>NW_028136064.1:0-495000 GCF_964662115.1 Mustela nivalis | reverse complement strand
GCTCTCCCACTGTCTTGGTGGGGATCCGCCATGAGTGTTGAACACAGGAATGAATGAATGATATATACCCCAGACTGCTGGGGCTTTGTCTTCTTTTGCTGAGGTTGGAAATGCTTGGGAGAGACCCCCTGTATGCAGATAGAGAGCTGCATGCAATTGCTTAGATAAACGTGTTCCCCACTTAATTGCTTGGGCATTGAACATTTCGCCCTTAACCAGTGGCTTGAGCATTTAGGAGGAGACAATCTGGAGGTGAATCAGAAGATGGCTGAATCCACATGGTGGTGGTCTGGGTTTGGGAGATTTTCCTGGAGATTCAAAGGAAAGATATAAATTCTTCCAGTGTGGAGTGGTAAACATTTTATCGATGGGAGATGGAAAATAAATGGTCTGGTTAAACTTTCCCGCCCCCTAAAACCCATTATTTGAAAACACAAAAAGGGAAGTGAAGGGAGAAATCCTCCCACTCCCATTCCCACTCACCTCCATAGCCATCTCCTCTTCCAAGAACCTAGCAGACAAGGTGCCAAGAAGTGTTAGGTACCAGCAGTGGTCTCAGATCTCATTCAAGAATCATGGTGAAAGGCTTTCAAATAGATTGTGGGGGAACAGGGATCCAATTAGGGGGGACAAGTTTAAGGTTTGCCTGGTCCCCTAAAAACTAATGGCACTAGAGAAGATGAGCTTTGGGAACTATAGCTTAATGGATACAATGTGTTAAAAGCTTCAGTGAGTCATGGTGGGAAGAGGCCAAGAAGGCAGCAAACACAGTCTTAGATGATGTTATTAATAGCACTACAGGCTCTAGATTTCCTGTGGTGGTGTTCTTGGCAAGACCAGCCCGGCCAAAGTGGATACTCTCAACCTGGAACAGAGGGTCTTGGAGATGCCAGCACGTGAGGTATGATGAGAGGGTAAAATGATAGGAGGTGTCCTTTGGAAGGACTGACTCCTTGACTTTAAAAGGGAGAACCCAAATCTGTAGGTGAAATCTTTCTGGCTACAAAGAGGGCCAAGGCCTCCTAAGGTCAAGGTCTCCTCGTCACTTGCAAAGATGTCGAAGAACATATTCAGACATTTCAAAGATGTCCTCATATCATTGGTTCCCACTCTGGAATTCTATCAATAAGGTGAGAGAGTTCCTCTAGTTGAAAAAGAGATCTAAAAAGACTTCCCTTTCTCATGTAATTTCTGTAACCTCCAGGACACACCCACCTCCCCCTTCCAGCTCTGTAATGAAGCCACAGCTGGTGCCAATTTGTGGAACTCCTTAAAGGCTATTCTCCCTTATATACCCCGGGACAAAGTTCCCATGCTCCCTCACCCGATTTCCTGCACTCACCTCCCACCTGGTGTGTTCACACCTGCAAGTGCCTTTTACCAACCCCTTTGCCAAAAGGCAGCCAGAGTGACCTTTCAAAGACCTATCAGTTCCTGGCATTTGTCTCCATAGAAATCTGCACTGATCTTCTAACAAATTCTCAGTCCTCCAAAGGCACCCATAATCCTCCCATCAGTCTATTCATACCCCTCCAACTGACTGATGCCTGTTCTGCCCCATCTCTCTGCCCTTCAACCACACTGCCTCCTTCTTCCTGTGGAGACCTCTCATGCCACCTGCCTCCAAGCACAGGTGATTCCCATTGATGGGATACCCTCTTCTCTCCCCCATCTCCCCACTCCAGTTACTCCCACTTATTCGTGAGCTCACAAGCCCCATGGTACACACTCTCCATGCAGCCTGCTCTCTCTTTTCTAGCACTGGCCTCCGTTTCTAGCTGTGCTTGTGTCATGGATGTCCCTCCCCAGCCAGCCTACAAGCTCTCCTTCCCTTTAGCTCCAAACCTGACACAGTGCCTGGCACGTAGTAAGCCCTGGCTAGCTTCTAAGAGCCTCACTGAGGGACTGAAAGCATTTTAAAAATGTCACCACGTAGGCTCCAAACTGTAGGCAGAAAAAGCTTTGCCTGGATTGACATTTTAGAGACGTATTCGTCAAGTTGGATGTGTTCACTGACTTTACCTTGTAAAATTTAAAAAAAAAAAAAAAGGACCTCTGTATCGCTTCGCATCTAAGGAAGGCGCATGTATACTATTAGACCACGTTATGAGCTTAATGGAAGGAGACAAGATGTTTTCGCTAAGAAAATGTATAAGACTGTTGAGCTCAAGTGGGAGGAAACAGTCCGTTTGTTGGAGCATTGCTATCTTACTCTATCACAGCCACTCTTAAAAATCTGACACAGGGTGAGTCAGAATTGTCTGTCGGAGATGAGTTAGATCTGGCTCATGTTCCTACAGACATGAAAGCCAGAAACGAAAAAGGAGGCTTTAAAAGCGTGGGTTGAGGAGGCGGTGTGGTTCACTGCGATGAGCTAAGTGCCCAGGGCCACCAGGGATACAGCTGGCCTGTATCCTTCCTTTGTTCTGGGGTCCCTCTTGCACCATGTGGTGAGGCTGGTGGCTGGGAGAAGCTCAGGACAGGACCCGGTGGCATCTTATTTCTCCCACCCTCCTGTTGGCTCCAGTGGGCTCCCGTAGGTCTCAAGGGACAGCCTGCCTTCCTTGCAAAGCCCAGTAGCACTGGGAGCAGAAACTGGGGCCAAAGAGTGAGCACCCTGTTTGACAAGCTGGACCAGCCACCTCTTCTTCAGATGCAGGGGGAGCCCTGGCATGCTGACTCCTCCCTTCTCCCTTTCCCCTTTCCTCTTTCCTCCCTCTTTCCTTCCCCTCTCTCCTTCCCTGGTGGTGCCCTTTCCCAATGCCCACTTCATCCCTTTTCCTTTCTACATGCCTGTCTTCTAGAGTTTCTTCTTTTTCCTCCCCATTACTTCCCTTCATCTGAATCTCCTCTTTGGTCCCTTTGTCCCTGCTCTCTGCTCCTCCTCCCCTTCCCTGGCCCCTGTTCAGCTCCATACTGAATGCAGGCAGAGCTGGACTAACATGCTCACTTGCTTGCTCAGCCACCCTCCAGAGAAGTCACTCTTCAGTGGCCACCTTCCTGACCCCCTGGTCGCTTCTCCACTTGTTCAGATATTGCTCTGAAGTCTGAGGAGGACAGAGCGGGGCTGCCACAGAAGCAGGCCAGAGGAGAAACCAAACCATGTGTCCACACTGTCCCCCAGCACTGCTGCTCTGAGAGCTTTCGGAGTCCTCAACAGGGTTAGGATTTAGGGGCTTCTTCAGAACCGGGAGTGAAAACAAGCATAGGTCTAAAGAAAAGCGACGGCCCCACACAAAAATAATAATCACAAATGAAAACTATGTTAACTCTGAAGTCCCAAAGTTGAAGAATTGCCTTGAATCTGTCACTAGAAAGCACCCAAGGCCTCACTCTCTGGGTTCTGGGTGCCCTGGGAATGGCAGGAGGCTCTGACATGCACGTGGGGGTGCCGAACTATGAGGGCTAGCCTGCCCGCTGGCAGGGGGGGGGGTACCTCCTGTGGCGCTGTCCTGGCACGACCCCCTGCGTAGGGGGTGTGGCGCGGCGTCCTGGGTGGTCCTGGTGCCCTGGGGTTGCCGGAAGCCTGGGCCCCGACCACTCCACCCCCCACCCCCCCCATGCTCCTGTCCTGCGTTTTCTGCTTCAGGTGAGAGCGCGTCGAGGTGTCACTTTACCTGTGAGCAGAGGGTCCTCCAGAGAAGCCATGGGGCAGGGAGGGGCAGCAGGCAGCAGGAATGAGAACTGGACACCGTGGCCTCTGGGGCTAAGCTGGAGCGTGGGAGCGCAGGGGCAGCGAGTATGGTGGGTCCTGCAGTCCCGAATGGGCTGCAGCACAGCACCCTGGAGCTGTGTGCCCCTCCTTCCCGCCTGGGCAATTAGCAAAGCCCCTTCTCCTGGCCCCCCCGCCCCGCCCCCGCCCCCCTCCCTCCTGAGTCCTCTGAGAGCTCACTTCCAGCTTTGGAAATTAGCAAAGACCCTTCTCTGCGCCGGCCCTGCCCCCTCACTCCAAGGGCCTGAGCCCTGGCTGAGGTGCAGGGCTATGCCCTAGCATGCTGCCCCATTGCCAGCGCCTGCGCTGGGCAGACTCATAGCCTGGCTTTCTGAGCGGGTGTCCACGGGCAGCCTGGCTGCGAAAAGATCATCAGTCCTAAAGGCCAGCTGCACTCTTGGGTCAGTTTGCTGGCTTCCAGATTGCGCCCAAAGCCAGGAACCAGCTTCCCCAGCACAGGCCTGGGCTGAGATGCCTGCCTGGGATCTGTCTGAGCAGTCTCCTCCACTCCAGGCAGGGATGGCACTTTAACCTGGATGTTTGGGTTTTTGGTTTGTTTTTTTGGTCATTGGTTATTACATGACCTCCAGGGTAGGTGCTCCACAAAGGGAGTGAAAACAGGACGCCTGATATATATGCATATGGCCATTCTAGAAAAATAGCTTGTGGTTCTCTCGGAAACGCGGCATTGGTCCTTGCACTATGGTTTAATAGAAAAGGGATTATGCACCAAGTTACTTAAATGAGCATAGGTTGAAATCGTTTACTGAGAGTAAATATTTTAAATAGTTATATTTTAACTAAATCTATCATCAATCATAAATCTATTACACGAAGGTTACAGGCAATTTAAAAGCAAGAGCACTCTCTTCAGGGTTTTAAATAATCCCTGTCTGTCTTGGCACATGAGAAGGCAAAGATAGGAAATGGTTTGTAAAAGATCATATAATAGCTTTTACTAATTCTATTTATTTGACAGACAGAGATCACAAGTAGGCAGAGAGGCAGGCAGAGAGAAAGATGGGGAAGCAGGCTCCCCGCCAAGCAGAGAGCCTGATGAAGGGCTTGATCCCAGGACCCTGAGATCATGACCTGAGCCCAAGGCAGAGGCTTAACACACGGAGCCACCCAGGCGCCCCCAGATGAAATACATTTCTGACTTAGAAACTTCAGATAGAATTATTTTGTCCATGATGACAACTGAAGAAAATGTGTCATCCCTAAACCTAACCTTAAACCCTACCAACACTGAAACCTAAGCAGACCTTAAAGCCCAAACTAGAACCCTGAATCCCAAACCTGGAATGGAACCCAAAGCCTGTACCTGAGCCCTGGATCCAAGCCCTGAACCAAGAACCCAAACCCTAAACCAGACCTCCAAGTCATGAAACCTGATCCCAAATCTCACCATGAAGTCAAACCCCAAATTTGACCTTGAACTTTATCCCATAAGCCCTGAGTCTTAAAGCCTAAATCATAAACTTAAAGCCCTAAACTATAACTCTGTTCCCTTGTCCTTCACTCTAAACCCTCACCCTAACACTAAACCCAAAGCCTGATTAGAACTCTAAAACCTGAACCTGAACCCAAATTCAAACCCTTCACCACACTTTGCTTATGCACTTGCCATTGATGGATACTTGCAGTTTGTACCTCTTGATTCTTGTGAACATTGTTTGGGTTGGGGGCTAGGGTTAGGGTCTTGGATTAGGGTAGGGTCCAGGCTTGAGACCAAGTTGAGGTCAGAGTGTGGGTCTGCATCAGGGCCATGTTCAGTGCCACTGTTTGGGTCAAGGACTGTTGTAATTCCACATTGTTTCCAATTCATTGTTCCTTAGCTATTTGGGGGGAAGTTGGGGGGTATTGGGCTCCATGCAGCTTGAATTTCCGGAATGAAATGGCATCAGCTGGACCCGGGGAGGGAGCAGGACCTTCCACTGAAGGGTGAGCTCCCACAGTCCTGCACTGCCTTGCACCGCCTGCAGAGGGCACCAGACCCCAGCACCCTCCCTGAGCCCAGGCTGCACAGCCACAGCTGTGGCCTGAGCCCTGCCTTTTCAGGACCCACTGTGGAGACTTCTGGAGAATGTGGGGCGCCTCCCACCCTGACAGGACAAGCTGAGGAGGGTGTGGCTCTGCATCCACACTGACCGGACCCGTTGTGGAGGACGCGCCCACACTGGCAGCAGTCCAACCTCCTAAGGACCAGACGCTGGAGGAGGTGAGGAGAAGTCCCTTAGTGGACTGTCAAGGGGTTCGTGGTCTCAGGACCCCACAGAGAAAGGGCGCCCTGTGTAGACACTGGGGCTTCCGTCGTTTTGTGTGAGGAGACGTGGCCTCCTGCTGTGCTGTGCGGGGGGGGGCTGTGGGGTTCCCCCTTTCTGGGCTCGGGTGATCCTTGGTCCTTGTCTGTGTTTGTGTGCTCGCGGATTAGGTTCCTTGGGCTCCTCAGATGGTCTGCAGTCAGGGAGCGTCCCCCTGCTTTGGTGCTCGTGCTCTCCCCACCTCAGCCCTGCGGGGTCCTTCCCGTATCCACACCCACTCCAGGCTTGCGCCTAGTCCGGAAATTCCGGAGCCAAAGTGAGGACTCTGTAGCCGGTTTTGGGGAGAGTAGGTATTTTCCCAGTGTGGGTTCTTCCCTGAGCACAGTGCCTCCCCATCTCCGTGTGTACCCCTCCCTGTCTGTCATCATTGTTGCAGGGCTGTCAGAGGACAGGTCTGTCACCTTCTTGGTTCAGGGGCCTCCCAGGTATCTTGCTGTCTTGGATGCAGGTGTAAATGAGATTGTTCTCCGCAGTCTCTTTCTGATGGTTCCTTCGGAGCACCTAGGAGTGCCACTAATTTGTGCATATTGATTTTATTCCTTGCAAGTTCTTGAATTTATTAGTTCAATTGGCCTTAAACTCAATCTGCCAGTTATTTGACCAGCAGCATGGGTTTAATTGGGAAGAGCAGAGAATGGCAGTCTGGGCTGAGCAAGCTAAGGTCCCAACACAGGCAAGTGCGAGAAACAAAGGAGAGGAACATTATTTCATGGAGGAGGAAGAAGTTGGGAAGGGTGCTTGAAGGAAAGTCCCTTGGAGAAAGGCAGGGTGATGGAGAATTCTCACCAGCTGAGCTGCAAAGATCCTACAAAAAGTCAGGAGATGAACCTCCAGCTTCCCCTGTGGGGCCTAAAATTGGTGAGTCTCTCCTGTGGGGGATTGCAATGTGGGGTCTGTAATGGGCACTGAGCACCAGGCGCCCCCTTCCAGCCTCCCCTTCTGGCATCCCCAGTCCACTTTACTGGGGCTTCCCTTCCTGCTTTTGCACAGTTCTAACCAGCTTGTGGTGGAACGTTGTGGAAAAACTGAAATTCCAAATCCACTGCTTCTACTGCACCTGAGATACAGGGGCCCATGATTTAATCCTCCCACGAGTCTCTTGCTAGCCCCACCTGTCCGTTACTCATTTTGAGAGTTGATATTACCAAAGTACTGTAATTCTAAAAATTTCTGAATTAGCTGTATTATTTCTTTTTAGGTATGAAGTTAACTTCCAATTATATGAATTTAATATTTTGGTCATTGTTTTCTAATTTTATTGCCTTATTCTTGGAAAATATAGCCTGATATTTAACTCTAGAAATTTATTGGCATATACTTCTGGCCTAAATAATGGCCTGTTTGTGTAAATGTTCAACTTATGCTTATATACTTACTGAAGACTCTTGTTTTGGGGTCAGGATGGCTACATTTATTAATAGATCAGGACTATTAGATTCTCTAAATTTTGATGTCTCTTAATTTAATCTAATTAAATTATCAGTTAATGAAAGAAGTTAAATTTTTTATGTACTACTGCATCTAAACTTATCAAAGTCTTTTGCTATAATTAGACAAGTATGTCATCCTGTTTTTATACCAAGTCTTACATTAAAAAAATCATACTATCTGAAATATTATTTATTTTTATTATTATTTATTTTTTTAAAAGATTGTATTTATTGGGGTACCTGAGTTAAGTGTCTACCTATAGCTCAGGTCATAATACCCGGGTCCTGGGATAGAGCCCCGCAGGGTGTTCCCTGCTCAGTGGCGTGCTTCTCCCTCTCCCTCTGTTTTTCCCTCGGCTGTGTGCATGTTTTTCTTTTCTCACTCTCTCTCAAATAAATAAGTAAAATTTAAAGATTATCTCTCTCAAATAAATAAGTCAAATTTTTTTTCTCAATGGGAGGGAGAAGCAGACTCTCCACTGAGCAGGGAGCCTGATGCAGGGCTCAATACCAGGACCCTGGGATCATCACCTGAGCTGAAGGCAGACACTTGAACCGACTAAGTCACCCAGGCACTCCAGCTGTTTATTTATTTATTTATTTTTATTATGCATATGTTTTATCTCTCTTTTCTACAAGTCTTTTTTTTTTATCTTTTTACTTTTTCATTAAAACTGAATTATTTCAAGATGACTTGGTCATCCTCTTTTCCCCAACCTCAAAGATCATAGAGTATATTTTAACTGTTAAAATAATATTAGTATTTAAGTACTGCCTACACAAATTAAGGCAAATTATCTGTGATCTGTATTCCTGAAAATATTTTTTTTATTATGCCTTCCTATGCCAATGACATTTTATAAGGATCTAAACGTTTCCATTTGTGATTTTTTTTCAAGATAATAAAGCTATTACTTCATTCTTTTTTATATCTGATGTTATTTAAAAAATTTCTGTCAGTCTGATTCTTGTTTCTTTATTAATGAATTATTTTTTTTTCTCTCTAACACTTGTGATTTTTTTTGTGTGTCTTTGGTATGTATGCCCTAGTTTGGGATTCATAGAGTCAACTCTAGTTATGAATATTTTCTTTCTTTTCTTGTATGTAAGTTTTAATCCAGTGTCTTGACTATTTTATGCTTGAGAAATAGATGTACATTAATATTCAAATATTTCTTTCCTTTTTCTTCTTTCATTTAAAAAAAGTCATTTATTTTATTTTATTTAAAAATATTTATTTATTTATTTGGAGTAGAGAGAGAGGGTCATGAAGAGTGGCTGATTATATACTTTCAATTTGGGAGGAGGTTAGGGATAGCACAAGCCTCCAAGGTATTTTATAAACAAGGTTTCCAGGACCTTGAGGGGGCTAGCTATTGTTAGGGAAAGGTCATTTATTACTATTTAGTAAAAACTCAGGGAAGAGACTCTTCTGATGTGTATCAGTGGGTATATGCTTGGGAGATGATTGCCAATGTATATCTTGAGGGCAGGGGTGGGGAGTAGAGATAAAGAAGTTTCCAAAGTAATTTTTACATGTGAAAGTAGATTTTCAGTATCCTGGGGGGTGGACTAAGAATGCTTTTTGCCCTGAGTGGATCTGTCCACATGGAAGCAGCTGAGTCCCCAGAGGAGCTTCAAGGACTTGTCAACAGGCTATGAGTAGTAAGGAAATCTAATTTCTTCTCTAGCTTTTGTTCCACACACATCACCTACATCTTACACCCCTTTTATATTGATAATTTTAATGCTTTGCTGGTATCCAGATGACTATATCCTTAAGTGACTTCTTATCTCTATTGAATCCATTATGTATTCTATCCATTGTATTCTTAATTCAACTAGATTACATATATTTAATCTATTAGTACCACTAGGTTCTTATTCTTGTTTTTATTTCAAAATCTTTCCTTATTTCCTTACATTATTTATTGGGTATATTTTAAATCCCTGAAATACTCACTTATTATATATAAGCTGTCAACCGTATTCTTATTTTGAGGTAGCTATATCTTTTTGGGTTTTAGGACATCATACCAACAATGCCAAATAATTTTCAGACAACAGCAGGATCTCCAAGAATTCAACTAAATTCTGACACTATCTACCTGAACATAGTGTAAGATTTCATCAGTTAAGGGATCAGTCCTCCAAGACTATCTCCAACCCCACCTCAGATGCCAGTCTCACTGTAGGCCCCAGGTTATTACCTGTGCTTGTGACTGAGCAACTACAGGTTGGAGGTCCCAGTGGCCTACTTTTTTACGTTCTTTTAATTTGCTACAGGGACTCACAAAACTCAGAAAAATACTTACTTTATGTTTGCCAGCTTATTAAAAGATATAATAGAAGATTTAAATCAATAGATAGATAAAGAAGTGCACAGGGCAAGGTATGGAGAATGGGCACAGAGCTTCTATTACCTTCTGTAAGACTGCCACTCTTCCTGCCTTTTCATACATTTAACAAACTAAAAGCTTTCTGAACCCAGTCCTTTCAGCTTTTCTGTGGAGGCTTCATGACATTGTCATGACTGACTAAATCATTGTCATTTGCTGATCTAATCTCCAGATCCTCTTCCCTCCCCAGATAATCCTGTATTGGGAGGAAGGGGAGGCAAAAAGTTGTGAAGGCTTTCACCAAGTGGTTGGTCCTTCAGGCAAACAGCCCTTGCCTTGAGTGAGGTCTGAAGGTCACTTCATTAACAGAACAAAACACACCTCTCTCACCCTTATCACAGGAAATCCCAAGAGTTTTAGGAGCTGTGAGTCAGTAGCCATGGTTGAAAACCAAATATTCAGATGACCAAAATATATTTCTTGTAAACCACTATATTACACTACATGCTTAAGTATTTAATTATGTGATCTTTTAAACTAATATTTTTCTAAGAGTATAAACTGTTCTGGCAGTAATCTGGATTGGGGAGTTATGTATTGCCAAATTTCTGTCGTTTTAGTCCAGGAAGTCAAAGAGAAAGAACAGGAGAGCCCCTTAGGGCAGGAAGTTCAAAGTAACAATGTTAACTACTACTACCTTTTCTTGATTTTTTTTTTTAAACAAGCAAATCTTCTCTTCAGAGTTGCAGTTTAAAGCCAAGAACATGCGGAATTGGGAGAAAAAATAGTTAAATTTGGAGACTTGCAGAGGTAGAATCAGAGTAGTGAAAGCCATTACAGCAACTGAACTAACTGAGGTCAGTCTTTGGGGAATCACAGAAACAGGTGGAGTTGTCAAACAAAGGAATCTTTGTTTACAACATACAAGGAGATCACAGGGAATAAGTTCCAAAGCCTTGACTGTTTGAACAGGAGAGAGATTTTTATTTAGTATTTAAGATGAATACTCAGAAGGGAGAGTTTTATTATTCCGTGTATGGTTGGTCATAAGGTTGTGGATGCATGCACATCCACATATGTATTTGTGCAATATGTATTGCATGTTCACCTGAATGAAGCTTGTATTCCACCGAGGGCAGAAACTTCAACGTTAGAATAAAGCAGAGGTAATTGTTGGACAAGGGAAAGGGACTCTGCAGGCTTCAAGAGCAGATAGAAACTAGATGGGGTCTTGGGCTCATTTTCTGGGACAAGGAATGCAAGGCCTTGATTGCTTTTGAAATAGCACTAGGAGTTTTACCACTGATTTATTGTCTCAATAGCTTAGGCTATTTCCTGGTCTGGTGGTGACTGTTAGTTTTCCCATTGCCTTGTTCCCTCAAAATCCTTAAGGAGTGAGATTTTGCATTTCTTTGTAAGAACCTCCCAGGAAATTTTTGAAGAAGTGTGCTTGGGCAAGTACACAGGTGGGGTATAGATCATTGAAAATAGCTGGGGACAAAAAATTATTTTCTTATGTCAGGAAAACTATATGTCATCTTAATTTTCTGGGAACCTCTAATTCTTTCTGCTGATATTACCAGCAGGCTTCTGAGATATTACTGATTGTTCTCTTGAACCTAAGGAAAAAGAAATGTAGAAAGCAAAAGACAAAACTTTAAAATCTATCCTCCAACTCATCAATTCACTGCAGCCACCTCTCTGTCTTTCCCTTTCTCTTTTTCTTTATCTTTCTCTCTCACTTTCTCTCTCACATACGAACAACACACGCAAATCATCTTAAAACAATTTTTAATTTTCCCTATTCCATTTTAATATACTTGAGGCATGATCATTTTCTTAGTAAATACAAGGAAAAAAATCTAGGATTCCATCATTCTGTGTGATTAAAGTATTGAGGAATTTACTTCCAATAGCACTTATAAAAACATATTTTATTTAAGGAATATTATATAATCAGGTGCCTGCATTTTTCTTATTCTCTAACTAGTGTTATTTGGCAATTAATATTTTGTCAATCAATATTCCCCTATACCTGAATGTGTGGGCAGTGAGAGATGAGTTAGAGGCAAGGATGGTGAACACTCCCAACAACTGCAGACTACATATATCTTAAGCCATGATTTTCTTTGCAAAGGTCAACATTGATAATGTTCTAGTCATACCTCCGTGTACCAGGAAAGAAGTAGCATATTTCTTGAAAGACACAGCTATCAAAGCTCCATTGAGAAACTGTAAAGGTGGACAAGCGATTTCCAAATTACATATCTGATAATGGACATCTACTCTGATTATTTAAAAATGAATAAAAATAAAAAACCTTACTAATAACCAAACAGAGTATCCAATTTTACATGTGAAGGAAATAATGGAAGAGACATGTCACCAAAAGTATATGGATGGCTTATAGGCACATGACAAATTTCTCAACATTTAGACATTAAAGAAATACAAATTAAAATCATAATGAGACATGCTTACATATCTATTAGAATGGCTAAAATTATAAAGGCTAATTGTACTTGGTCTGAGCTAGATTGAGAAGCAACAAAAAATCTAAACTGTTGTTGGCATATATCATGATACAACCACTTTGGAAAATAGTTTGAAAATTTTTTTAAATGCAAAATATGTTGCAGTTACAAAAATAGCCATTTTACTTCTAGGCATTTAACCAAGAGAAACAAGCCCATGTTCATACAGGGACTTGTATATGAATTTCATAGCAGCTTTATTTTTAAGAATTGAAAACAGTGGAAATGTTCATCAATGTCCATCCATAGAGCAAAGAAAAATTATGATCTATTCATTAAAGAGATTACTATTCAACATCAAAATGAACTATTTACAATTGGAGATTCTCAAAGTAATGATGCTGAGAAAAGAAAAGCCAGGCAATGAATAGTATATACAGTGTGATTCCATGACTATAAAAAATCTAGAAAATACAAATTTATATATAGTCACAGTCATCAAATATATTGGTGTGATTTTAGTGCCTTCTTCTGTGATCCTATAGCTTCCTACACTTGCATCTCTGAGCATTTGTTACACCATGTGAAAATATGAACTCTTTCTCTTCATTCTGTCTTACTAGAATAAGAGTCCTTGAAATTTTATGGACAATTGAACTCTCAGTTATTAGCAGAAATTCTATCACACAGTAATTTTCCAAATATAAAAGCCAGAGTTTTACAATGACTTCTAAGCTTTTACATGATCTAGCCACTCATTTAACCTCTGTGACCTCTTTCCCTGCTACTCTTCAGTCACTCACAGTGGCCTCCTTGCTATTCCTCAGATATGCCAGGCATGATCCAACCTTATGGCCTTCAAGATAGCCAATTCCTTTGTCTGGAGTGACCTTATTGCTGATAGTTCTGCGCAAATTCATCACCTTTCCATACCTTTGTTCAATTGTCAGCTTCATTGTAACTACCCTGATCTTCCTATTAAAAATTTTAACTCCCCATCCCCTGCCTAGCAACCTTGATTTTTCTCACCCTGATCGAGTTTTTCTTTTTCCCCATTGTACTCATCCTTTTTGAATGCACTATGCAATTTTTATTAAGGTTTATAGCTTTGAATTGTCTCACCCATTAAAATAAAAGTTCTACAAAGCCAAGTATTTCATTTACCAGTGTAGTCTGAAGTAATATCTGCCATATAATAGTTCAGTAGACAACTGGTAAATTTCAAAATAAATTAATGTTGAGAATATACTGAATTTCACAAGTCATTTCAATATTTATTTCCAAAAAATAAACTATGTAAAACATACCTTAAATTTACTTTCAAAATATTTTATAGCATAAAATGGACAATATACATAAGCCTTAAAGAAACAATCCTATAAATAACCATTTCATACCTACTTAAAAACTACATAATACCACACTCCTAGATCCTCTCTGAACGCTCTAAAATAACCCTAAAGGAAATACATTTTTAAAAATAACAGATTTTTTGTCAAATAATTTAATAAAATAAAAGTTTCATTCATCTATGTAGATCATAATAAATGTTTTTAATAAGCATGAAATTATAACTCTGAAGTGTGCTAAAATGAAACCACCTGCTAAGGGTGAGAGAATAAAAATAAACATCATGTTTCCAAATAAGAGGAATTTATTACCTTTGAATCAAAGCATGTGGATTTGTTCAAACTGGCAATAAAGGAATATGGAGACACAAACCATAGAAAGTCATATTTTAGATTTCTAAAAGACTTCGAAGTGAAAAGTATACATTCACTTCTCACTTATTGCTCCTACATATTCATGAATTTGAGGGAAAATATAGGCCCTGTGTGTCTTAGCAACTAATGGGATATTTTTTGAT
Organism: Mustela nivalis; assembly: GCF_964662115.1. NCBI lineage: Eukaryota > Metazoa > Chordata > Mammalia > Carnivora > Mustelidae > Mustela > Mustela nivalis. The sequence continues at coordinate 480,854 of NW_028136064.1, read as the reverse complement.
ATTTACATGCTTACACATAGTATGTGTTATAGTCTTCTCTTTTACATGCTGTAAAAAGGTTAACCCCTTTTCTGCAGAGATCTGAAAATGTGAAACAGTGCCTGAGTAGCTGAATTCATCTAATTCAAATTTCTTGCAGGTCTAAGACCTATTGATTTTCACTTGACTGCCTCCTTTTTCATCTGTCAATTGGTTACAAATTCTGGTACTGAAGAGAATACATTGGGGCTCGTGGCTCAGTGTGTTAAAGCCTCTGCCTTCAGTTCAGGTCATGATCTCAGGATCCTGGGATCGAGCTCCACATCGGGACATAATGTAACGACAGATAGTTTATATGGGAGCCCTTTGGGTACTCTGGTGGATGAATGTTTTTAAATTAGTTTTTCATGGACATGGGGAGTTAGAGACGAGAAGGGAGGTGGGGGAAATTGGAAGGGGAGCTGAATCATGAGAGACTATGGACTCTGAAAAACAATCTGAGGGTTTGAAGGGGCGGGGGATTTGGAGGTTGGGGTACCAGGTGTTGGGTATCATAGAGAGCACTGCTTGCATGGAGCACTGGGTGTGGTGCAAAAAGAATGAATACTGTTATGCTGAAAATAAATAAAAAATTAATTTAAAAAATATTAGTTTTTCGTAAACTACAAAAAAAAAAAAAAAAAAGAAAAGCGCTCCCATTTATAGCATACACTTTATGGTTCACAAAGCACGTGCCAACAATAAAAATAATAATGGGTTACCGTTACACTTCATAGAAAAGGAGGTACAGGGAAATTGAATGAAAGGGAATAACAAAGTAGGTTCATAAGTCAATCTTCCTTGTAAAAAAATTAACCTGAAAGTGCGTTTCTGCCACCTCTCTCCTGTGTGACATTTTATCGATGGGAGATGGAAAATAAATGGTCTGGTTAACATTTCCCTCCCCCTCAAAACCCATTATTTGAAAACACAAAAAGGGAAGTGAAGGGAGAAATCCTCCCACTCCCATCCCCACTCACCTCCATAGCCACCTCCTCTTCCAAGAACCTAGCAGACAAGGTGCCAAGAAGTGTTAGGTACCAGCAGTGGTCTCAGATCTCATTCAAGGATCATGGTGAAAGGCATTCAAAGAGATTGTGGGGGCACAGGGATCCAATTAAGGGGGACAAGTTTAAGGTTTGCCTGGTCCCCTAAAAACTAATGGCACTAGAGAAGATGAGCTTTGGGAACTATAGCATAATGGATACAATGTGTAAAAAGCTTCAGTGAGTCATGGTGGGAAGAGGCCAAGAGGGCAGCAAACACAGTCTTAGATGATGTTATTAATAGCACTACAGGCTCTAGATTTCCTGTGGTGGTGTTCTTGGCAAGACCAGCCCGGCCAAAGTGGATACTCTCAACCTGGAACAGAGGGTCTTGGAGATGCCAGCACGTGAGGTATGATGAGAGGGTAAAATGATAGGAGGTGTCCTTTGGAAGGACTGACTCCTTGACTTTAAAAGGGAGAACCCAAATCTGTAGGTGAAATCTTTCTGGCTACAAAGAGGGCCAAGGCCTCCTAAGGTCAAGGTCTCCTCGTCACTTGCAAAGATGTCGAAGAACATATTCAGACATTTCAAAGATGTCCTCATATCATTGGTTCCCACTCTGGAATTCTATCAATAAGGTGAGAGTTCCTCTAGTTGAAAAAGAGATCTAAAAAGACTTCCCTTTCTCATGTAATTTCTGTAACCTCCAGGACACACCCACCTCCCCCTTCCAGCTCTGTAATGAAGCCACAGCTGGTGCCAATTTGTGGAACTCCTTAAAGGCTATTCTCCCTTATATACCCCGGGACAAAGTTCCCATGCTCCCTCACCCGATTTCCTGCACTCACCTCCCACCTGGTGTGTTCACACCTGCAAGTGCCTTTTACCAACCCCTTTGCCAAAAGGCAGCCAGAGTGACCTTTCAAAGACCTATCAGTTCCTGGCATTTGTCTCCATAGAAATCTGCACTGATCTTCTAACAAATTCTCAGTCCTCCAAAGGCACCCATAATCCTCCCATAAGTCTCTTCATACCCCTCCAACTGACTGATGCCTGTTCTGCCCCATCTCTCTGCCCTTCAACCACACTGCCTCCTTCTTCCTGTGGAGACCTCTCATGCCACCTGCCTCCAAGCAGAGGTGATTCCCATTGATGGGAAGACCCTCTTCTCTCCCCCATCTCCCCACTCCAGTTACTCCCACTTATTCGTGAGCTCACAAGCCCCATGGTACACACTCTCCATGCAGCCTGCTCTCTCTTTTCTAGCACTGGCCTCCGTTTCTAGCTGTGCTTGTGTCATGGATGTCCCTCCCCAGCCAGCCTCCAAGCTCTCCTTCCCTTTAGCTCCAACACCTGACACAGTGCCTGGCACGTAGTAAGCCCTGGCTAGCTTCTAAGAGCCTCACTGAGGGACTGAAAGCATTTTAAAAATGTCACCACGTAGGCTCCAAACTGTAGGCAGAAAAAGCTTTGCCTGGATTGACATTTTAGAGACGTATTCGTCAAGTTGGATGTGTTCACTGACTTTACCTTGTAAAATTTAAAAAAAAAAAAAAGGACCTCTGTATCACTTCGCATCTAAGGAAGGCGCATGTATACTATTAGACCACGTTATGAGCTTAATGGAAGGAGACAAGATGTTTTCGCTAAGAAAATGTATAAGACTGTTGAGGTCAAGTGGGAGGAAACAGTCCGTTTGTTGGAGCATTGCTATCTTACTCTATCACAGCCACTCTTAAAAATCTGACACGGGGTGAGTCAGAATTGTCTGTCGGAGATGAGTTAGATCTGGCTCATGTTCCTACAGACATGAAAGCCAGAAGCGAAGAAGGAGGCTTTGAAAGCGTGGGTTGAGGAGGCCGTGTGGTTCACTGCAATGAGCTAAGTGCCCAGGGCCACCAGCAGACATGCTGGCCTGTGTCCGTCCTTTGTTCTGGGGTCCCTCTTGCACCATGTGGTGAGGCTGGTGGCTGGGAGCAGCTCAGGACAGGACCTGGTGGCATCTTACCTCTCCCAACCCCCTGTGGGCTCCAGTGGGCTCCAGTAGATCCCAAGGGACAGCCTGCCTTCCTTGCAAAGCCCAGTAGCACTGGGAGCAGAAACTGGGGCCAAAGAGTGAGCACCCTGTTTGACAAGCTGGACCAGCCACCTCTTCTTCAGATGCAGGGGAGCCCTGGCATGCTGACTCCTCCCTTCTCCCTTTCCCCTTTCCTCTTTCCTCCCTCTTTTCTTCCCCTCTCTCCTTCCCTGGTGGTGCCCTTTCCCAATGCCCACTTCATCCCTTTTCCTTTCTACATACCTGTCTTCTAGAGTTTCTTCTCTTTCCTCCCCATTACTTCCCTTCATCTGAATCTCCTCTTTGGTCCCTTTGTCCCTGCTCTCTGCTCCTCCTCCCCTTCCCTGGCCCCTGTTCAGCTCCATACTGAATGCAGGCAGAGCTGGACTAAGATGCTCACTTGCTAGCTCAGCCACCCTCCAGAGAAGTCACTCTTCGGTGGCCACCTTCCTGACCCCCTGGTCGCTTCTCCACTTGTTCAGATATTGCTCTGAAGTCTGAGGAGGACAGAGCGGGGCTGCCACAGAAGCAGGCCAGAGGAGAAACCAAACCATGTGTCCACACTGTCCCCCAGCACTGCTGCTCTGAGAGCTTCCTGAGTCCTCAACAGGGTTAGGATTTAGGGGCTTCTTCAGAACCGGGAGTGAAAACAACCATAGGTCAAAAGAAAAGCTACGGCCCCCACACAAAAATAATAATCACAAATGAAAACTATGTTAACTCTGAGTCCCAAAGTCGAAAAATTGCCTTGAATCTGTCACTAGAAAACACCCAAGGCCTCACTCTCTGGGTTCTGGGTGCCCTGGGAATGGCAGGAGGCTCTGAAAAGCGCGTGGGGGTGCAGAACTATGGGGGCTAGCCTGCCCTCTGGCAGGGGGGGGGTACCTCCTGAGGCGCTGACCCGGCCTGACCCCCTGGGGACAGGGTGTGGCACAGCGTCTGGGGTGGTCCTGGTGCCCTGGGGTTGGCGGGAGGCTGGGGCCCGACCATCCCACGCCCAGCTCCTGGACCGAGTTTTCTGCTTCAGGTGAGGGCGCGTAGTGGTGTCATTTTACCTGTGAGCAGAGGGTCCTCCAGTGAAGCCATTGGGCGGGGAGGGGCAGCAGGCAGCGGGAATGGGAACAGGACACCGCGGCCTCAAGGGCTAGGCTGGAGCATGAGAGTGCAGGGGCAGCGAGTATGGTGGGTCCTGCAGTCCCGAATGGGCTGCAGCACAGCACCCTGGCGCTGCGCGCCCCTCCTTCCCGCCTGGGCAATTAGCAAAGCCCCTTCTCCAGGCCGCCCCCGACCCGCCCCCGCCCCCGCCCCCCTCCCTCCTGAGTCCTCTGAGAGCTCACTTCCTGCTTTGGAAATTAGCAAAGACCCTTCTCTGCGCTGGCCCCGCCCCCTCACTTCTGAGGCCGGAGCCCATGCTGGGGTGCGGGGCTAAGCCCTGGCATGCTGCTGCATTGCCAGCGCCGGCGCTGGGCAGCCGCCTAGCCTGGCTCCCTGAGCGGGTGTCCACGCGCAGCCTGGCTGCCAAAAGATCATCAGTCCTAAACGCCGGCTGCACTCTTGGGTCAGTTTGCTGGCTTCCAGTTTGCGCCCAAAGCCAGGAACCAGCTTCCCCAGCACAGGCCTGGGCTGAGATGCCTGCCTGGGATCTGTCTGAGCAGTCTCCTCCACTCCAGGCAGGGATAGCATATCGACCTGGATGTTTGGGTTTTTTGTTTGTTTTTTGGTCATTGGTTATTACATGACCTCCAGGGTAGGTGCTCCACAAAGGGAGTGAAAACAGGACGCCATATATAGCATACAGCCATTCTAGAAAAATAGCTTGGGGTTCTCTCGGGAACGAGGCATTGGTCCTTCCACTATGGTTTAATAGAAAAGGGATTATGCACCAAGTTACTTAAATGAGCATAGGTTGAAATCGTTTACTGAGAGTAAATATTTTAAATAGTTATATTTTAACTAAATCTATCATCAATCATAAATCTATTACACGAAGGTTACAGGCAATTTAAAAGCAAGAGCACTCTCTTCAGGGTTTTAAATAACCCCTGTCTGTCTTGGCACATGAGAATGCAAAGATAGGAAATGGTTTGTAAAAGATCATATAATAGCTTTTACTAATTCTATTTATTTGACAGACAGAGATCACAAGTAGGCAGAGAGGCAGGCAGAGAGAAAGATGGGGAAGCAGGCTCCCCGTCAAGCAGAGAGCCTGATGAAGGGCTTGATCCCAGGACCCTGAGATCATGACCTGAGCCCAAGGCAGAGGCTTAACACATGGAGCCACCCAGGCGCCCCCAGATGAAATACATTTCTGACTTAGAAACTTCAGATAGAATTTTTTTGTCCATGATGACAACTGAAGAAAATGTGTCATCACTAAACCTAACCTTAAACCCTACCAACGCTGAAACCTAAGCTGACCTTAAAGCCCAAACTAGAACCCTGAATCCCAAACCTGGAATGGAACCCAAAGCCTGTACCTGAGCCCTGGATCCAAGCCCTGAACCACGAACCCAAACCCTAAACCAGACCTCCAAGTCATGAAACCTGAACCCAAATCTCAGCATGAAGTCAAACCCCAAATTTGACCCTGAACTTTATCCCATAAGCCCTGAGTCTTAAAGCCTAAATCATAAACTTAAAGCCCTAAACTATAACTCTGTTCCCTTGTCCTTCACTCTAAACCCTCACCCTAACACTAAACCCAAAGCCTGATCTAGAACTCTGACTAAAACCTGAACCTGAACCCAAATTCAAACCCTTCACCACACTTTGCATATGCACTTGCCATTGATGGATATTTGCAGTTTCTACCTTTTGATTCTTGTGAACATTGTTTGGGTTGGGGGCTAGGGTTAGGGTCTTGGATTAGGGTAGGGTCCAGGCTTGAGACCAAGTTGAGGTCAGAGTGTGGGTCTGCATCAGGGCCATGTTCAGTGCCACTGTTTGGGTCAAGGACTGTTGTAATTCCACATTGTTTCCAATTCATTGTTCCTTAGCTATTTGGGGGGAAGTTGGGGGGTATTGGGCTCCATGCAGCTTGAATTTCCGGAATGAAATGGCATCAGCTGGACCCGGGGAGGGAGCAGGACCTTCCACTGAAGGGTGAGCTCCCACAGTCCTGCACTGCCTTGCACCGCCTGCAGAGGGCGCCAGACCCCAGCTCCCGCCCTGAGCCCAGGCTGCACAGCCACAGCTGGGACCAGAGCCCCGCCTCTTCAGGACCCACTGTGGAGACTTCTGGAGAATGTGGGGCGCCTCCCACCCTGACAGGACAAGCTGAGGAGGGTGTGGCTCTGCATCCACACTGACCGGACCCGTTGTGGAGGACGCGCCTACACTGGCAGCAGTCCAACCTCCTAAGGACCAGATGCTGGAGGAGCTGAGGAGAAGCCGCCTGAGTGGACTGTCAAGGGGTTCGTGGTCTCAGGACCACACAGAGGAAGGGCGCCCTGTGTAGACACTGGGGCTTCCGTCGTTTTGTGTGAGGAGACGTGGCCTCCTGCTGTGCTGTGCACGGGGCTGTGGGGTCCCCCCTTTCGGGGCTCGGGTGATCCTAGGTCCTCGTCTGTGTTTGTGTGCTCGCGGATTCGGTTCCTGGGGCTCCTCAGATGGTCTGCAGTCAGGGAGCGTCAGCCTTCTTCGGTGCTTGTGCTCTCCCCACCTCAGCCCTGCGGGGTCCTTCCCCTGTCCACACCCACTCCAGGCTTGCGCCGATTCCAGAAATTCGGGAGCCAGAGTGAGGACTCTGTAGACGGTTTTGGGGAGAGTAGGTATTTTCCCAGTGTGGGTTCTACCCTGAGCACAGTGCCTCCCCATCTCCGTGTGTACCCCTCCCTGTCTGTCGTCATTGTTGCAGGGCTGTCAGATGACAGGTCTGTCACCTTCTTGGTTCAGGGGCCTCCCGGGTATCTTGTTGTCTTGGATGCAGGTGTAAATGAGATCGTTCTCCGCAGTCTCTTTTTGATGGTTCCTTCCGAGCACGTAGGAGTGCCACTAATTTGTGCATATTGATTTTGTTCCTTGCAAGTTTTTGAATTTATTAGTTCAATTGGCCTTAAACTCAATCTGCCAGTTATTTGACCAGCAGCATGGGTTTAATTGGGAAGAGCAGAGAATGGCAGTCTGGGCTGAGCAAGCTAAGGTCCCAACACAGGCAAGTGCGAGAAACAAAGGAGAGGAACATTATTTCATGGAGGAGGAAGAAGTTGGGAAGGGTGCTTGAAGGAAAGTCCCTTGGAGAAAGGCAGGGTGATGGAGAATTCTCACCAGCTGAGCTGCAAAGCTCCTACAAAAAGTCAGGAGATGAACCTCCAGCTTCCCGTGTGGGGCCTGGAATTGGTGAGTCTCTCCTGTGGGGGATTGCAATGTGGGGTCTGTAATGGGCACTGAGCAGCAGGCGCCTCCTTCCAGCCTCCCCTTCTGGCATCCCCAGTCCACTTTACTGGGGCTTCCCTTCCTGCTTTTGCACAGTTCTAACCAGCTTGTGGTGGAACGTTGTGGAAAAACTGAAATTCCAAATCCACTGCTTCTACTGCACCTGAGATACAGGGGCCCATGATTTAATTCTCCCACGAGTCTCTTGCTAACATGTGTCCTCTCCATGTTGGGTGACCTGGATTTGGGAGGCCTTGGCCTCCATCCCAAAATCTGATGTTCTCTCTGCTTCCGTGTCATCGTGCTAACATGGATATTTGGAAGATTCATTTCCTCTGTGGTGATTTCAAAGTGCAGTCAGCTTGTTATAGCAGCACAAATACGTGCTGTCTCCACACTCAGATTCCCCAGCCGTCATTTCTTTACCACGTTTGCCACTTCACACGGGATGCTTCAGTGTGTTTGATCCCACACCAGGACAATGTCCTGCAGAACCACCACATAACCTGAAATGAGGAGATCATTACAGAAACCATCCAAGGGTTAGTGTTAGGAACCAGGGACATGGCAGGGCTGATCTGAAGACCCCATGGAGAGCTGTCTGGGTGGCTGAGTTGACAGTGGAGATGAGGGTGAGTGTCTGGCTCTGGCTTTGTGTCCAGGAGTCAGCTCTGTGTGGGTGTGTCCTTAGCTAGGCATGCAGATTTCTGCTCCTCTGAATCCTTTCCGGAGTTCCAAATGGCACCGTTTCCTTCTGGGCAGCAGGCTGAGTCCTCTGGGATTGCCCATTTGTCCCCAAATTGTAGGGCACCTACTGCAAGGCCTTTGGGGTCACAATCCTGAGAACCGAACCAAACCAAATGTTATGGTTAGGGCCCACCACATGGCAGGCCCGATCTGCCAGCACTCTGTCCATCTTTCTGGGGGAGGGGGCAGTCGACGGATTTGTTCAGGTTGAGTGTCAAGCTCCAGGTTTGCATCCAGGGGCCTGCTGAATATGGGGCTGTCCAGAGGTAGGAATGCAGATTTCAGTTCCTCTGAATCCTTTCTGGATTTCCAAATGGCATGGTTCCTTTCAGGGTGGCAGGGTGAGTCCTATGGTGTTCCTCACTGTCCCCAATCTCTGAGGCTTTGGAGCCAGGCCGTCGGGGACAGACAAACACAGGCTGGAGAGCTTTAATGTCAGAAATGTATTTTTGCACAGATCTGGAGGCCAGAAGTTCCAGATCAAGGTGCCAGCAAGGTTGGTCTCCAGTGAGCTTTTTCTTGTTGTTCTATAGATCACTACCTTTTCAACTGTGCCCTCTGATGACCTCTTCTCTGTGGGCCCCCAGAGGGGAGGTAGGGGGAGTGCTTTCATGTGTTTCACCCTTATGAGGACACCAGTCCTAGCAGATTAGGACTCCTGTGACCTCACCAAGCCTTCAGTACCTCCTTCTAGGTAGGCCCTATCTCCAGATGCAGTCACACTGGAGATTAGGAATTATTCATATGACTTTTGTGGGGACACAATTCAGTCCATAACAATTAGTACAGGAGAAAAGCCATGGAGAGAATTCTAGAGGAGTCACACGTTGATGTTATAAGGTAAGTGGGTATAAAAGAGCACCTCTGAAGTCCAATAGGTCATTAGAGCTAGAGGCCGACAGGAAAGACCTGTACGTGCCACAGTTTTGAGTTTGATGCAAGTGCAACTCTGAAGGGAAGATATTTGGGAGGCCTTGGCCAATCACTACTTCCAGCCAGGGGTGATTCTGGAGGGAGTATCTCTCGGAGTGCTGCCTAGAATCAAGACTTTGGGGTTGGAAAAGTGCCTCTTCCATAGCTGGAGAAGGATGGTGCTGTAAGTTACTTGAAGAGTACTGTTCTGGGAGATAGGAGATCTGGGGTGTCTTCTTTGTTCTGCTGCTGACCAGATGTGAAAATGCAGATTAACTCCCTAACCATCTCAGTTCTACCACCATGTGCTGCTGTCATGTGTCCCAAGCCCCAGAGTTAGTTTGATCCATAAGCAGAAGCCAGTCTTTTAGTTCCCAATCTCTTAATCGGGCTGATCGTCACAATATATAGTGGACACGTGACAGCCACCGGGGAGAAGTAAGGGTTGTCTTCCCCTCAGGGAGAGTGGAAAAGCTCTAGGAGAGGGCATACCCGTAGACCAAAGGCAGCCAGTGCTGGGGAGTGGAGCCACGGGGAAGAGTGTGCTGATGACAGCCTTGTGGAGGGAGGGCAGAAAGAGCCACCACCATGACACTTGAGTTACAGATCGAGCTTGGGGATAGAGAAGGGATCAGGGCATGGTAGAGCAGCAGCTGGCAAAGTGATTCTATTGAGCTTAAGCTCATAGTGCCTTAGCGAATTAGAATGGGAAATGCCTTGCTATTGTCTGTGACTCTGTGATTGTGTGAGTATGAGTGACAGAGTGGGGACAAAGAGAGAGGGAGAGAGAATACATTAAATTTTAAAGAAGGACAATAAGGGACGCCTGGGTAGCTTACTCAGTTAAGCATCTACCTTTGGTTCAGGTCATGATCCCAGGGTCCTGGGATTGGATCCCATACCAGGCTCTAGTGGGGGGCCTGCCTTCCCTCTGCCTGCAGCTCCCCTTGCTTGTGATCTCTCTCTTCCTCTGTAACAAATAATAGTAAAAAATAAACAAGGGCGATACGTTATGTTTACTTTTGTTTCTGATGCCAGACATGGGTTCAGAGGATTGAAGAGGGAGATCCAAGGAGCTAGCCTCTCAAGAGGAGTGAATACCTAGTCACTGGTAAGACCCCTGGTCCTGCAATACAATATGGCTCCTGTGATCTGGGTCCTGTTAAATGCCCCTCGCCATCCTTCACCCGATAGTTTGATTCTTCATTGCGTTCAGTGTGGGGAACTGGGAGAAGCTATGACACTTGGCCCTTTGTGGAGGAATGTTAGTAGTATAAATAGCAATAGTTATCAGTTCTGGAGCACTTCCATGACTCTGCTGCAGGCACTCTGCTGTGACCTGGGTTTATAGCAGTGAGATAAACATAGAAATAGATGTGGGCTCTGTTCCCAAGAATCTGAAACCCACTATTCTCCTTGTCCCCTTCCCATTCTGTCTTCTTCAGCCCTTGTGCAATCCCACCAAGCAGGAAGCTTGCTTCTCCCCTTCCCTCTCCTGCTCCCCCTGCTTGTGCTCTCATTCCCTCTCTCTGACATGTAAATAAATCAAATGTTTTAAAAAATTATAAAAAAGGCAAAACAAATAACCATTTTTGGAGAGTGATTTTCTGAATGCAGTTATGGGCAGTGCTGGGTACTGAAGAAGACGCTCTGCTGACCAGAGGAGTGGGGAAATTACAGAACAAATTCCACAGGTCATTGAATATATCACATTCATCACCCCACCCATAGCACTCATTAATCTCTAGCCCAGCCAATATGTTGGTTATAAAAATGAGCTTTCTCCAAACTGACAGGAAGTTCTCGTTTTAGCAATGTAAATCATTCTGATCTTTATCACTAATGTGATCTAATCCTGTCTAGTAAAGAAACTTGAGAGTTCTATATCTCTGTAAGCATTTAAGAAAAACAATGGACTCTACTCTAATTACTTTTTAACTAACTTGACTTGCCAAAGGAAGGAGAAAGTAAATATCAGAAATCTTACCACTAAGCACAAGTTGCAAGTTATACCTGCCAAAATGTGGTTCAAAATATAAGTAACCAGTCTCCTTAGAAGCCTTTTACCTTCTTATATCTGTTATGTTGGGTAAATGAGTAGTTACTAGAATACAGCTGGCTCAGTGATCACAATTCAGCTTACCCTCAGAAATATAAATAGATTACATGTTTAGCCCGGTAACTGGACACTGATATAGAATTATTCACTGGCTGATTCCTAGATCAGAAACCACAAAAAAATTTTCTTTTTTATGGAAGTATGGCTGTTACAATAGTCTCACCTGTACCTCATAGTGATTGACTTAACTACTCTATACGTTACAACTCTAGATGTAACATTTTAATAAAACAACAATATCTTTGATGGTATCATGGAAATGTAAGTGCCTTGTGCACTTTTCTTAATGTGTATAATTACCTAAACATCATAGTAAGTAAATCAAGGCCATTGTCAAGCTTCCGTCAAGGAGAGTCCTTAACTAGAGGGATTTCCCATTGCTCTCAGGATGATAACCTCTGAGTTACAGGTTCCGTTAGTTGGCCACACACATTTGGAGCCTTGTGGACTTTCTGACAGCTGAGCAGCATATCTGTTTCAAGCATTGTGATCCCTGTTCTTACTGCAAGAGTGACAGTTGTCACTTTTCCTTTGACCCCTGTCTTTAGGAAAGTGTCTGACTCAGAAAGTCGAGTCAGTACCCCCCAAAGGTATTTTCAGGAGAACCACCTCAAAGATGATCACCTGAGATACTGTCAAGAAAAAAAAAAAAAACTGAAATTCTAAGCAACATCCATAAAAAGTATTTTCATGTTGATAAGGAAAGATTTTCCCCTAAATACCAGAGAGGCTCCATGAAAGTGAGATTTTTACCTATTTTGTTCACCGTGTCACCAGTCCCTAGAAGAGCGCCTAAGACATCACTCAAGATTAGGTTGCTTTGAATGAATCAAATGAATGAATGAACTGTAGCCTTTGATAGTGAGGTAGTTTATGGTCCTTAGGCAAGAGATGTGATTTGTGTTGGGATTTCAAGAATGGGAGGTGCCGAAGAGAAAATTGAGAAGCTAAATGTGAAAATATGCAATTTACTGACTGGAGTAGTTCTGAATATATTTCAAACATAATTAAACTATGGCTGTGGGTCTATATGCGTTTTCATAATTTTCCCTTGAAAATGTGAGGCATACAGATGTCATCTCCAATGAATTCTCCTTGTCCGTATACAGAATCACCAAAAAAAAAAAAAAAAAAAAAAGGCATTCTGACAGTCTTCAGACCATCCACTCCAGGATTGTGACTCTTTCTTCTCCATGTTCTTTCTGACATCATGGACTTTCAGGTTGACCTCTCTCATCTTGGGTCCCACTCTCATTAGCTGTAGAAGTCATGCGATGTTTGTGATGTGAGGGTGGCAATACTCTCTGACTTTTGGTTACAATATGTCTTTGAAAGCCAGTGTTTATTCTGCTTTTACAGCATTTCTCCATTTGAATTGGCCACCTTTTAAGTGGTCATTAGCCACATGTGGCTACTAGCCATGGGACTTGGACAGCAGAGGTGTGGAAAGTCCGCACATTCTTCCACTCAAAGGATATTGTGAGTTATGCTACATCTTTTTTTTTGAAGTGCCTTTTTTAGATATTTAAATTCAATTAGCCATTAGATAGTACATCATTGGTTTCAGAGAATTCAGTAACTCATCAGTTGTGGATAACCCTTGGTGCTCATCACATCACGTGTCCTCCTTAATGCCTATCACCCAGTTTCTCCATGTCTCCCACTCCCCTCCCCCCCAGCAACTCTCAGTTTGTTTCCTATAGTTAAAGGTGCCTCATGGCTTGTCTCCCTTTCTGATGACTCCCATTCAGATTTCCCTCCCTTCCCTCTGATCCTCTGTACTACATCTTAATCTCAACAGTCAAGCAGTGGTAGTAATTCAGTCATGGAGTCATGCATATTCTAAATCTGATGAGGTGGATTCCCATACTGCCTTTGTCTCTTCTAGAGCGCTTACATTTGTTATATTATTGCTGCTGTGTTCATGTTTCTCGTTCACTGAATGTCTGATAAAAGAATTAGTAAAATGTGTGACAGCAGAAAATACAATGGTCATGGATGATGAAGATTTTCTCCTTGACCAGACTCGAGTCAAGTTCCTCTGAGTCCTCTTTCTGTCTAGCCTTGACCTTAGGCTCCGCCCACTTAGCCCAGTTTTAGCAAGAAATCTGCTTGGTCATTTTTCAGCAATCTTCTATCCTACTCTTGATATCTGATCAAATTCCTTATCTCTCACCCCTGGTATCTTACCACTTTTTTTTTTTTAAGATTTATTTATTTTGACAGAGAGAGAGCCTGAGCAGGGGGAATAGCAGAGGGAGAGAGAGAACCAGACTCCCCACTGAGCAGCAAGCCCAATGCCAGGCTTGATCCTGGGATCAGATCATGACCAAGCCAAAGCCAGAGATTTAACCAACTAAGCCACCCAGGTGCTTCAGTATCTATAACCCTTAATATCTGATCCAATCCCTTATTCCCAGGGCACCTGGTTGGTGCAGCTGGTTGAACGTTTGACTCTTGGTTTCTACTCTGGTCATGATCTCACGGTCCTGAGATTAAGCCTCACCTCAGGCTCTATGCTCAGTGAAGAGTCTGATTAAAATTCTCTTTCCCTCTCCCTCTACCCCTACCCCTGCTCCCTCTCTCTAAAATGTATTAATAAGTCTTTTAAAAAATTCCTTATCCCCTGATCTCAATAGTTTATGACCCTAGCCTTCCTTCAACAATATTACTGTCCAGATGGTTTAGCCAGAATCCCTTCATCCTTACCCTTGATGTTCCATCTTAATTTTACATTCAGTGATCCCCACCATGCTCTTTAGCTGTAAATCTCCATTTGTCTGAGCTGAGCCAGATTTCTCTCCCATACTATACAATAAAATCTCATCATAGTAGCATCCCTTGAATAAAATCTTCCTTACTCTCTTTAATGGGTGTCACAATATTTTTTTTTCTTTAACAGTCAGGAGGGTGCTAATGGAGTACCATGACAAAAGGCCTAACTTCCTATAATGGACATTTCCTTGGTTTACCTGACAAATACTCTTTCTCTCTTCTAAGGAAAATTTCCGGTTCTCAGTATAACTGCCAACTGGCCCAGGGGTGGACAAGTGAGGCAGATGAGACCAAAATGAAAATTCTGTTGAGACACTGGACCTTGAGGATTCAAGCCAAGGACATAAAAGTGTTGGTACTCCATTATTCTGATGGTCCGTTAACTCTTGCTTTTTTGGTTCCTGTGTCTATCACTGCCCCTGCCTTTTTGAAGATAATGACCATTCATCAGAGTACACGGTTCACAGAATCCCTTTGCAGTGGCCCATGCGGGCCAAGGTAGTAGAGCATAATAGATCTCTGTAAGTTTTTAAAAAATGTCTTTGTCCCTGTTGCCCATGGCCATTAAAGACCAAAGGTCGGGGGTAGGGGGATATTGGAAAAGGTGAAGTTATAGTTACTCACTGATTTTTTGATTGGTAGAGAGAAAGCAACACCTACATACAGGGCCAGTGGGTGAGTGGAGGAAACATCTTTGGCTCTAGGAGGAATGGGGGAAGGAGAAATATTAATAATCTTTGTCTTTGGAACTGCCCCTGAAGACTTCCCCACACAGGAAAATGACCTAGCGTGACTCTCCTATACTTCGGCAAGCCCCTTAAATTTAACTGACATCTAGATCTGATACTCCCTGCTGGATAACTCTGATCATTATTGGATTGTTACTTATTTTATTTTAAAATTATTTTTAAAGAAAATTTTAATCTAAATACAATTAATTAACATATAATACTAGTTTCAGACATACAGGTTAGTGATTCATCAGTCTTTTGTAACACCCAGTGCTCACTGTATCACATGCCTTCCTTAATGTCCATCACCCAGTTACCCCATCCACCCATCCCTCTCCCCTCCAAGAACCCTCAGTTTGTTTACTGTGATTAAGAGTCTCTTCTGAGGGGTACCTGGCTGGCTCAGTGGGTTAAAGCCTCTGCCTTCAACTCAGGTTATGATCTCAGGGTCCTGGGATCGAGCCCCACATCAGGCTCTCTGCTCCCTGGGGAGTCTGCATCCTCCTCTCTCGCTCTTCCTGCCTCTCTGCCTACTTGTGATCTCTGTTTGTCAAATAAGTAAATAAAAATCTTTTTTTTTAAAGTCTCTTCTGGTTTGTCTTCCTCTTTGACTTCATCTTGTTTTATTTTTTTCCTTTACTCCCCTATGATTCTGGTTTGTTTCTTGAACTCCACATATGAGTGAGATAATATGATAATTGTCTTTCTCTGACTGACTTATTTCGCTTGGCATAATACCCTCTACTTTCACCCCTGTCATTGCAAATAATTGCCATTTATTTTAACTCGACAGAGAAGGCCACTAGAAACAGCAGGTGATGGCCCCAGCTCCTGTTCCTCCATGCAGAACATCTGTCAACACCTGTGGACATCTTTTCCTCCCCCCATTCCTATGAATGTTGCTCAGTTGTTACATGGCATGGACAAATGCTGTTGGCTGGTGGCATGGACACACTGGACAAGCTTGGCCTTCGGTAAAACAAAGACTGGCTTCAATTACTCAAACTGAAACAGGAATGCTTGGATGAACAAGCCTGCCAGGAAGTCCCACTGGAGGTACTCAACCTGTGCCCCTTCCCTCCTTGGACCAAGAACCTGAACTTGAGAGATGAATGGCTTATCCAAGGTTATGGCAAGGTTACACAGAGCTGAAACTAGACACAGGTGTACATGCCTATTGATCAAGGCTGGCTGAGAAATCGAACTGCCTCAAATCTTGATTCTTTTTGCCACTTCTTATTCTCTGACCCTGTTTTTCATAGTTTAGGATGTAGGAATAATAAAAATATCAGCTAATGGGGTATCCTGACTTTTTGATGTTTTAGTTCTTGTCAGACATTTACCATAATGCTTAGCACATGGATATGTGTGTGCACACACGTGCACATGCATGACACTCAAAAAATTGTTCCCTGATATTAACTTTATCAGTGCACTTTGCATCCACCACCAATTGGCTGTTTTGTCACAAACTGATTAAAGCAGAACTGTCAAGTGAGGAACTTCAAAGCCAAAGCATTAAGTGCTTTGAAAAACCAGCACCTGGGAGGATTTGTCTCAGCATCTGTGATTAGAAGGCAGCAAAAAGAGACTTTGGGGACACAGTTCACCCCTTCATGAAGCAGCCATTCAGAACTTTCTCCGAAGGGCTAATGCCTAATCTTCCAAAGACCAGCAAGAACAAGCTTATGGTCTGTTAAAATCAGATTTTTAAAAGATTTTTATTTATTTATTTGAGAGAGAGAGAGAGAGTGAGAGAGAGAGCATGAGAGGGGAGAAGGTCAGAGGGAGAAGCGGACTCCCCATGAAGCTGGGAGCCTGATGCAGTCCTTGATCCTGGGACTCCAGAATCAAAATCAGTTTGATTGACTCAATACAGTCAGGGAGGACAGTCCTCAGGAGTCACAGAATGCTGGTTGCCATGAGGGAGGAGTCTTTTACAAAGTCTGGGCTCTCACAGAAGGAGTCTGAAGCACGTGTATGGAAAGCAGAGGTCAGTTCTGGATTAGAAGCTCTTTCTGAGGGGAAATGAGTAGAAGCAGGGATTAACCAGGACTTGGGCTCTGCTTTATTCAGTTCAAGTTGCTGCAACAAATGATGACAGACTGGGTGGCTGAAACAGCAAAACATGTACTATTCCTTGCAGTTCTAGAGACTGAGAAGTCCAAAAGCAAGATCCTGGGAGATCTGATATCTAGCAAGAGACTGCTTCATTATCTACAAATGCCCATATTTCTGTTGTAGACTTGCATGGATGACAGCTGGCAGAACAATCTCTCAGGTCGTTTCTCAGAAGTGCTTTTATCTCATTCACAAGTGTTCCAATCTCATGACCTCACCACCTCTCAAAGCCCATACCTCCTGATGGCACTCCTTGAGGGTCAGGGCTTCAACATCTGAATTGGGACAAGACACAAACATTCAGTCCATTAGCAAGTGTTGTCATGAGGACAGCATAGCTTATCAACTGGGTATCCCCAGGAATCCATGGGACTAGCAAAGCAGAATCTGGGGGTGTCACTGGTAGGAAAGCAGGAGGTCCCCAAGAGACAGTCCTCATAGCATTTTACAGAGACAGCAGGACCCTTGAGAAACAATAGTTTCCGTGACCCATACACCAGCCTTTATCTATGCCTGTCCTCCCTGCTGGATTCACAGCAAGCCTACTTCTTTCTTTTCCAGTACAAATGGATTTCCACTCTCTGAATCCTGATGAATTTTTGCTCTTTTGCAGTTAGTAGGTTGTCCCTCAGGATTCTGCATGTCTGGATTTGCAATCGTGGAAACTGCCAAAGGTCTAGGGACCTGCATGGCAGAACCCGGCCTCTACCACTATTGCCCAAGGTAGGGACTCTGGTCCCTTGAGCGTCCTGTGCTGCTGTCAAAGGTCTGTGTGCATTGGCTTATTGTTTTTTTTTTTTTAATGTAATTGCTTATACGTGTGTTTCATCATGCTCAAGTGGCCTTTCTGTGAAAAAGTGGCCAAGCTACACCTAGAAGTCACTGAAGAAAGTTCTAAGAACTCCTGGTTAGTATGAGGCTAGAGAGAGAGAGAAAGAGAGAAAAGAAATCTGCCTCTCTGCATTTTGCAAGTCCCTGGGCAAAATCTGTTGGCTGTGCACTCCTCACACGAAGATTCCAGGCAGGGAGACCCTCCTGAGCCTCATCTCCCTGAGTTCCTCTTCCAGGAGCAATCCCTAGTTTGAGACCAGGGTTAGCGAAAATAGAGCAGCAAAGCAGGGTCCAGAAGGAAGGACTGCCACAGACCATGGAGCACCAGGGGGACAGGCTGGTACCTCCTCATGGTTGGGGTACAAATGGGCTCAGCTCAGCAGGTATAGGGGTGCCCTTGGCCCCTCTGGTGGGCTTTGCAGTGCCCCAATCTCAGGAAGAAAAAAGGCTGGCTCAGGTGACATATTTTTGACTGGGAAGGAGCTGACAGCAATGGAAATAAACAAGTAGGGAATGATGTTGGAAAGTTGGAGGGTTTGTCCTTTATATCTCAGCTTTCTCTCCTATCTTCCCTTGCTCTGTAGTGTGTTATCAAAGAAGTTTTTGGCATGATATTCCTGTTCACTGATTAACTCTTGAGCTGTGTCTTTTCTGCTGTTCAGCTCATCTGGTGAATTCTTTTACTGTAAAAAGTATCTTGCCCTTGCAAGGGCAATGGCAAGACCTGAGAAATCCCAGAGATTTCAGCTTGCCACCCAGAAGGAAACCAGGCTATTTGGAATGCTGGAAAGGATTCAGAGTAGGGGAAATCGTCTTGGACATCTGAGACCACCCCCACATTCAGCGGTCCACTGGACACAAACCCAGACCTTGATACTGATCCTGAACCATGCTCTCAACTCAGACCCCTGTGATCCTCGCCACAGTGCTTTCAGATCAGTGCAGCCATGCCCATAGGCACAAACTCTTAAGCCTAGATTCTGTCCTGAGAGGTGTGTCCCCGACGGCCTGGCTCCAAAGCCTCAGAGATTGGGGACAGTGAGGAACACCATAAAACTCACCCTGCCACCCTGAAAGGAACCATGCCATTTGGAACTCCAGAAAGGATTCAGAGGAACTGAAATCTGCATTCCTACCTCTGGACACCCCCATATTCAGCAGGCCACTGGATGCAAACCTGGAGCTTGACACTCACCCTGAACAAATCCCTCGACTGCTTCCTCCCCCAGAAAGATGGACAGAGTGCTGGCAGATCGGGCCTGCCATGTGGTGGGCCCTAACCATAACCTTTGGTTTGGTTCGGTTCTCAGGATTCTGACCCCAAAGGCCTTGCAGTAGGTGCCCTACAATTTGGGGACACATGGGCAATCCCAGAGGACTCAGCCTGCTGCCCAGAAGGAAACTGTGCCATTTGGAACTCCGGAAAGGATTCAGAGGAGCAGAAATCTGCATGCCTAGCTGAGGACACACCCACACAGAGCTGACTCCTGGACACAAAGCCAGAGCCAGACACTCACCCTCACCTCCACTGTCAACTCAGCCACCCTGACAGCTCTCCATGGGGTCTTCAGGTCAGTCCTGCCATGTCCCTGGTTCCTAACACTAACCCTTGGATGGGTTCTGTAATGATGTCCTCATTTCAGGTTATGTGGTGGTTCTGCAGGACATTGTCCTGGTGTGGGATCAAACACACTGAAGCATCCCGTGTGAAGTGGCAAACGTGGTAAAGAAATGACGGCTGGGGAATCTGAGTGTGGAGACAGCACGTATTTGTGCTGCTATAACAAGCTGACTGCACTTTGAAATCACCACAGAGGAAATGAATCTTCCAAACAACCATGTTAGCACGACGACACGGAAGCAGAGAGAACATCAGACTTTGGGATGGAGTCCAAGCCCTCCCAGATCCAGGTCACCCAACATGGAGAGGACACATGTTAGCAAGAGACTCGTGGGAGAATTAAATCATGGGCCCCTGTATCTCAGGTGCAGTAGAAGCAGTGGATTTGGAATTTCAGTTTTTCCACAACGTTCCACCACAAGCTGGTTAGAACTGTGCAAAAGCAGGAAGGGAAGCCCCAGTAAAGTGGACTGGGGATGCCAGAAGGGGAGGCTGGAAGGGGGCGCCTGCTGCTCAGTGCCCATTACAGACTCCACATTGCAATTCCCCACAGGAGGGACTCACCAATTCCAGGCCCCACACGGGAAGCTGGAGGTTCATCTCCTGACTTTTTGTAGGAGCTTTGCAGCTCAGCTGGTGAGAATTCTCCATCACCCTGCCTTTCTCCAAGGGACTTTCCTTCAAGCACCCTTCCCAACTTCTTCCTCCTCCATGAAATAATGTTACTCTCCTTTGTTTCTCGCACTTGCCTGTGATGGGACCTTAGCTTGCTCAGCCCAGACTGCCATTCTCTGCTCTTCCCAATTAAATCCATGCTGCTGGTCAAATAACTGGCAGATTGAGTTTAAGGCCAATCGAACAAATAAATTCAAGATCTTGCAAGGAACAAAATCAATATGCACAAATTAGTGGCACTCCTACGTGCTCGGAAGGAATCATCAAAAAGAGACTGCGGAGAACGATCTCATTTACACCTGCATCCAAGACAGCAAGATACCCGGGAGGCCCCTGAACCAAGAAGGTGACAGACCTGTCCTCTGACAGCCCTGCAACAATGACGACAGACAGGGAGGGGTACACACGGAGATGGGGAGGCACTGTGCTCAGGGTAGAACCCACACTGGGAAAATACCTACTCTCCCCAAAACCGTCTACAGAGTCCTCACTCTGGCTCCCGAATTTCTGGACTCGGCGCAAGCCTGGAGTGGGTGTGGACACGGGAAGGACCCCGCAGGGCTGAGGTGGGGAGAGCACAAGCACCGAAGAAGGCTGATGCTCCCTGACTGCAGACCATCTGAGGAGCCCCAGGAACCGAATCCGCGAGCACACAAACACAGACGAGGACCGAGGAGCACCTGAGCCCAGAAAGGGGGGACCCCACAGCCCCGCGCACAGCACAGCAGGAGGCCACGTCTCCTCACACAAAACGACGGAAGCCCCAGTGTCTACACAGGGCGCCCTTCCTCTGTGGGGTCCTGAGACCACGAACCCCTTGACAGTCCACTCAGGCGGCTTCTCCTCAGCTCCTCCAGCATCTGGTCCTTAGGAGGTTGGACTGCTGCCAGTGTGGGCGCGTCCTCCACAACGGGTCCGGTCAGTGTGGATGCAGAGCCACACCCTCCTCAGCTTGTCCTGTCAGGGTGGGAGGCGCCCCACATTCTCCAGAAGTCTCCACAGTGGGTCCTGAAGAGGCGGGGCTCTGGTCCCAGCTGTGGCTGTGCAGCCTGGGCTCAGGGCGGGAGCTGGGGTCTGGCGCCCTCTGCAGGCGGTGCAAGGCAGTGCAGGACTGTGGGAGCTCACCCTTCAGTGGAAGGTCCTGCTCCCTCCCCGGGTCCAGCTGATGCCATTTCATTCCGGAAATTCAAGCTGCATGGAGCCCAATACCCCCCAACTTCCCCCCAAATAGCTAAGGAACAATGAATTGGAAACAATGTGGAATTACAACAGTCCTTGACCCAAACAGTGTCACTGAACATGGCCCTGATGCAGACCCACACTCTGACCTCAACTTGGTCTCAAGCCTGGACCCTACCCTAATCCAAGACCCTAACCCTAGCCCCCAACCCAAACAATGTTCACAAGAATCAAAAGGTAGAAACTGCAAATATCCATCAATGGCAAGTGCATATGCAAAGTGTGGTGAAGGGTTTGAATTTGGGTTCAGGTTCAGGTTTTAGTCAGAGTTCTAGATCAGGCTTTGGGTTTAGTGTTAGGGTGAGGGTTTAGAGTGAAGGACAAGGGAACAGAGTTATAGTTTAGGGCTTTAAGTTTATGATTTAGGCTTTAAGACTCAGGGCTTATGGGATAAAGTTCAAGGTCAAATTTGGGGTTTGACTTCATGCTGAGATTTGGGTTCAGGTTTCATGACTTGGAGGTCTGGTTTAGGGTTTGGGTTCGTGGTTCAGGGCTTGGATCCAGGGCTCAGGTACAGGCTTTGGGTTCCATTCCAGGTTTGGGATTCAGGGTTCTAGTTTGGGCTTTAAGGTCAGCTTAGGTTTCAGCGTTGGTAGGGTTTAAGGTTAGGTTTAGGGATGACACATTTTTTTCAGTTGTCATCATGGACAAAATAATTCTATCTGAAGTTTCTAAGTCAGAAATGTATTTCATCTGGGGGCACCTGGGTGGCTCCGTGTGTTAAGCCTCTGCCTTGGGCTCAGGTCATGATCTCAGGGTCCTGGGATCAAGCCCTTCATCAGGCTCTCTGCTTGACGGGGAGCCTGCTTCCCCATCTTTCTCTCTGCCTGCCTCTCTGCCTACTTGTGATCTCTGTCTGTCAAATAAATAGAATTAGTAAAAGCTATTATATGATCTTTTACAAACCATTTCCTATCTTTGCATTCTCATGTGCCAAGACAGACAGGGATTATTTAAAACCCTGAAGAGAGTGCTCTTGCTTTTAAATTGCCTGTAACCTTCGTGTAATAGATTTATGATTGATGATAGATTTAGTTAAAATATAACTATTTAAAATATTTACTCTCAGTAAACGATTTCAACCTATGCTCATTTAAGTAACTTGGTGCATAATCCCTTTTCTATTAAACCATAGTGCAAGGACCAATGCAGCGTTTCCAGGAGAACCCCAAGCTATTTTTCTAGAATGCCTGTATGCTTATATATGGCGTCCTGTTTTCACTCCCTTTGTGGAGCACCTACCCTGGAGGTCATGTAATAACCAATGACCAAAAAAAACAAACCAAAAACCCAAACATCCAGGTCGAAGTGCCATCCCTGCCTGGAGTGGAGGAGACTGCTCAGACAGATCCCAGGCAGGCATCTCAGCCCAGGCCTGTGCTGGGGAAGCTGGTTCCTGGCTTTGGGCGCAATCTGGAAGCCAGCAAACTGACCCAAGAGTGCAGCCGGCGTTTAAGACTGATGATCTATTCGCAGCCAGGCTGCACGTGGACACCCGCTCAGGGAGCCCAGCTAGGAGGCTGCCCAGCGCTGGTGCTGGCAATGCAGTAGCATGCCAGGGCTTAGCCCCGCACCCCAGCCATGGCTCAGGTTTCAGAAGTTAGGGGGCGGGGCCGGAGCAGAGAAGGGTCTTCGCTAATTTCCAAAGCTGGAAGTGAGCTCTCAGAGGACTCAGGAGGGAAGGGGGGGGCGGGTCGGGGGCGGCCTTGAGCAGGGGTTTTGCTAATTGCCCAGGCGGGAAGGAGGGGCGCACAGCGCCAGGGTGCTGTGCTGCAGCCCATTCGGGACTGCAGGACACACCATACTCGCTGCCCCTGTGCTCCCACGCTGCAGCCTAGCCCCTGACGCCGCGGTGTCCTGTTCCCGTTCAGGCCTTCAGGCCGCCTGCTGCCCCTCCCCGCCCCATGGCTTCTCTGGAGGACCCTCTGCTCACAGGTAAAGTGACACCGCGACGCGCCCTCACCTGAAGCAGAAAACGCAGGACAGGAGCGGGGTGTGGGGTGGTCGGGGCCCAGCCTCCCGCCAACCCCAGGGCACCAGGACCACCCCGGACGCCGCGCCACACCCTGTCCGCAGGGGGTCGGGCCAGGACATCGCCACAGGAGGTACCCCCTCCTCCCCCCTGCCAGCCGGCAGGCTAGCCCCCATAGTTCCGCACTCCCACGCGCCTGTCAGAGCCTCCTGCCATTCCCAGGGAACCCAGAACCCAGAGAGTGAGGCCTTGGGTGCTTTCTAGTGACAGATTCAAGGCAATTTTTCGACTTTGGGACTCAGAGTTAACATAGTTTTCATTTGTGATTATTATTTTTGTGTGGGGGCCGTAGCTTTTCTTTTGACCTATGGTTGTTTTCACTCCCGGTTCTGAAGAAGCCCCTAAATCGTAACCCTGTTGAGGACTCAGGAAGCTCTCAGAGCAGCAGTGCTGGGGGACAGTGTGGACACATGGTTTGGTTTCTCCTCTGGCCTGCTTCTGTGGCAGCCCCGCTCTGTCCTCCTCAGACTTCAGAGCAATATCTGAACAAGTGGAGAAGCGACCAGAGGGTCAGGAAGGTGGCCACCGAAGAGTGACTTCTCTGGAGGGTGGCTGAGCTAGCAAGTGAGCATGTTAATCCAGCTCTGCCAGCATTAGCAATGGAGCTGAACAGGAGCCAGGGAAGGGGAGGAGGAGCAGAGAGCAGGGACAAAGGAACCAAAGAGGAGATTCAGATGAAGGGAAGTATTGGGGAGGAAAGAGAAGAAACTCTAGAAGACAGGCATGTAGAAAGGAAAAGGGATGAAGTGGGCATTGGGAAAGGGCACCACCAGGGAAGGAGAGAGGGGAAGGAAAGAGGGAGGAAGAGAGGAAAGGGGAAAGGGAGAAGGGAGGAGTCAGCATGCCAGGGCTCCCCCTGCATCTGAAGAAGAGGTGGCTGGTCCAGCTTGTCAAACAGGGTGCTCACTCTTTGGCCCCAGTTTCTGCTCCCAGTGCTACTGGGCTTTGCAAGGAAGGCAGGCTGTCCCTTGGGACCTACTGGAGCCCACAGGAGGGTGGGAGAGGTAAGCTGCCACCAGGTCCTGTCCTGAGCTGCTCCCAGCCACCAGCCTCACCACATGGTGCAAGAGGGACCCCAGAACAAAGGAGGGACACAGGCCAGCATGTCTGCTGGTGGCCCTGGGCACTTAGCTCATCGCAGTGAACCACACGGCCTCCTCAACCCACGCTTTCAAAGCCTCCTTCTTCGTTTCTGGCTTTCATGTCTGTAGGAACATGAGCCAGATCTAACTCATCTCCGACAGACAATTCTGACTCACCCCGTGTCAGATTTTTAAGAGTGGCTGTGATAGAGTAAGATAGCAATGCTCCAACAAACGGACTGTTTCCTCCCACTTGACCTCAACAGTCTTATACATTTTCTTAGCGAAAACATCTTGTCTCCTTCCATTAAGCTCATAACGTGGTCTAGCAGTATACATGCGCCTTCGGTAGATGCGAAGCGATACAGAGGTCCTTTTTTTTTTTTTTTTTAATTTTACAAGGCAAAGTCAGTGAACACATCCAACTTGACCAATACGTCTCTAAAATGTCAATCCAGGCAAAGCTTTTTCTGCCTACAGTTTGGAGCCTACGTAGTGACATTTTTAAAATGCTTTCAGTCCCTCAGTGAGGCTCTTAGAAGCTAGCCAGGGCTTACTACGTGCCAGGCACTGTGTCAGGTGTTGGAGCTAAAGGGAAGGAGAGCTTGGAGGCTGGCTGGGGAAGGACATCCATGACACAACCACAGCTAGAAACGGAGGCCAGTGCTAGAAAAGAGAGAGCAGGCTGCATAGAGAGTGTGTACCATGGGGCTTGTGAGCTCACGAATAAGTGGGAGTAACTGGAGTGGGGAGATGGGGGAGAGAAGAGGGTCTTCCCATCAATGGGAATCACCTGTGCTTGGAGGCAGGTGCCATGAGAGGTCTCCACAGGAAGAAGGAGGCAGTGTGGTTGAAGGGCAGAGAGATGGGGCAGAACAGGCATCAGTCAGTTGGAAGGGTATGAATAGACTGATGGGAGGATTATGGGTGCCTTTGGAGGACTGAGAATTTGTTAGAAGATCAGTGCAGATTTCTATGGAGACAAATGCCAGGAACTGATAGGTCTTTGAAAGGTCACTCTGGCTGCCTTTTGGCAAAGGGGTTGGTAAAAGGCACTTGCAGGTGTGAACACACCAGGTGGGAGGTGAGTGCAGAAAATCAGGTGAGGGAGCATGGGAACTTGGTCCCGGGGTATATAAGGGAGAATAGCCTTTAAGGAGTTCCACAAATTGGCACCAGCTGTGGCTTCATTACAGAGCTGGAAGGGGGAGGTGGGTGTGTCCTGGAGGTTACAGAAATTACATGAGAAAGGGAAGTCTTTTTAGATCTCTTTTTCAACTAGAGGAACTCTCACCTTATTGATAGAATTCCAGAGTGGGAACCAATGATATGAGGACATCTTTGAAATGTCTGAATATATTCTTCGACATCTTTGAAAGTGACGAGGAGACCTTGGCCTTAGGAGGCCTTGGCCCTCTTTGTAGCCAGAAAGATTTCACGTACAGATTTGAGTTCTCCATTTTAAAGTCAAGGAGTCAGTCCTTCCAAAGGACACCTCCTATCATTTTACCCTCTCATCATACCTCACGTGCTGGCATCTCCAAGACCCTCTGTTCCAGGTTGAGAGTATCCACTTTGGCCAGGCTGGTCTTGCCAAGAAAACCACCACAGGAAATCTAGAGCCTATAATGCTATTAATAACATCATCTAGGACTGTGTTTGCTGCCCTCATAGCCTCTTCCCACCATGACTCACTGAAGCTTTTAACACATTGTATCCATTAAGCTATAGTTCCCAAAGGTCACCTTCTCTAGTGCCATTAATTTTTAGGGGACCAGGCAAACCTTAAACTTGTCCCCCCTAATTGGACCCCTGTTCCCCCACAATCTATTTGAAAGCCTTTCACCATGATTCTTGAATGAGATCTGAGACCACTGCTGGTACCTAACACTTCTTGGCACCTTGTCTGTTAGGTTCTTGGAAGAGGAGATGGCTATGGAGGTGAGTGGGAATGGGAGTGGGAGGATTTCTCCCTTCACTTCCCTTTTTGTGTTTTCAAATAATGGGTTTTGAGGGGGCGGGAAAGTTTAACCAGACCATTTATTTTCCATCTCCCATCGATAAAAAGTTTACCACTCCCCACTGGAAGAATTTATATCTTTCCTTTGAATCTACAGGAAAATCTCCCAAACCCAGACCACCACCATGTGGATTCAGCCATCTTCTGATTCACCTCCAGATTGTCTCCTCCTAACTGCTCAAGCCACAGGTTAAGGGCGAAATGTTCAATGCCCAAGCAATTAAGTGGGGAACACGTTTATCTAAGCAATTGCATGCAGCTCTCTATCTGCATACAGGGGGTCTCTCCCAAGCCTTTCCAACCTCAGCAAAAGAAGACAAAGCCCCAGCAGTCTGGGGTATATATCATTCATTCATTCCTGTGTTCCACACTCATGGCGGATCCCCACCAAGACAGTGGGAGAGCAAGGACTGGAGAAATCCTGGAAGCTGAAGTCTGAGGAGGATTTCAAATTCAAGTCAGAGATGAAAGAAACATCTGGACTTGGTCCTCAGGTACATGCAGTATTCTGAACTGAGGCTAGAACCAGAGACCATTCTAATGAAAGGCCTCTACAGGTGGGCTCTCACAGGTGGGCCCCAACTCAGTTTCGTGTATATTCATTCATGAAATAGCTCTTTGGGTCAACATGCAGAAGAAAATCATTTCAGAAAACTGACAATGAGGAGAGGAAAGGGAAGCCAAAAGGCTTGTGAATGGGGAGAGAGGAGGAGCCAGGGCAGAAAACCAAGAATCCCTCCCTGCCCTCCTTGCTGCCAGGGAGGTCTGAGGGACTAGTTTCCACCTGGGATCCCAAGTCCAGAACAAAAGCAGCGTGGCCACGGCGGGGGAGGGAAGGGGGTCCTCAGCACGGGCGCATGGGGCTGCGGAAAGATGGGTGCTAGCGTGCCTGCTGGCGGGGGGCACCTCGCAAGGCGCTGTCCCCAGCCCGACCCCATGAGGACCCGGGTTTGGCGCAGCGTCCGGGGTGGTCCCGGTGCCCTGGGGTTCCGGGAGGCTGGGCCTCCACAACCTCCCTCTCCGCCCCCAGGTCGGGTCCGCGCTTTCTGCTCCAGGTGAGGGCGCGGCGCGGTGTCACTTTACCCCTGTGCAGAGGGTGGTCCGGAGAAGCCTTGGGGCGGGGAGGGGCAGCAGGCAGCAGGAGCGGGACAGCGGAGCCTCACATGGGAGCGTACGGGCGGCGAGTCCGGTGGGTCCTGCAGTCCCGACTGGGCCGCAGCACAGCACCGCGGCGCTGCCCGCCCCTCCTCCGCCAGCCCCTCCACCTCCTCCCAGACTCTCAGCCACATCCTCTGTGAGCTCACTTCCAGCTTAGGCAATTAGCAAAGCGCCTTCTCCCCGCCCCCCTCCCTCCTGAGTCCTCCGCGAGCTCCCTTTTCGCTTTGGCAATTAGCAAAGCCCCTACTCCGCGCCGCCCCGCCCCCCTCCCTCCTGAGGCCCCGCCCTGGCTGGGGCGCGGGGGGAAGCCCCGGGGGCTGCAAGCTTTGCCAGCGCTGGCGCTGGGCAGCCTCCTAGCCTGGCTCCTTGAGCGGGTGTCCACCCGCGGCCTGGCTGCAAAAAGATCATCAGTCCTGTTAACCCTGCCTGCACTCTCCCGTCAGTTTGCTGGCTTCCTGATTGAGCCCAAAGCCATGAACCAGCTTCCCCAGCACAGGCCTGGGCTCAGATGCCTGCCCAGGATCTGTTTGAGCAGTCTACTCATCTCCAGGCAGGGATGGCACTTCCACATGGATGTTTGGGTTTTTTTATTGTTTTTTGGTCATTGGTTATTATTACATGACCTCCAGGGTAGGTGCTCCACAAAGGGAGTGAAAACAGGATGCATGATATACCCCTCACCTCCCATGCTGTCTTTCTCTTAAATAATAAGCACTGCTGAACTATCTTAGATTCTGTACCTTCTCTCCAGCCATGAACCTATCACTGTCTTTAACTCTTGAAAACTTCATTAGACAAATTAATGTGGTGAAGGAAGAAATATGAGAAAGCCTATTAATCTGATGAGCATGGAACTGAACAAACCCTATAGATACTTTCCCTTTGATTTCTAGCCTATCAATACCTACAGTGAGTCACATACACTCAAGATTATTGTTTTTATTGTATACTTCATATATTCATTGATTTTGGACTCGTTATCATTTCGTTGAAGTGTTAAACTATGGTAATAAACAAACTTTTAATTAACTTTTCCTCCTATGATACAAATATAACTTGCACTTGAGCTTTAGCTAATTTTATGTTCTAAAATTGCCAAAACAAAATGATCAAGGTTTCTAGATTATTTACTGTATTTTCTACTATATAATATTGTTCTATCTCTTCTGTATAAAGAAAATGAATGCTTGGGGCTCTTGGGTGGCTCAGTGTGTTAAAGCCTCTGCCTTCTGCTTAGGTCATGATCCCAGAGTCCTGGGATAGAGCCCCACATCAGGCTCTCTGCTCAGCAGGGACCCTGCTTCCCTTCCTTTCTCTCTGCCTGCCTCTCTGTCACTTGTGATCTCTGTCTGTCAAATAAATAAATAAAATCTTTAAAAAAAGAAAATGAATGCTTGATAACTAAATGAATGCTTTACTGAACAAATTAAATATGGCAATAGCATTTTATTTTATCATGCTTCACATATTAAACAATAATATTATATCACTAGTCTACAAATAATCTACTCGCATAGTCATTTGGAAGCTTTTAGCAAAAGAATTCTTCCTCCTGATTGTAGTATAAAAGCCACAGAAATATACAGAAGACTCCTAGGATAGAAAGTTAAATCCAGTTATCCGTGATGCCTTGAGGAGGACCTGACCTATGTATGTCCTGGGATGCACTAGTAACTGTTACATGTGATAGGATTATATTTAATATATACAGTTTCATTTATTTCACAAAGGACATATAAATTTGAGAATAAAATATTTGATGAATCTATAAAGTCTATATCTATTTGTAACTAATGTGGTAGAACTAAGATGTTAATTTGAAAAAAAAAATTCATTGAACACATACACATATTCAATTGTTTTTATATATATAAACAGCATTATTTATTTATGTAAATAAATGCATTGTCTGTAAAATCCATTTACTTATCAATCATAAGGGTAATTTTAAGTACTAAGAATAAGAAATATGTGAAAAGATAAGTGTTCAAGAGTGCAGTTTGTGGTAATTAATACAATATGATAGGCTCATGAAAAAGATATATTACTTGAACTTAAAAGCTTCTATAATTAAGCGATGACCACTTGAAATTTGTAATTAGTCTTGCTGCAGTTTTTCCTTGCACTTATTGCCCTTCCCCAGAAGTTCATTAAGAATTTCTGTGAATGTCCTTATGTTTAATCTCATTCATAGATTCCACTGCTGCTCACAAAACAAAGCCAAAAAGAGAGGTAACTCTATGTGGCACTGCATCCACAAGCAATACATTCATAAATAATTAAAAAGCTCTCTACTTCATTTGTTACCCATTCAGCTGATAATTTAAATGAGTAACTGAGGCCATTTTATCAGCACTTTTAATAGAATGCGACTCAGAAACTTCACAGTGTTATTTAAGAAGAAATGCTCACGTGTTAAGGTTTTTATTTTTTTAAATCAACAAAATAATTTTCAAATATTAAAAGCAAATGTCTCCTTTTCATCCAAGTTTCCTTGCTATGTCAAAGTTACAAATAAATACATTAAAATCGTATTTTGAGTAGTAGATAAAAACAAAAGTTTTGAAACTGTGGGTTGAGTGTCTGGGTTAACTTGTATAAATATCTGAACTCAATGTATTTAGACTTTATTAGATTTTTTTTTAGACTATTTAAAAATACATGCTGTATAATGACAACATTATTTTATTCATTTTAATAAATAAATTATTTAATTTAATTATGTTTAGATATTTATTTATTAAATTAATGATTTAATATTTAATAATCTAAATTTGAAATATTTTAAATTCTAAAAATATTTATTTAATTAAATTGATATATTTAATATAAATATTTAATAAATTATTTAACCATTATTATAATTATGCAATACATTATGTATTGTGTAATAATTGCATTTTAATAAATAAATAAATGTATTATTTACATTATTTTATTATATTTTATTTAGTTGACAAAGAGAGGGAGAACGCAAACAAAGGGAGCTGCAGGCAAAAGGAGAGGGAGAAGTAGGCTCCCAGCTGAGCAGAAAGTTCAACCTGGGGTTCCATCCCACGACCCTGAGATCACCACCTGAGTCGAAGGCAGATGCTTAAGTGACTGAGCCATCCAGATGCCCAAGGCTTTGTATTCTTCGCTTCTAAATATTGATGCTCCTTCATCTCTGGAGTTAGTAAATTGATGTTGAGAATTCATATCAAAGAATTGATAGTAGCTGTTAAACAGAAACATGTAATTTAGGGGAAAAAAAAGAACAGAAGGAAGAGAAAGGCCAAAAGTCAAAAGCACATTAATATAAAATTTAATTAGATAAAAAAGCTGGTATTCCTGAAGGGGGCTAATAAAAGAGCTGCAAAGAGCTGATAGGATTAGGAAAATTGTCCACTCCTGGTCATTTCATAATTTTAAACTATTCCTTATTAATAAATATACTTAGTTCCAGAAACACAAGCACATAGGAACATTTCCACCAAGTTTCCTCTAACAGCATTTACAAATTAGACGTTCAAACAATGCAGTTCATTACATGTTGCATCTGTATCTTAAAGTTTAAACACTTTCTGTGACACATTTTCTAACAATTAAATTTAATATATATATATATATATATATATATACCTTATCCCTAAATGGAAATATATATATATATATATATATATATATATATATATATATATATATATAGAAACCTTATTCCTAAATGAAACCTTTCTTTGTTTATTAGCTTAAATAGGTAAATTAGCAACAACAACAACAACAAACAGCTAATATTATAAAGGTAGGAACAATTTACCTTTTCATTTATTGCTATTTTCTAAAAATTCCTATTTTATTTTTTTCTCAAGTCTGTCATAATAATTTTCTAAATCTCCTGCCTTATTCAATTTTTTTCTTTTAGTGGAAATCTCTATCTCATATTTATTTTCTCTTCCTCCACTCTTTGCTCTAATAATTCAATGTATTATTAGATTTTCTGTTTTTCTCTTTATCCAGATATACCTTTTCTTTCTTTCTTTCTTTTTTAAATAATTTGATTTGCTGGCATTTTACATCAGTACATGCTTTCTTATGGATGTTAGAAATGTCTGTGGAACTCCTAGAAGAATAAACTTTTTTACCTTTAAGAAGTTTACAGTCTAGAGTGCCTGGGTGGCTCAGTTGGTTAAGTGTCTTCCTTCAGCTTAGGTCATGATGCCAGGGTACTAGGATCCAGTCCTGCATCAGCTGCCTGCTCAGCAAGGAGTCTGGTTCTTCCTCTCCCTCTGCCCCTCCCTCTCTCTCTCTAATAAATAAATAAAATCTTTAAAAAAAAGACTTACTGAATCTGAGACTGAATTACTAAATTCAGTCTTAATAGAAGACAGCTAAACAAAGCAATGATCACAACTGGAAAATTTAGCGAGATCATGGTTTAACATTTTTGGTTGACACAGGACCTCTTTCAGTAACAACTTTCCCTAAATATCAATTTCTTTTTAAGGCAAAAAATTTTTACAAGAAATCCAGATCCTTCTGATCATTTTCATATCAATTTAAGGTGACATCCTCAGAGTATATAATCAAATATGTAATTATTCTATCTGTTGCCTTGTATATTGCCTGTATCTTTTTCAGACTCAAAGTTCCATTGAGGTAGAGTTTTTTTTTTTTAAAGCAGAGATTTTTAAAGTGTTTGATATATACAAGATGCTTAATAAGTGTTTACAAAGCCTATGTATTACAGAAGCCTTAAACAGGCTTTAAAATAATGTAGGTGATATTAGTGGTCATATCAAACAATTTTTAGGTTTCAGTCATGTAAGTATCTACATTTCTCAGAGACAGAGAAACATACAAATGGTCTGGATCCAGTAGGATAATGCTAGCATGTGTTGTAAATTCTCTTATATGACCTTATTCTTGCAAGAATTGGTTATGTGGCAGAAAAAAAGGTATCACTATCTTATACTTTATTATTAAAGAGATTTATGGAAGTCTTAATTTCTTACACTACACCTTTGTTTCAGTGGAACCAATTTCTGTGGTAATGGTGAGAGGAAAGTAGGCAATTTAGGAAGCAGCAAAAATCTCCTACAAGGCACTATAAAATAAGGCTTGTTCTAGATTATGGGTCTGTCCAAAGGGGAATGTTAAGGGGTAGAATGGATGATGGATGCATTGTGGACTTATAACTTTAAGATTAATACTGTTATGCCCCAATAATGGGTCTATGATTAAAGGAGCGAGACTGATGTAAAGCAAAGGTCAAGCAAAGCTTTATTTCATGCCAAGCATCAAGAATCTAACCGAACGTTCGGGGCCATACCTCTTATGAGAGAAGGCAACCCTTTGCTGTTTCACAGTCTAGCTTTTAAGGGCAAAGACCATGCAGTCAGGCCTGGCCACGCACAGGTGACCAATGAGATTTTAACGCACACAGGAAACTCCACAGTGAGGCTAGATGACCAATTGAGGTTCAATTTACCCTAGTATAGACATTTGACCCAGCCTATTACACCTTGATTAGGATTAGTGCCAAAAAGGTTCCCAAAGGGCGGAGGAGTGGGGCATACTCCATAGTATCTAGGGAGACAATATGCAAACACCGCCCCCCCTCCCGCTGATTGATGTCTCCACCTGGCCTGACCCACTTTTGTATATGGGCTTTGTTACCTGGAGCTGATTTCCAGGACTTGTTTTTAAGTGAATCCCCTGGGGGAAGGGGAGCAAGGACAGTTTAAGGGTTAACCTCAATGAAAGCCTCTTGCTAAAATATAAAAATATAAAATAGGTCCTTACATTACAACAACTCAGTAGGGAAAGTCCCAGTGTGGTGATAAAAGAAGTGAGGTAACTTGCATTGCACATTTTTTTTTAAAACGTGTAAGTTGTATTTTTCCGTGCCATTACATCATACTTTATCTTCATCTCTGTCTACTAGTTTAAAACTAGTTAAACAAATTCAACAATTTTTAAAAAAATATTTTATTTATTTATTTAAGAGCAAAAGCCAGAGAGAGAGAGAGAGAGCATGAGCAATATGGGGCTCGATGCCAGGACTCTTGAGATCCTGATCTGAGCCAAAGGCAGACACTTAACTGACTAAGCAAATGAGACTCCCACAAACTCAACAATTTTATAAAATTTTTATTTGTTGGGGTGCCTGGCTGGAACAGTCAGTAAAATATGTAAATCTTGATCGTGGGGTTGTACGTTTGAAATCCACCTTGGGTGTAGAAGTTTTATTTAAAAATAAAATCTTTAAAAAAATTTTTTTTCATTTTTTTATTTAAGCCATTGTATGGCAGTGTTGATCACTATATTGTACACCTGAAAGTAATATTAACCTTATTTTAACTAACTACAATTTAAATAAAAACTTTAAAAATAAAATAAAAATAATAATCATAAAAATAAAAAAGAGGAAAAATTATTTGGCAGGCAATTTTCTTAATTGCATTATTATTTATTATTATCATAGTCTGTGTGTGTCGGTGGGAGGTGGCTGGTATTACAGTGAGTTCCATATCTGTGTTACACTGAGGTCCATGTCTGTAGTCAGTCTTTTTTTTCTTTTAGTTTATTTTCAGGGATCCAAAATTCATTGTTTATGCACCACACCCAGTGCTTCATGTAATAAATTCCATCCTTAATACCCACCACTGGGCTCACCCAACCACCTGCCACCCTCCTCTTCAAAACCCTCAGTTTGTTTCTCAGAGTCCACAGTCTCTCATGGTTTGTCTCTCCCTCCGATTTCCCCCAGCACACTTCTCTCCATCTCCCAGTGTCCTCCACGTTATTCCTTATGTATTGAGTCTTATAAAAACTTTTATTTCTTTCCCTATTCTGCTTTGCATATGCTTACCTTAGATGTTAAAATGTTATAAACCTCTCCTGCCTGGTCCATTTTCTCTCTCTTCTCTCATGATTTCTCATGCTCTCCCTGCCAACCCCACATGCCTTACAATATCTGGATATGACTAATTTCTTCCTGAGCTACTTTATTCTACTCTGCCATATGGTCGCCCTTCCCTCTTCTGTACCATATCTTCTATCCCCTGCATTTGTGCTTTAACAATACCTAATTCTTTTCACTGCATCTGTATCTTTGAGGTCAATACTCAGTAGTGCAATCGCTGGGTCATAGGCTAGCTCTATTTTTCTGGAAAGAAGGGCCATATGCACCCCAGTGTTCATAGCAGCAATGTCCACTATAGCCATTCTGTTGAAAGAGCCAAGATCCCCTACAACAGACAAACGGATAAAGAAGATGTGATCCAAGGATACAATGGAATATCACTCAGCCATCAGAAAGGATGAATACCCAACTTTTGCATCAACATGGATGGGACTGTAGGAGATTATGTTAAGTGAAATAAGTCAAGCAGTGAAAGTCAATCATCATATGGTTTCACTTATTTGTGGAACCTAAGGAATAGCATGGAGGACATTAGGAGAAGGAAAGGAAAAATGAAGTGGGGGTATTGGAGGGGGAAATGAAACATGAAAAACTATGGACTCCAAGAAACAAACTGAGGGTTTTAAAGATGAGAAGGATGTGGGGATGGGTGAGACTGGTGATGAGTATTAAGGAGGGCACATATTGCATGGGGCACTGGGTGTTTTACACAAACAATGAATCATGGAACACTACTTCAAAAACTAATGATGTATTGTATGGTAACTAGCATAACAGAATTAAAAAAAAAAAAGGAGGGGGACAATACCTAACACTCAATCTTTGCCAGTTTCTTGTTTACCTCCTTTTAAGAGTAAGCTCATTAGTGTTTTTGTTTGTTTGTTTTTTTTTGTCTCAACTAAAAGAAGAAAAATAATACACATTATTTTGAAAACTTTTTGAACAGTGTACAAACGTTAGTCAAGTCCACAATGTCTCATCTCTTCTTCCTCCTAACATGGCTAAGATGAAAAACCCTTTATCTGGGAAAAGATCATTCTCCTGCCACCTTGTGTAAGATTTTGGCTTTAGCTTAGATTATCCTTTCTTTCCTTTTCTGAAAATAAGTTGAAAATATTAATAGCCTCAGTTTCTTCTTCCAAAATATGACTGCTTCTTTACCAAGTGCAAAAGCAACCCATTTTGACCATAGTAAACAGCTTGGACCTACTTTTTTTGGCTCACTGTTTTAGTGAGACAAGTGGAGTGAAGATGACACACCATTTCCAAATGTATTAATAATTGGTAGACCATACTTCTAAATTGAAGATTTGTTGCCATTAAACTACGACCAGACTCGCTATAATTACAGAGGTAAATTCTTTATATTTACTATATTTGAAATTACCATATAATACCAAAATAAAATTATGATTATGTGAAGAGTCTGTAATATTAAGAAGATTACTTTGAAATGATTGATTATCTAAATGAAATTTCCCATTTTATAATCTTGTATAAGCTTCCATTGTCATTTCTATTTAAAATCTATTAGAAGGCACTCTTATTTTCCCTTAAGTGGGAAGTCAAATGTGGAACAAATTCATCCCAAAGGAACTGATTCTATGTTCCACTGAAGACCAGGTGGCTTCCATGTGGCATTTTGCCTCTTGCATATTGTTCATCTCCTACAACAAATGAGGGTATGCTCTTTAGTAAACTAATTCAACTCAATTAGAGACATTGTCTTCAAGGGATAACATCATAGAGACTAGAATCAGAATCATACTTTTGGGAAAATTGGGCCCAGGATTTTTGTTTTGTTTTGTTTTAAGATTTTATTTATTTATTTGACAGACAGAGACCACAAGTAGGCAAAGAGGCAGGGGCGGGGGTGGGAAGCAGGCTCCCTGCTGAACAGAGAGCCTGATGCAGAGCTCGATCCCAGGACCCTGAGATCATGGCCTGAGCCGAAGGCAGAGGCTTAACCCACTGAGCTATCCAGGTGCCCCTGGGCCCAGGTTTTGATGGCTTCTTTCCTCAATCTTATAAAACCTATTTGAACTCTACTGGATGCCAGAACTGCTTAAAAATATTTGGTCCCTTGTAATTTTAACCTTCCAGTATTCAATGCACCTGATCCATGTAATATCCTATAGTATTTTTGTCAAATGAAGACTCTCAAAGTGTGTTTCTTGGGAGACACTTTTCAATTGGTTGCTTACATTTCTGCATTTATTATTTGTTCTAGGCCATCCCTGTGAAGATGGTTGTAATGAATAGACTTGGAAGACAGAATTAGTATCTTTTTTTTAACTTAACCTGTTGTGTTTGCAAATATTATCTGCCTCTGTTTTGATTCTTCTTGTGGGAACTGAGGCTCAGAACTGATATATAACTCCCAACCCTACACACACACACACACACACACACACACACACACACACAAATACTGTTAATATTCTGGCTACCTCTATTGCTGTGAATATTAAACTATATTATTTCTGAACCATGAGTCTGCGTCTTCTATCAACACCCAAGAAACTACGGCAGACTCATACACCAGCTTTCAAATAAGGGAAAATAATCTCAGATGCTTTATATTTTTTGATAGTGTTACCTACTTCTGAACATATGACTGAACACATATAAAGCTGGAGCCCTGACCATTTAGAGCTTCTTCTGTGGAAGAACTATGCATTCACTAGTAAACAAAAGTAGATTCATCTTTTTTTTTTTTTTTCCTCCTGGACACCATTTCCTCTCTCACACTGTTGCTCAAATTGGATGGAGTCTAAGGTCCTTTGAGGAAATTTTTGTTTAATGACTCAAAATAAAATAGGAAGAGTCTAAAGTGCTAAAAATACTTCTAGATAAAAGGTATAAGATAATGCCAGAAAGGATAGTAATTTTATCTAACAACTGCCTATTCACCACTTTTTTGTTCATTAACTAATCTCCAAATTCCTGACTAAATCCCTTTTGTAAGCCAGAATGTGAGCTAAAAACTGGGATTTTAAAAAATTTTCATTTGAAATCCAGTTAGTTAACATATATGGTTGTATTAGTTTCATGTGTACAATATAACATAT
Organism: Mustela nivalis; assembly: GCF_964662115.1. Classification (NCBI taxonomy): domain Eukaryota; kingdom Metazoa; phylum Chordata; class Mammalia; order Carnivora; family Mustelidae; genus Mustela; species Mustela nivalis. The sequence continues at coordinate 443,379 of NW_028136064.1, read as the reverse complement.
AGCACTCAGTGCTCATCATGACAAGTGCTCTAATTAACCCCCATCACTTATTTAATCCATCACTCCTTTCAGATCCCCTCAAGTAACCATCAGTTTGTTCTCCGTAATGAAATGTCTGTTTCTTGCTTTGTTTCTCTTTCTATGTCTTATTATTTCCCCTTTGCTTGTTTGTTTTGTTTCTTTTATTCCATATATGAGTAAAGGTATTTGTCTTTCTCTGACTGACTTATTTCACTTTTAGCATTATACTGTCTAGTTCCAACCATGTTATTGCAAATGGCAAGATTTCAGTCTTTTTTATGGCAGAATAATATTCCATTGTATATACATACCACTTATTCTTTATTTATTCATCAATTGATGGATACTTGGGCACTTTCCATATCTTAGCTTTATAAATAATGCTGCTATAAACATAGGGGTGCTAGCATCCCTTTGAATAAGTTTTCTTATATTCATTGGGTAAATACACACCAACAGGATTGTTGGATCACAAAGGACTTCTATTTTTAAATTTTATGGAAATTCCATACTGTTTTCAAATATGGCTGTATCAGTTTGCATCACCACCAACAGTTCACAATTGTTACTTTTTTTTTTTTTAAGATTTTATTCATTTGACAGAGAGAGATCACAAGTAGAGAGAGAGAGAGGAGGGAGCAGGCTCCATGCCTGGCAGAGAGCCCGATGTGGGACTTGATCCCAGGACCCTGAGATCATGACCTGAGCTGAAGGCAGAGGGTTAACCCACCTAGCCACCCAGGCAGCCCCCACAAGTGTTACTTTTTCACATCCTCTCCAACACCTTTTGTTTCTTGTAGTGTTGATTTTAGCCATTCTGACAGGTGTGAGGTGGTATCTCTTTCTAGTTTTGCTTTGCAATTTCCTGATGATACATGATGATGGACATCTTTTCATGTATCTACTGAACATTTGAATGTGTGCTTTGGGGAAACACTTGTTCATGTCTTCTATCCATGGTTTTATTGGATTATTTGTTTTTGGATGTTGACTAAAAACTGGATATTAAGTAACACACAAGACAGGTTTCCTTGAGCTTAAATTTTATTTGCATGAGTATCATTAACAGGAAAAAATATGCATATGGGTATGTACAAGTGTGTTTATGTATACATCTATCTATCTATCCTCTATCCCATGTCTTCTAATTGTGGTAAATCCTGTAAGGTGGGGAATGGGATAGTCTGAAGAAATATGCTTCTGGATATGCTGGGTAAGCAAATTTAATTGCACTCAGATGCATTGGATATAAGTGAATCACTCAAATGAGTTATTTAATATTATATAGAAACAAATAAAAAGTTTATGTAGTTGAAAATAATAGGTAGTTAAAATAATTTTTTTGTTTGTTGTTTTTGTGTCTTTTTTTGTTTATATATACTATGGTGTGAATGTTTATGTCTCCCAAAATCATATTATGGAATCTAACTCTGGAAGTGATAGTATTAAAACTTAGGGGCCTTTGGGAGGTGATTAGGTCATAAGTGGGATTACAGTCCTTTTAAAGGAGACCCCAGAGAGTTCTCTTGATTCATTCATCATGTACGTTTACAGTGAGAAGATAGCCATCTATGAGGAAGTGGGCTCTCCCTGGATCTGCCCATTCCTTAATCTTGAACTTCTCCGTTCTAGAACTGTGAGAAATAAATTCCTGTTCTTTATAAGCTATTAAGTCTATATCATGTCCGTTATAGCAGCCTGCATGCAGAAGGACACTATGACCTAAAATGAGAGCAATAAATATAAAGTTTCAGTAAAGTCAGTTGGTACAATGTTTTTTTTTTTTTTTTACTTAGAGAAGACATGCTGCTTCATGTTAAACCTTGATATTGTATATGTTTCTTGAAGGGCCACTTCTTACTCCTTTGTGTGTTTTCCACAAAGTCCAGGATGATGCCTTACATAAAGGTAATATTTTATAAATACTGTTGGAAATATATACTTCTCTAAAATCTTATTTTGCCTACAGATTACTTGGATCCACTTTGCCTTGTGTAGAATATTTGAAATATATTAAGTACAGAATGTCTCTCTAAATAACATTTAGAATCATCATTAGTTTATGACTCCTGACTCATTTGTTTATGCAGTGATACTTACTTCAAGAACACTGAAGTTTGTAATATATTTTGAATTAATCACCAAGCTAGTTTATTTTAACTTATGAAAAAATAATTTCTCATGTTGGTTTAATTCTGCTCTTATGTTATGGTCATGACATTTTCATTAAAATAAAGTAGAAAATAGAAGTAAATAATTAATGAAAAATAATCAATAATAAATAAAAAATAAAAGCAAATCTCTTGTGAAATGTTAAACTTTTCTTACTTATTTTGTTTTGCTTTTCCTCTACCATGCTGGCAAAGCTGTATGTTGCAGATAAGTATAATTTTCTAGGTGCTAGGTTTGTTACTTTTACTAAAATTTTCAAAATATAAGGAGTTGAATAGTCATGGATTGTTTATTAAACTCCTTATCTATACATATAAAAATAAAACAATGATGGTGACCTGGGTATTTCTAAAATTGTATTCTGTTTTTCCATATTATGGTTTAAATGTAATTAATAAAGATTCTGCATATATTAACATCCATCCCCTTCTATCTCATCTGTATGTCCATACAGAGCATGTATGATTTCTATTCATTTCTATGTTGTGGTGAAGAGATTGTCTGAAGTAGCCTATATTTATGCAGGTAGATCTTAAGCTACGGTGCTCTTGTTTATTTGCTTGTTCGTGATCAGTATGTCTGAAAGATGATAACTATTGCATCAGGTGTGACGATTAAAAAATATTATTGGTGCCTGATACACTGTGATGAAATAGGTAAGTCGATTCATAATTTGTTAATTAAATTAGAAAAGAAATTCCTTTGGATTTGTTCTTTATTAAAGTTTTTTTTTAACGAATTCCTTGGGATGTTTTTTGTGTAATATATATCACATGCCTCAACCTTTAAATTTGAATGTAGAAAAGAGTTATCAGAATGAGCCTAGAAAATATTGTTATGGGGGTGCCTGGGTGGCTCAGTGGGTTAAGCCGCTGCCTTCGGCTCAGGTCATAATCTCAGAGTCCTTGGATTGAGTCCCACATTGGGCTCTCTGCTCAGCAGGGTGCCTGCTTCCTCCTCTCTTTCTGCCTGCCTCTCTGCCTACTTGTGATCTCTCTCTGTCAAATAAATAAATAAAATCTTAAAAAAAAAAAGAAAACATTGTTTTGAAATATTTTTGTTCTGTTGTATTATGTTAACTTAGGAAATAATGGTAGTTATTTTTATTAGCATTTCCTACTTTCCACATGCCCTTACAGATGAGATATCATATTTTTCCTACTCTTTTTATCGTGGTTGTTATATTCTTCATGATCAATAACAATCAATAAAAATTCATAACATTAATTTTCTTTGGGAAAGTGATATTTTAGCAAGAATCCATGACCAAAAATTTTAGCTGTTGTTCTTCCAGGAGATGAGACTATCAATGTTCCCGAAATTTCAAGAAATAGAACTTATTAATTGTGTTGGTTGATGTTTATTGTCTCTGAACTTAGAGGTGCATAATTCAATTTAAAATTTATTTTGGGGGCGCCTGGGTGGCTCAGTGGGTTAAAGCCTCTGCCTTTGGCTCAGGTCATGATCCCAGGGTCCTGGGATCGAGCCCCGCATCGGGCTCTTTGCCTAGCAGGGAGCCTGCTTCCTCCTCTCTTTCTGCCTGCCTCTCTGCCTACTTGTGATCTCTATCTGTCAAATAAAATAAATAAATTCTTAAAAAAAAAACAGAGTGGACCTTATGGGGGTGCTTATCTGAAATTGAGGGACATTATAAAAAAATAAAAAATAAAATTTATTTTGAATTGAAAACAAGATCTTACTGAAGTTTAGGCATCCCACTTTATATCAGGCCTCCAGTACATTCTAATTTATTTATAGAAAATATCATAAACATGAATGACACTTTTCCTATTGCATTTATATGAAACTGCAATGACTCAAAGATGTCAGATTTGAAAAGCACTACCTTTCTATAATTTCTGTTTCCTAGGAGGAATGGATATACCATTTTAGCACAATTATCCAACAGTATTCAAAACCACCATGAATTTTAAAACATAGTTATTACATCCTAAAAATCAAGTATGAAAATGTATAAACAACCAAATCTCTATCTGTAAATGAAATACTCCCACACAGACGGGTTTTAAAACTTTCTAACTTAAGGAATTTGATAGCACAGACTCAGGGTAGTAGTTTCAGTGCCTACAGTATACTTTCAGGGAGAGAGTAATGTAAGCTCTGAGTCACTTTCTGCCTAGAGATGACCTAATAGTGGTTCTGGCATTGTTTGTTTGTTTTTGAAAATACGTTCCTGGGCGTCATTCAGAAAATGCAGAGTTTGGCATCTATATAAATTAAGGATGATCTTTTTGAACTTTTGTCTTTCATTACATCAAATTACCATAATTGGACAGAAATTCCACTAAATTAAGCATTGTTAGGAAATGTGTAAATTGGAGCTACTCAAATTAGTTGCTCTTTGAACTATGTGCTGTTGGTTCAGGATTAGATAAGGAGTTTGAAGGCAAACCTAAATCATTGCTTCCTTTTTTGAGAGATTCTCAGCATATTTTCTTAAAATTAGCTGAAATAAACAATGTGTTTAGTCGCAAAGTGATTTGCATTTTTGCACAAACTCCCTATCTCCTTGAGAATTATAACAAATATTTCATGAAACATCATTGATCTTTACTTTGTTACACTGCTGTAAAGTACATTCAGAGTTGCCAGTTAAAGGTGTTAGTGTTGAGATGAAATGTCATGCATTTTTCTTCACTTCCATGCAAATGAACATAGTAATTTATTAAGACACAATGAAGAAAAAAAATTGACAATGAGTTCCAGATTTTAAAAATCACTTGCCATTCAATCCAAATTGTGAGTTTGATCGGTTACCGAACACTTTATAATGCACCCCCGGTAATTTTACAGAGATTACTTTTTTCTTACCAATTCTTGATTATTCTGTCTTGCAATGCAGAGAAAGCTAACTAATTTAAAATAAACTTCCGTTAATTTTGATTGTTATAAACTTAAAATTGACTAATTTCCATATACAGAGTTTAAAATGTTCACAATTTACATTAAATATATATTCTGTGTATACCTTGGAAAAATTATACTGAAAATTGAAATTAAAATGATGTTGTATATAGCTGCAAGAAGCCGCCTGTCCCATTTCATCTTACTATATAAGTTGTGTAGGTAATTTATAAAATCCCTGCTGCATAACAAATCTAATTTTTGTTGGAATGGGTAGTAATGTTTCTTCTTATTTCGAAATAAGAGTTGGTCTATGAGTGCCTCTGCAACTGTATTTTTCCTAAGTGGCTTCATGGTCTTGAACTGAGAAAGCTCAGAGCATTAAACATCAAAGTAATATATTTTGACATAATTAGACATCAAGGAAATGCAATTAAAATGACACTGAGATATCACTACACACTTACCAGAATGGCTAAAATAAAATATAATGACAAGCCCAAAAGAAAATATATACCATTTGATGATACACAATGGCAAGTTGTACCATAACTTAACCATCTCAGACTAGTGTAGTGTTAAATTTGTTTTTCTAAGCCATGTTTTGGGTCACTTACCACTTTTCAACGATATAAAGTGCTATCATTTTACTTAAAACTGTGAAATTTGGTCAGATTTAAATTTCAATTTATGTTAAAACATTCTGTAAACTGTGTTAGACTTTGACATTTGTTCCCTCAGTTCAGTGAATAACACTATATCATATTCTGAAAAATACGCTAATTTTTTATTATTTTGAAAAATATCCCTTTTTCCTCTATGAATTGGGCCATGGAGAAGGTGACACCGACTCGCTTCGCAAACTGCCTTGGTGAGAGACCCAGGCAGCTCCAGAGGTTTGGGACGGCCTGGGGTCCTCTTGGCCCACCCATGACTACTCCAGTCAAGTGTAGTGATCAGGCCTGGGTTGATGAGGAGTGGTTGCTATGACCTCAAAGCTTTGTGACATCACAGATGCTGGCTTCACTGAAGCAGCTGTCCCTCTCCCATGACCTTGGTGTCCTATGGCTTTAAGTAGGAAGCTCCGGGAAGGACAGAACAAGAGCCCTCTGAACCTGATCAAGAACTCAGGATGTCTTGTGGTTTAATGTCCAACTTCCCCTTTCTGGAGACATAGAGGAAGGAAAATGACATTCAGTATACCTTCCTTTAGGCCAACATATCCCCGGAGATGGCAAGGTGTCCTTTTCCACTACAATTTCTAGATATTTCAAGAAAAGGTGAGGCCTCGCAGGTATGAATAGCTCTCCGTGGGTTTTCTCGTCCTGTGGGTGAGAGCGTACTTTGTCAGCGTCTTTCGCCTATGCGTCTGTGATGACTAAGGTACGGAAAGTCCCTTTCCGAGGTAAAAGGTGATGGCATCGATATATGGTGCTGTCTGGGGCCTAGTCTCCTAGTGTTCTGAAACACACGGCTAAGGGATGAGGCCTCTGTCTACCTGGCTTTCCCTTAAATACCTTTGCAAAGACTTCGAGGGAGTGACCTTCTGCATCAGAGCTAACTCTCATTGAAGAGGCCTGGACCGAAACCGTTGTCATTATTAGTTAACTGTACTTGTTGTGGTAACGGGTATAGACATGTGGACCAAGTCTCTTTAGTCAGAAGGAAAGGGACGGCCTATACCGACGGCTTGCAAGGCCCATTCGAGCAGACTTTTGGAGTGAGCCGCAATGCCTTTGCAAGGACTAGTGGATCAGGAAGTTTGGGTCCATTTCGGCACCACAGTATTCCTCTGCCGTCGAAGTGAATGAACCCCTGGACCTTGCCTTGACATGAATGTCCCATGCCCTGCTGTTGGGAAATGGAAAAGGAAGGGAATACTGACGGGCAAGAAGTCAGAGAAGGAGACCCACCAGGAGTGACTCAGGACTCTGAGAATCCAGCTGAGGTTTACCAAAAAGAGAACTGCTTAATGGGTAGTCAGGAGTTGTGGAATATATTAAGAGGAGCACTGGACATACATGCAACTAAAGCATCCCTGAATACTCTGTCAAAAACGGATGATGGATGATAGGCAGGCTTTCTCAACAGAACAGCAACAAGAACAACATAATTTCAGAGGAAAACATTATGGCCCTCTCTAAACCAAAGGCAGTCACAGGAGAAAAGGAAAGAATTATATTGTTTATTGTCTTTCCTTTATTGAAATGACATGGAATTGGTTTCCTAAAATGTCCTTTTTTGAATTGGGTCTTTATCCTTGTGAATTAGAGCTTACCCACCTCTTCCATCTCTGGATTTGATGAGAGGACATCACAATGCCTTCACTAAATACCTAGAGGAGTGGCTCAAGAAAATGTCTTGACCTGGCCTTCTGTGTGTTGGCTGGGGTTGGATTACTGCTTCAAATGGTTCCGTCACTACTAGAGCTGAGATTTTGTAGGATTACTGACCTAACTTGGATGTTCCTATGTGTCTGCGAATTTATCCTTTTCTCTCAGTTCTTGGATTTGCTAGCATAAATGTGTGGATGTGCCTCTTCGGTTTTTCTTTTTTCCTTTCTCCGAGTTGTCATGTGGTTTCATACTTGCAGCTGTGTGCTTGTCTCCCTGTTTTATCCCAGTAATGGCTTCTGTGGTTTGTTCGTGTTGTGAAAACTGAAGTGTGAGGTCTCCTGATTCATTTCCTATTGGTTTGTTTGTATTTCCTTAATTTTGATAATCACATGTATGATTTCAATTTTTCTGTTAACTTTGGAGTTCAGTTTTTCTTCATCTTGTTCCTTCAGTCGTCCTTATAGGGGGATTTCTTTTTCAGTGTTTTTAAATTTTGGAAATGCATGCTTTTAACCCTATATGGTTTCCCCATAAAATGTTTTGGCATCCTCCTCTAAGTTTCTTAGAATTCCTTCGTTCATGGCTCTTCTTTTCCTTTGGATTTTCTTTCTTGCATTCATTGCAGTTCGTGAATGTGTTGTGTTTTCCACTTTAGTGTCTGGCTGTATTTCCAATTTGAAAGTGATATCTTCCTGTTTTCATACCTTCGTGATCATAAGTGCACAGGATAGGTTTTGACTTCTCTTCCATGAATTACGACTGGATTTGGACTCGAGCTCATGACCTGCGATAGACAAAGTTAGGTCTGCTGCTGGGAAGAACATATCTTATTGTCCTCAGAGACGCAATCTTTCTCATCGATCCCCAAAGTTCAGGTGGTCTCGAGAGCCCATGTGGACGTCTGTTATTCCTTAGCACCTTCCCATCCAGATGATCTGTCCTGTGCTTAACGTAGATATCATAATTGCCAACAGTATTGGATAAAATTTACCATCTCCCTTCCTGTGTGTTCATACCTTCCAACGTTTAGATACACCCTTGTTCGTGGTGTATATGTTGGCAATTCTTCCAGGTTTCTGTTGTTTTGATGCTCCATCAAGACAAAACAACTTCCGCTTATCTTTTGTCTCTCGAAGGCATAAAATGACTCTCGCTGACTTATGCACAAACACTTTGGCTCTCTTCTCCTTGGGAATAGCATAACCTATGTCTTCCCTGTTTCTTCACTTGCAAGCTATGAGTATCTTTATAGTCGAAGGAAATCTCCTATGGTCAACAGAAGGACGAGCTAGTTTAATATTTGTTGTTTTCTTATGGATGTTTTCTACCTTTTTTTTTTTTTTTTTTTTGGAATTTCAACCACTCTTACAAACTGTTTGTATTGACGGGAGACTTTAGTCCTGATACTGAATGTATTATTGATAGGTAATAGTTCACTTTCTCATTTCGGTTGGCTTCTGACTTGGATTCTATTTGCCTTTCACCTATATGGTATTTTCTTGGGGTTGCTTCATTGGTACGATTCCTCGCTTCCTTCCCATATTTTGCATGTGCATGTGTTAATGCTGTGGTGTGTGTGTGTGTTTCACATCACAATTATTATTAAAATACGAGAGAATGGAATTCGGTCTCTTGTGGGTAGCAATTCAATTTGACATGCCTTGAAATCTCACATTCCATCAGTTTCAGGAAATCTCCTGCAAGGAATGTCATCTCTTGTCCTCTTCAAGTAACACGTGTTCTCACAAAACTGCTTTCCAAAGAACAGCACCATTTGAATTTCTCATTAGAGTCATACTGTTTGTACCAATACCCTTTCTTTTTCGTATGATTCTTGAGTGTCATGAGTTAGTGAAATCGTCTGTCTGATGTCGTTCTGAGAATGATAGATGTGACAAAGCCCAATGCTCTCCGCAAGACTGCCATAAGAGACAAGTGGAAGAATTCCTTCTTGCTTATGTCTCAGTACGAATTGCGGTGACATGGAGGAGAGTGAGATGGTAGTAGTGTCTAATAACCTCATGCTTGTCTTCAGCTATGAAGGCAACAGGAAGATGAACACAACAACTGCATTGGGGTGGAAATTGACCTGAAGCCTACAAGATAAACTCCACAGCGAAAGAGAACGGAAGTTGCAGAGATGATGGGAGAAGGTTGGAGACATGGCTCAGGGGAGATTTGGTTGGTTCGTGGATCAGAGGGCTGGAGTCCATGAAGAGGACCAAGGCACAGGAGAGCAGGGCACACTGGGAACCCACAAGGAACCTGTTTCCCAGTGCCGTTGACTGTGAGACGCAGAGGGTCTGAAGGGCACGAGTACTTTACAACACAAGTGTTGAAGGCTGAAGTTTTCCTATCAGCAGGGTTGGCAGACATCAACTTGAAGGAACACCATCTTTTTCCTGCATATGACACCAACAAGCGACCAGGAGCAGACAGCCTGGAGACAATGATCAGAGAGAGACAATACTAAGTGATGCACTGGGAAGATGGTGAGTAGTGGGAGTGATTCCGTGAAAGGCAGTGTTCGTGGAGATGTCTCAATGTGGACATAATAAATTTTGGGCTCTCGCAACAGCAGCATCAAGACAAAGCTACTGGCCAAGACAGGTATGTGAGGACATAGGCTGCCTAGCCAGCCAACTTGAAATCCCGACAGTGGAATACTTGGAAAACTGCCTTCCTCAGTCCAAGATGCTTAGTCCAAGGACAACGACTCTCCCATAGGGGACGAGAAGAAAGCTTTGACCACATGTTCTCTTCTGAACACAGCATTCTGCAGGCCTGCGTTCTGCTGAGTTGCTCGAATTTCTCCTTTCACAGGCACACCAGAGCCCACCAAGGTAAACCTCTGCATATTCAACCCGGACCCTAAAAACAACAAACGGCCGGAAAGGAGAGCTACAGCAAATGACTGGCCTCCAGGACAGGGTCAGCCACAACACAAACAGCAGTGGCATGCATGCCACATACACACTCACAAACACACACACACGCACGCACTCAACAAACCTTAAGGGCCAGCCCTGGGTACTCCGGATCTCTTCCTCCTAAATAAATTACCCTCAGGTTAGAAAGCAGAATGAGTTTAACGAATACAGAGAGGTGACAGAGACTTAGATCCAATGCAAAGATGAAAAAATCAATTGATGCCCAGGTAAAGGAAGAAGGAATGATTATGGCTAGGCAATCAGAGTGAACCCTCTACATAGAAAACGCCCGATGCGGGATTGAAAGCAGGGGCCTGGATACTCGCTGTACGTCAGAAAACATAGGAGATATCAGAGAGTCTCGAACCACAGAGATAAAACTGATAAAGATAAAAGCACCTAAAGAACTCCTGAAGAGAAGATTGGTAGGAGACTGTACATTGCAGCTCCATGCAGGATCCCATGATCTTACCTCCAGAGGCTTTTCCAAAAATTCCAATGCTGTTTCAGTTCTCATCATTTGAATTCGGGTGGCCCTCCAAAGATAGGGTCCTTATTCAAAAGAGCGAGACTGATACAAAGTGAAGGTCAAGCAAACGTTAATTTTGCACAAAGCATCGAGAATCATATTGACCGGTCAGGGCCTTCTCTTGCAAAGAGGCAACCCCTCCCAGCCTCAGAGACTAACATTTATAGCGGTAGTTTAGCCAGGCTATACAGACGTGGCCAATGAGATAACAATACAGAAAAAACTGCACAGTCGTGCTAAGTCTGCTACACCACAAAAACAAAAATGCTAGGTAACACATGGGTGGACAATTGGATCTCAATTTACCCTAGTAGATATATGCGTGCCCCTCTAATGGGATGTCTTCACCTGGCCTGATTCACCCTTGTATCTAGGCTTTGAGAGTAAGCTCCTCTGGGAGGAGTAGGGTCAATTTTGTTTACAGCATGGGTTCAATATAAGTTTACTGCAGAAACACAAAATGACTCCCTCTGGCCTAGCGGACCTTATAATGAGTAGCTGTAGCATCCCTAGAAATAGAGCCAAAATGACTTCCAAATCTTCAAAACTGACGATTTACCAAAAGCAGATTCTACATCCTAGAACCTTAGGTCCAGAATGGACTCATGTACTTGGAGTCCACAGCAGCAAGCATGGAGCATGTTGGAAAAGACCCATAGCCCAAGTGAAGCCATCTGAAAGACTTCCGTGCCCGTTTCAGGAACACAACTTGTATCTTCAAAAGGACGCATTGAAGAGGATTCAAATGTCAAAGAACCTGGAGCATTCCCACAGGGTCGTGCAGATACCCTCTGGAGGAGTACATGTAGATGTGACAGCACAAGCCTGCCTTCACCCTCTCATGAACATCCCCCAAATAGTTTCATGGGATAAGCAAACAATGCCTCTTGTGGAAGATGGGCGTGTTCTAATGGAGGCAGCAGAAGATGAACAGTGGGACAACAAAGGGCCATTAGAGAGCCACAGACAGCGTATGCTACAGGTTGGTGAGGATATTCAGGAAGACAAGGAACTGGAGAATGAACATTGGAGCTCTGAGCGAAGGTCTAGCATTTGAGGATGGTGGGAGGTTCTCTGAACCTGGCTGCCTTCCATAGAGATCTAGGTCCAAATTAAAGAAAACATCCCCTGGCCACAGTCAATCCTTGTACCCCGGTTGTGTTTTTGTCTTTTTGTCAAACAATGCACATGCACATATTTGACAGAGAGACAGAGAGATCACAATCAGGGTGTAGAGCTGGAGAGGGAAAAGCTGACTTACCCCTGAGCAGGGAACCTGAGACCAGAGTCGATGCCAAGACCCTGGGATCATGAGTTGAGCTGAAGGCCGCCTCTGAACTGATAGACACAATCCATGACACAACCTTTGACTTCTGAATACGTCCTAGTTCTAGACGTGAACCACTGCTCTGTCATTGTTCACAAATGCAGGGGAAATGGATTTTGGCTTGGGCTGGTGTTGCTTGAGCTACCTGACCTGCTTTGAGAGCTGGTATAGTTTGTCCTCTTGAGGTAAGTGATTTGGCTATGTACAAACTACACTCCCACGCATATTTAGGTAAAGAGAATTCCTCCATTGAATGAAACTATGTCTTGTGGTTCCATGCTTCTGTGGATGGTGATGTGAGTCCTCCTTGCCTCTGAATCTGGATCTCTGTTTCTGCTCCCAGATGAGGGACAGTTTTAGCTCTGAATTCTCAAATCCATGTTCAGCCCTCTTTTTTTTTCTCTCACTCCTACTTCTCCTACAATAAGCACCTCTTTCTATTCCTTGGAGTCAATGACTTTCCTAAGCTCATTGTCATGTTTCATCATTCTTCCTTCTTTCTTTGGATTTGTTTCCTTATTTACCATTCCTTTTCTGCCAGGTCAAAAATTTGGTCCTTTGCTTCTGCCAGCTTTTTTGGACTTTTCCTTCAGTCTGCTACCAATCTTTTCTTTAGAAATTCTTTATTTATTTTATTTTATTTTATTTTACTTTATTTTATTTCTATCAGTTTAATCTATGTGTTTTGAGACTCCCTGATATCTTTCTGCTTTCAATCCTCCATTGGGCGTGTTATATGTGAGGTTTCACTCCGATTACCTGGCCATGATAATTTCTTGTCTTCTTCCTTGGCAACAATTGATTCTTCCATCTTTGTCTTGGATATAGGTCTCTGACTCTTTCTCAGTATTTGAAAAATCAATTCTGTTTTTTATCCTGATGGTAATTTCTTTAGAAATAAGATATCATGGAGTGCCCAAGGGCTGGCCCTTGAGGGAGTCTCAGGTATGTGTGTGTGGCATGCATGCCCTCTGCTGTTGTATCATAGCTGCCCCCTGTCCTTGAGACCAGTCATCTGCAGAGGCTCTCTTTGCCAGCCTTTTGGTGTGTTTGGGGTCTGGGCTGAATAGGCTGAGGTTTAGCTTGGTGGGATCTGGTGTGCCTGTGAAAAGAGAAATTCAACCTTCACAACAGAATGAATGCCTGTAGCATTCTGTGGTCAGGGGACAGCCTATGGACAGGGCTTTCTTCTAGTCCCCTATGGGAGAATCTGTTCTCTTAAAATGAAGCAAGTTGGACTGAGGAACACAGTACCCTATGTGTTCCATGGTTAGAATTTCGTGTTTGCAGGAGAGGCAATTAAAGCCCTCACCAACCTGTCTTTGGCCAGTAGCTCGGGCTTGATGCTGCCTGTGCGAGAGCCCCAAATTTCTTTTGCCCCCATCAAATCATCTCCAAGAACACTGCCTCTCACTAATGTACAGCCAGAACCCACCATCTTCCCACTGTGTCACCTGGTATTGTCTCTAATCGTGGTTTCCAGGCTGTCTTCACCTGGCTATTTGTTGGTGTTCTCTGACAGAGAAATACAGTGTTCTTTTGAGTTGATATGCCAAGGCTGCTGATCTAAAATCTCCAGGCCTCAAGGCCCTTTGTTGGCATGAACTAGTATGATTCAGACCCCCTGATGGTCAGAATCAATGGAATTGGAGAACGTACTCCTTGTGGGTTCCAAGTGTGCTCCGATCTCTTGTGGCTTTGCCCATTGCATTGTCTCACTGCCTTCTGAATTACCAACTTTCCACTTTTCCCCTAAACCATGTCTCCAATCTTCTCCCATAGTGATTGCAACTTATTCTCTCTTTTGCTATGGAGTTTGCTTTGTGGGCTCCAGTTCATTTCTGCCATGTTGAAGTTGATGTGGTAATCTTCCTGTTGTGTTCCTGGATAAAGACAAGTCTGGAGTTACCAGACACTACTACCATCTCACTGTCCTGAAAAAGCCCCACAGAATCTTACCCAGCCATAAGCAAGAATGAATTCTTTCCACTTGCCTCATGTGGCAGAATTGTGGAGAGCATTAGCCTACGTCACATCTATCAGTCCCAGAAAGACAAATAACATACAATTTCACTCTCTCATGACTGTCAAGAGACATATGAAAAAGCAAGGGAAAAATGGACAAATAATACGACACTACCCAGGCACACAAAATGTGGTGTTTGTTGAGGTCAGTTTTGAGAAAATATGTGTTTATCAAAGAGGACAAAAGATGACATTCTTTGTAGGAAATGTGGCTGAAAGAGAGGGAATGTGAGTTTTCAAGGCATGTCAAATGGAACTGCTATCCATTAAATACCGACTTCCTATCTCCATCAATTTAATTATAATTGTTATTTGAAACACACTCAGCACACACACACACACACACACACACACACACACACACAGATAAGACACACAAAAGATGGGGAGGAAGTGAAGAATAGCACTAATGAAGCAAACCCAAAAGAAAAGAACTGAGAGAAAAGGATAAATTCCAAGACACATATTCACTCCAAAGATTAGGTCAGGAAACCTACAAAATCTCAGCTCTGTAGTAGTGACTAAAGCGTTTGAAGCAGTAATCAAACCCCTGTCAACACACAGATGGCGAGGTGCAAATCATTTCCTGTTCAACTCTTCTAGACATTTAGAGAAGGCAATGCCATTTTCTTCTCATCAATTCCACAAATAGAGGAGGTGGATGAACTCCACTTTACTAGTATAAAGACCCAATTCAAATAATGACATTTTAGGAAATAAATTATATTCCATTTCAATAATTAAACATAATAAAAATATAATTCTTTCCTTTTCTCTGTCTGTCTTCACCTGCATTTGAAAGGGCCAGCTTGTTTTTGTATTATTTTGTACTGTTGAGGAAGCCAGCCTGTCATCCATCATCCATTTTTGACAGAGTATTCACTGATGCTTCAGTTCCATATATGACCTAGTACTCCGCCTAAGATATGCCAGAACTCTTCAACACCCATTAGCCCGTTCCCTCATTCCCTGCATGTCTCTTTTTTCCTTGACTCTCAGCTTGATTCCTCAGAGTTCTGAGTTACTCCTGGTTTGTCTCCTTCTCTGACTTATCCCCTTCAGTTTTTCCTTCTTTCTACTAAGGGCCGTGGTATTCGTCCTAGGGCACATATGAGAGAAGCCATATGATATTTCCCTATGTCTCCTTGCCCATTTCATTTCACAAACCCAGTCCTGTGGCATTCATGCCAGTGCAAGAATCAAGAGTTCATCCTCCCTAATTGCTGAGGAATACTCTGTTGCCAATATGGACCACACCTTCTTTATCCACTAGTCTTTGCAAGGACATAGCAGCTCAATCCTCAGTTCTGTTCAAGTGAGCCTTGCAGACCATCGATATAAGCCATTAATTTTCCTTTGATTAAAGAGACTTGGTCAACAGGGTTATACCCATTAACACAGTAGGTAGAGATAAATAATGGTAACAAGGAGTGCTGTCCATTGCTCCTCCTTAAGGATTAGCTATAATGTATAATGTCACTCTCTCATGCAAAGGATGACAAACCTCAGAGAGACGGGATGATATACCAGAGGACTTGTTGTTTCTGATATCTCTAGATATTTCAGAGGAAATAGGAAAACTTTGCCATCTCTGGAGAAAGGTTGGCCTAAAAGATCATTTTCCTGGGCCACTCTTCTAGGTATTTAGTGAAGGCATTGTCATGTCCTCTCATCAAATCCAGAGATGGAAGAGGCGGGTAAGCTCTAATTCACAAGGATAAAGACCCAATTCAAAGAAGGACATTTTAGGAAACCCACCCATGTCATTTCAATAAGGAAAGATAATAAACAATATAATTCTTTCCTTTTCTCCCTGTGACTTCCTTTGGTTTTGAGAGGGCCACATTGTTTTCCTATGAATTGATGTTGTTGTTGCTATCTGTTGAGAAAGCCTGCCTATCATCCATCATCCATTTTTGACAGAGTATTCACGGATGCTTTAGTTGCATGGACGTCCTAGTGCTCCTCCTAATATATGCCACAACTCCTGACCACCCATTAATCAGTTCTCTTTTCGGTAGCCCTCAGCTGGATTCTCAGAGTCCTGAGTCACTCCTGGTGGGTCTCCTTCTCTGACTTCTTGCCCTTTATTATTCCCTTCCTTAAGTGGGCCAAGGTATTCCTCCCGAGGCACATATTGTGGGTAGCCATATGACATTTCCCTTTGTCTGCTTGCCTTTTCCATTTCCCAACAGCAGGGCATGGGACATTCATGTCAAGGCAAGGTCCAGGGGTTCATTCACTCGACGGCAGAGGAATACTGTGGTGCCGAAATGGACCCAAACTTCCTGATCCACTAGTCCTTGCAAGGGCATTGCGGCTCACTCCAAAGTTCTGCTCGAATGGGCCTTGCAAGCCTTCGGTATAGGCCGTCCCTTTCCTTCTGACTAAAGAGTCTTGGTCCACATGTTTATACCCGTTACCACAACAAGTACAGTTAACTAATAATAACAACGGGTTCGGTCCAGGCCTCTTCATTGAGAGTTAGCTCAGATGCAGAATATCACTCTCCTCAAAGACTTTGCAAAGGTATTTAAGGGAAAGCCAGGTAGACAGAGGCCTCATCCCTTAGCCGCGTGTTTCAGAACACTAGGAGACGAGGCCACAGACAGCACCATATAGCGATGCCCTCACCTTTTACCTCGGAAAGGGACTTTCCGTATCTTAGTCATCACTGACCCATAGGCAAAAGACGCTGACAAAGTACGCTCTCACCCACAGGACGACAAACCCCACGGAGAGCTGCTTATACCCGCGAGGCCTCACCTTTTCTTGAGATATCTAGAAATTGTAGTGTAAAAGGACACCTTGCCGTCTCTGGGGATATGTTGGCCTAAAGGAAGGTATACTGAATGTCATTTTCCTTCCTCTATGTCTCCAGAAAGGGGAAGTTGGACATTAACCCACAAGACATCCTGAGTTCTTGATCAGGTTCAGAGGGCTCTTGTTCTGTCCTTCCCGGGGCTTCCTACTTAAAGCCATAGGACACCAAGGTCATGGGAGAGGGACAGCTGCTTCAGTGAAGCCAGCATCTGTGATGTCACAAAGCCTTGAGGTCATAGCAACCACTCCTCATCAACCCAGGCCTGATCACTACACTTGACTGGAGTAGTCATGGGTGGGCCAAGAGGACCCCAAGCCATCCCAAACCGCTGGAGCCGCCTGGGTCTCTCACCAAGGCAGTTTGCGAAGCGAGTCGGTGTCACCTTCTCCATGGCCCAATTCATAGTATTTGGTCGTGAGTGTCAGCACCAGCCCTCTGGACCTCGGAGAAAGGCAAGGATCCCTCATTCCATCTTAGCCACGACAGGCCAAGAAACTAACAGACCACAAGCAAAGCCTCAGGGGAGGAAATCCGAGCCCTGCGTTAGGGTGAGACCCTCCCACCAAATCATGGAGCATCTCAACAGGAAAAGGTCCACCCAAGGGAAGCTCAAAGTGAACCCCCGCAACCGTGCCAAAGACATGTCTGGAATCTTCCACAGCAAGCACACGAGTACCTCGATGATCTCCAGAAACGGTGCCAACAAGGCCTCCCAATCTTCCAAAACACCATTCATCCAAGGCAGACTCTACACCCTAGAACCTTAGGTCCAGGACGGACTCATGTTCTTGGAGTCCACAGAAGCCAACGGAGAGCAAGTTGGAAGAGACCCAAGCCCAAGTGAAGCCATCTGAAAGACTTCCGTGCCCATTTCAGGAAGACAACTTGTATGTGCAAAAGGACGCATTGAAGAAGATTCGAATGTGGAAGAACCTTGAGCACTCCCTCATGGTGGATCAGCTACCCTCTGTGGAACTGCATGGAGATGTGGCAGCACAAGCCTGCCTTCACCCTCTCATGACCATCCCCCAAATGGTTACATGCGATAAGCAAACAGTGCCTCTTGAGGAAGATGGGCATGTTCCAATGGAGCCCCGAGAGGATGCACAATGTGTTAACAAGGGGTCAGTACAGCACGACAGACAGCGGATGCTGCAGGTTGGTGAGGAGATCCAGGAAGGCAAAGAACAGGAGAATGAACAAGGAAGCTCCAAGCGAAGGTCGGGCATTTTAGGATGGTGGGAGGTTCTCTATACCTGGCTGCCCTCCATAGGAACCTAGGTCCAAATTCAATAAAACATCCTTTGGCCCCAGTCAATTATTGTGCACTGTTTTTGTCTTTGTTATCTTATCGAACGTGCACATGCACGTTTGGACAGAGAGGCAGAGAGATCCCAATCAGGGGGTGGAGCTGGAGAGGGAGAAGCTTACTTGCCCCTGAGCAGAGAACCTGAGAACAGAGTCAATGCCAAGGCCCTGGAATCATGAGTTGATCTGAAGGCCGCGTCTGAACTGATGGACACAACCCGGGACCCAACAATTGACTTCTGAATACCTCCTGGTTCTAGACAGAACTGCTGCTCTGTCATTGTTCAGAAATGCAGGGGATAAGGATTTTGGCTTGGCTGCTGTTGCTTGAGCTATCCGGCCTGCTTCGAGAGCTGGTATAGCTTTTCCTCTTGAAGTCAGTGACTGGGCTATGGACAAACTATTCTCCGATGCCTATTTGCCTAAAGAGAATACCTCCATGCCTAGATTTTCCGGGGGGAATGGCACTATGTCTTTAGGTGCTCCGCTTCTGTGGAAGGTGTTGGGAGTTCTCTGTGCCTCTGATTCTGGACCACTTTCTCTGCTCCCAGATGAGGGTCCTTTCCAGCCCCGAGTTCTCTAATCTAGGATCAGCCCTCTTTTCTTTCTCTCACTCTTACTTCACCTACAAGAGGCACCTCTTTCATTTCCTTAGAGATTCCCTAAGCTCACTATCATGTTCCATCATTCTGCCTTCTCTCTTAGAATTTGCATCCTTATTTTCTAGGCTTGTTCTTCTCGGTTCCTAATTGGATCCTCCACTTCTACCATGTTCCCGAACTTTGCATCCAGTCTCCTGCCAATCTTCTCTTCAGGAGTTCTTTAGGTGTTTTTATCTTTATCAGTTTTGTCTCTGTGTTTCGAGACTCTCTGATATCTCCTATGTTTTCTGATGTACAGCGAGTATCCAGGCCACAGCTTTCTATCCCGCATCGGGCGTGCTCTATGTAGAGGTTTCACTCTGACTGCCTAGTCGTAATCACTCCTTCTTCCTTTACCTGGGAATCAATTGATTCTTCCATCTTTGCATTGGATCTAAGTCTCTGTCACCTCTCTGTATTCGTTAAACTCATTCTCTTTTCTAACCTGAGGGTAATTTATTTAGGAGGAAGTGATCCGTGAGTGACCCAAGGCTCGCCCTTAAGGTTTGTTGAGTGCATGCGTGTGTGTGTGTTTGTGAGAGTGTATGTGGCATGCATGCCACTGCTGTTTGTGTTGTGGCTGACCCTGTCCTGGAGGCCAGTCATTTGCAGTAGCTCTCCTTTCCGGCCGTTTGTTGTTTTTAGGGTCCGGGCTGAATATGCTGAGGTTTACCTTGGTGGGCTCTGGTGTGCCTGTGAAAGGAGAAACTCTACCAACTCAACAGAACGCAGGCCTGCAGAATGCTGTGTTCAGAAGAGAGCATGTGGTCAAAGCTTTCTTCTCGTCCCATATGGGAGAGTCTGTTCTCCTTGGACTAAGCATCTTGGACTGAGGAAGGCAATCCTCCAAGTGTTCCACTGTTGGTATTTTGTGTTGGCTGGCTAGGGAGTCTCTGTCCTCACATACCTGTCTTGGCCAAGCTCTGTCTTGATGCTGCTGTTGTGAGTGCCAAAATTTATTATGTCCACATTGAGTCATCTCCACGAACACTGCCTTTCACGGAATCACTCCCACGACTCATCATCTTCCCACTGCGTCTCTTGGTATTGTCTCTCTCTGATCATTGTCTCCAGGCTGTCTGCTCCTGGTCGCTTGTTGGTGTCATATGCAGGAAAAAGATGGTGTTCCTTCAAGTTGATGTCTGCCAAGCCTGCTGATAGGAAAACTTCAGCCTTCAACACTTGTGTTGTAAAGTACTCGTGCCCTTCAGACCCTCTGCGTCTCACAGTCAACGGCACTGGGAAACAGGTTCCTTGTGTGATCCCAGGGTGCCCTGCTCTCCTGTGCTTTGGTCCTCTTCATGGACTCCAGCCCTCTGATCCACGAACCAACCAAATCTCCCCTGAGCCATGTCTCCAACCTTCTCCCATCATCTCTGCAACTTCCGTTCTCTTTCGCTGTGGAGTTTACCTTGTAGGCTTCAGGTCAATTTCCACCCCACTGCAGTTGTTGTGGTCATCTTTTTGTTGCCTTCATGGTTGAAGAAGCATGAGGTTATTAGACACTACTACCATCTCAGTGTCTTCATGTCACCACAATTTGTACTGTGACATAAGCAAGAAGGAATTCTTCCACATGTCTCTTATGGCAGTCTTGCGGAGAGCATTGGACTTTGTCACATCTATCATTCTCAGAAAGACAATAAACAGACGATTTCACTAACTCATGACAGTCAAGAAACATACGAAAAAGAAAGGGTATTGGGACAAACATTATGACTCTAATGAGAAATTCAAATGGTGCTGTTTGTTGGAAGGCCGTTGTGAGAACACGGGATTCTTGAAGAGGACAAGAGATGACATTCCTTTAAGGAGATTTCCTGAAACTAATGGAATGTGAGATTTCAAGGCATGTCAAATTGAATTGCTACCCACAAGAGACCGAATTCCATTCTCTCGTATTTTAATAATAATTGTGATGTGAAACACACACACACCACACAGCATTAACACATGCACATGCAAACACACAAAGATAAGACATGCAAAATATGGGAAGGAAGCGAGGAATCGTACCAATGAAGCAACCCCAAGAAAATACCATATAGGTGAAAGGCAAATAGAATCCAAGTCAGAAGCCAACCGAAATGAGAAAGTGAACTATTACCTATCAATAATACATTCAGTACTCAGGACTAAAGTCTCCCGTCAATACAAACAGTTTGTAACAGTGGTTGAAATTCCAAATCAAAAAAAAAAAAAAATAGAAACATCCATAAGAAAACAGCAAATATTAAACAGGCTCGTCCTTCTGTTGCCCATAGGAGATTTCCTTCGACTATAAAGATACTCATAGCTTGCAAGTGAAGAAACAGGGAAGACGTAGGTTATGCTATTCCCAAGGAGAAGAGAGCCAAAGTGTTTGTGCCTAAGTCAGCGAGAGTCATTTTATGCCTTCGAGAGAAAAAAGCTAAGCGGAAGATGTTTTGTCTTGATGGAGCATCAAAACATCAGAAACCTGGAAGAATTGCCAACATATCCACCATGAAAAAAGGTGTATCTAAACGTTGGAAGCCTATGAACACACAGGAATGGAGATGGCGACGTTTATCCAATACTGTTGGCAACTATGATATCCAGGTTAAGCACAGGACAGATTATCTGGATGGGAAGGTGCTAAGGAATAACAGACGTCCACATGGGCATTCGAGACCACCTAACTTTGGGGGTCCATGAGTAAGATTGCGTCTCTGAGGACAATAAGATATGTTCTTCCCAGCAGCAGACCTAACTTTGTCTATCGCAGGTCATGAGCTCGAGTCCAAATCCAGTCGTAATTCATGGAAGAGAAGTCAAAACCTATCCTGTGCACTTATGATCACGAAGGTATGAAAACAGGAAGATATCACTTTCAAATTGGAAATAAAGCCAGACACTAAAAGTGGAAAACACAACACACTCACAAACTACAATGAATGCAAGAAAGAAAATCCAAAGGAAAAGAAGAAAGAGCCATGAACGAAGGAATTCTAAGAAACTTAGAGGAGGATGCCAAAACATTTTATGGGGAAACAATATAGGGTTAAATGTGTGCATTTCCAAAATTTAAAAACACCGAAAAAGAAAGCCACCTAAAAGGACGACTGAAGGAACAAGATGAAGAAAAACCGAACTCCAAAGTTAACAGAAAAATTGAAATCAGACATGTGATTATCAAAATTAAGGAAATACAAACAAACCAATAGGAAAAAAATCAGGAGATCTCACACTTGAGTTTTGACAACACGAACAAACCGCAGAAGCCATTACTGGGATAAAACAGGGAGACAAGCACACAGTTGCAAGTATGAAACCACATCACAACTGGTAGCAAGGAAAAAAGAATAACCGAAAAGGCATAGCCACACATTTATGCTAGCAAATCCAAGAACTGAGAGAAAAGGATAAATTCCCAGACACATAGAAAATTCCAAGATTAGGTCAGGAAACCTACAAAATCTCAGCTCTCTAGTTTATACGGAAGCCTTTGAAGCAGTAATCCAACCCCTGCCAACACACAGAAGGCCAGGTCAAGTCATTTGCTTGGGCCACTCTTCTATGTATTTAGTGAAGGCATTGTCATGTCCTCTCATCAAATCCAGAGATGGAAGAGGTGGGTAAACTCTAATTTACACGGATAAAGACCCAATTCAAAGAAGGACATTTTAGGAAACCCACCCATGTCATTTCAATAAGGAAAGATAATAAACAATATAATTCTTTCCTTTTCTCCCTGTGACTTCCTTTGGTTTTGAGAGGGCCACATTGTTTTCCTATGAATTGATGTTGTTCTTGTTGCTGTTCTGTTGAGAAAGCCTGCCTATCATCCATCATCCATTTTTGACAGAGTATTCACGGATGCTTTAGTTGCATGGACGTCCTAGTGCTCCTCCTAATATATGCCACAACTCCTGACCACCCATTAATCAGTTCTCTTTTCGGTAGCCCTCAGCTGGATTCTCAGAGTCCTGAGTCACTCCTGGTGGGTCTCCTTCTCTGACTTCTTGCCCTTCATTATTCCCTTCCTTTACTAGGGCCAAGGTATTCCTCCCGAGGCACATATTGTGGGAAGCCATATGATATTTCCCTTTGTCTGCTTGCCTTTTCCATTTCCCAACAGCAGGGCATGGGACATTCATGTCAAGGCAAGGTCCAGGGGTTCATTCACTTCGATGGCAGAGGAATACTGAGGTGCCGAAATGGACCCAAACTTCCTGATCCACTAGTCCTTGCAAGGGCATTGCGGCTCACTCTAAAGGTCTGCTCGAATGGGCCTTACAAGCTGTCTATATACGCCGTCCCTTTCCTTCTGACTAAAGAGTCTTGGTCCACATGTCTATACCCGTTACCACAACAAGTACAGTTAACTAATAATGACAACGGGTTCGGTAGACCTCTCTGAGAGTTAGCTCTGATGCAGAAGGTCACTCTCCTCAAAGACTTTCAAAGGTATTTAAGGGAAAGCCAGGTAGACAGAGGCCTCATCCCTTAGCCGCGTGTTTCAGAACACTAGGAGACGAGGACACAGACGGCACCATATATCGATGCCCTCACCTTTTACCTCGGAAAGGGACTTTCCGTACCTTAGTCATCACTGACCCATAAGCAAAAGACGCTGACAAAGTACGCTCTCACCCACAGGACGAAAAACCCCACGGAGAGCTGCTCATACCCGCGACCTCACCTTTTCTTGAGATATCTAGAAATTGTAGTGTAAAAGGACACCTTGCCGTCTCCAGGGATATGTTGGCCTAAAGGAAGGTATACTGAATGTCATTTTCCTTCCTCTATGTCTCCAGAAAGGGGAAGTTTGACATTAAACCACAAGACATCCTGAGTTCTTGATCAGGTTCAGAGGGCTCTTGTTTTGTCCTTCCTGGGGCTTCCTACTTAAAGCCATAGGACACCAAGGTCATGGGAGAGGGACAGCTGCTTCAGTGAAGCCAGCATCTGTGATGTCACAAAGCTTTGAGGTCATAGCAACCACTCCTCATCAACCCAGGCCTGATCACTACACTTGACTGGAGTAGTCATGGGTGGGCCAAGAGGACCCCAGGCCGTCCCAAACTGCTGGAGCCGCCTGGGTCTCTCACCAAGGCAGTTTGCGAAGCGAGTCGGTGTCACCTTCTCCATGGCCCAATTCATAGTATTTGGTCGTGAGTGTCAGCACCAGCCCTCTGGACCTCGGAGAAAGGCAAGATGCCGCATTCCATCTTAGCAACGACAAGCCAAGAAACTAACAGACCGCAAGCAATGCCTCAGGGGAGGAAATCTGAGCCCTGCGTAAGGGTGAGACCCTCCCACCAAATCATGGAGCATCTCAACAGGAAAAGGTCCACCCAAGGGAAGCTCAAAGTGAACCCCCGCAACCGTGCCAAAGACATGTCTGGAGTCTTCCACAGAAAGCACACGACTACCTCAATGGTCTCCAGAAATGGTGCCAACAAGGCCTCCCAATCTTCCAAAAAGACCATGCATCCAAGGCAGAGTCTACAACCTAGAACCTTAGGTCCAGGACAGACTCATGTTCTTGGAGTCCACAGAAGCCAACGGAGAGCATGTTGGAAGAGACCCATAGCCCAATGAAGCCATCTGAAAGACTTCCGTGCCCATTTCAGGAAGACAACTTGTATGTGCAAAAGGACGCATTGAAGAGGATTCGAGGGACGCCTGGGTGGCTCAGTTGGTTAAACAGCTGCCTTCGGCTCAGGTCATGATCCCAGCGTCCTGGGATCGAGTCCCGCATCGGGCTCCTTGCTCTGCAGGGAGCCTGCTTCTCCCTCTGACTCTGCCTGCCACTCTGTCTGCCTGTGCTTGCACTCTCTCTCTCTCTGACAAATAAATAAATAAAATATTTATAAAAAAAAAATGAAGAGGATTCGAATGTGGAAGAACCTTGAGCACTCCCTCATGGTGGATCAACTACCCTCTGTGGAACTGCATGGAGATGTGGCAGCACAAGCCTGCCTTCACCCTCTCATGACCATCCCCCAAATGGTTACATGTGATAAGCAAACAGTGCCTCTTGAGGAAGATGGGCATGTTCCAATGGAGCCCCGAGAGGATGCACAATGTGTTAACAAGGGGTCAGTACAGCACGACAGACAGCGGATGCTGCAGGTTGGTGAGGAGATCCAGGAAGGCAAAGAACAGGAGAATGAACAAAGAAGCTCCAAGCGAAGGTCGGGCATTTTAGGATGGTGGGAGGTTCTCTATACCTGGCTGCCCTCCATAGGAACCTAGGTCCAAATTCAATAAAACATCCTTTGGCCCCAGTCAATTATTGTGCACTGTTTTTGTCTTTGTTATCATATCGAACATGCACATGCACGTTTGGATAGAGAGGCAGAGAGATCCCAATCAGGGGGTGGAGCTGGAGAGGGAGAAGCTTACTTGCCCCTGAGCAGAGAACCTGAGAACAGAGTCAATGCCAAAGCCCTGGAATCATGAGTTGATCTGAAGGCCACGTCTGAACTGATGGACACAACCCGGGACCCAACAATTGACTTCTGAATACCTCCTGGTTCTAGACAGAACTGCTGCTCTGTCATTGTTCAGAAATGCAGGGGATAAGGATTTTGGCTTGGCTGCTGTTGCTTGAGCTATCCGGCCTGCTTCGAGAGCTGGTATAGCTTTTCCTCTTGAAGTCAGTGACTGGGCTATGGACAAACTATTCTCCGATGCCTATTTGCCTAAAGAGAATACCTCCATGCCTAGATTTTCCAGGGGTAATGGCACTATGTCTTTAGGTGCTCCGCTTCTGTGGAAGGTGTTGGGAGTCCTCTGTGCCTCTGATTCTGGACCACTTTCTCTGCTCCCAGATGAGGGTCCTTTTCAGCCCCGAGTTCTCCAATCTAGGATCAGCCCTCTTTTCTTTCTCTCACTCTTACTTCACCTACAAGAGGCACCTCTTTCATTAACTTGGTGATTCCCTAAGCTCACTATCATGTTCCATCAAAGAATACATTCAAATGGCCAACAGACACATGAAAAAATGCTCCACATCACTCGGCATCAGGGAAATACAAATCAAAACCAGAATGAGATACCACCTCACACCGTTCAGAATGGCTAAAATGAACAAGTCAGTCAATGACAGATGCTGGCGAGGATGTGGAGAAAGGGCAACCCTCCTACACTGTATGTGGGAATGCAAGCTGGTGCAACCACTCTGGAAAACAGCGTGGACATGCCTCAAAAAGCTGAAAATAGAACTACCCTATGACCCAGTGCTTGTAGTACTGGGTATATACCCTACAGATACAAACGTGGCATTCTGAAGGGGCACATGCACCCAAATGTTTATAGCAGCAATGTCCACAATAGTTAAACTATGGAAAGAAACTAAATGTCCTTCAACAGATGAATCAATAAATAAGATGTGGTATATATGTTCAATGGAATACTATGCAGCCATCAAAAAAAAATGAAATCCTGCTATTTGTGATGACGTGGATGGAACTAGAGGGTATTATGCTTGGCGAAATAAATCAATCTGAGAAAGACAACTATCATATGATCTCCCTGATATGATGAAGTGGAGATGCAACATAGGCAGTTTCGGGCGTACGAAAAAAAAATAAAAAAAGATGGTATTAGGAGGGAGACAAACCATAAAAGACTGAATCTCACAAAACAGACTGAGGGTTGCTGGGGGGAGGTGTGTTGGGAGAGGATGGTGGGGGTATGGACATTGGAGAGGGCAGGTGCTATGGTGAGTGATGGTGAGTGCTGTGAATCACAGACCTGTACCCCTAGGGATAAAAACACATTATATAAAAAATTTTAAAAAATAATTTAAAAAACCCATTAAAGAAAAAACACAGATTGCAAGCCCAGAGCTAATCTCATATTCAATCAAAACTTTTGAAAGTTTTCCCCTTAAAGATCAGAAGAAAGACAAGTGTGTCCATTTTCACTACTCTCATTTGACACAGTAGTGGATGTCCTAGCCAGAGAAACAAGGAACACAAAGAAATAAGAGACTCCAAAAAAAAAAAAAAAAAAGGAAGAAGTAAAATTTTCTTTTTTTGGATAACATGAACTTACATGTTAAAAAATCCTAAAAAATTCACAAAAAATTTGAATAAACAAATTTAGTAAAATTACCAAATACAAGATCAATATATAAAAGAAAAGAATTTTGTTTTGTTTCTTTTTTTTTTTATGGACTGCTTCCCAGTTTGTCATGTCATCCTTGTTCAGTGATCACGCTAATCTTCTCTGCATCATTCCAATTTTAGTATATGTGCTGCCAAAGTAAGCACAAGACAGGAGCATTTTAACATTCTAATGATGAACTATCTGAAAAAATAAAGAAAACAATCTAATTCACAATAGCATCAAAAATAATAAAATACTTAGGAATAGATTTAACTAAGAAGATGAAAGATCTGTACTCCATAAACTATGACATTGATAAAGAAATTGAAGGTGACAGAAATGGAAAGATAGCTCATATTTATGAATGGTAAGAATTAACATTGTTAAAATGTCCATACTACCGTAAACCATCTGTAAATCCAATTCCTATCAAAAATCCAATGTTAGGGGCGCCTGGGTGGCTCAGTGGGTTAAGCCGCTGCCTTCGGCTCTGGTCATGATCCCAGGGTCCTGGGATCGAGCCCCGCATCAGGCTCTCTGCTCAGCAGGAAGCCTGCTTCCTCTTCTCTCTCTGCCTGCCTCTCTGCCTGCTTGTCATCTCTCTCTGTCAAATAAATAAATTAAAAATCTTAAAAAAATCCAATATTATTGTTTTACAGAAGTAAGTAAAGAATCCTAAAGTTTATATGAGACCATGAAAGACAACAAATAATCAAAGCAGTTCTGAGAAAGAATGAAGAAGGGAGATTACACTTCTTGATTTGAAACTATACTACAAAGCCCTCATGCTCAAAACAATAAAGTATACTGGCATAAAAACAGACCAATAAACAAGTAGAACAGAATTGAGAGTCCAGAAATAAATCCTTTCATACAGTCACCTAATATTTGACAGGGGCCAACATATGTAATGGGGAAAGATAGTCTGTTCAATAAATGATATTTAAAACTGAATAGTCACATAAACAGTATGAAAAGGGAACCTTATATCACTCATAAGTCTGAATTTGAAATAGATTAAAGACTTAAAGGTGATGCATGAAACTAAATTTCCTAAAGGAAAACATAGGAAAAATTCTCCTTGACATTGGTCTTGCCAATAGTTTTTTGGATACCAGACCAAAAACACAAGCAAAAAAAGCAAAAATAAATAAATGGTATTACATCAAACTAACGTTTCTGCATTGCCAAAAAAAGGGAGAGAGAATGAAAACACAATCCACAGAATGTAAGAAAATACTTACGAATCTTATATCTGAAAAGAGGTTAATAACCAACAGATACAAATAGAAAAAAATATATGATTAAAAAAATAGCAAAAGGATCTCAATAGACTTTTTTTTCAAAAAAGTTATATAAATGACCAACAGGAGCATTAAAAAGTGCTCAACGTAAAAATCTCAGGGCAAAGTCCTTATGTTGTTGTTGTTGTTGTTTACCTCTGAAAAACACAGCAAGATATTAGAATATATACTACCAAAAAATTGAAACTAACCAATTTTGGTAAATATTGGGGAAAACGGGGAACTTATGCACTGTAATAGGGATATAAATTTGTATGGAAAACAGTATGGAGATTATTCATATTATTAAAAGTAAAATTACCATATGATTCAGTAATCCCACTTCTAGGTATCTATCTAAAGAAAACGAAGTTCACTGTTCAAAGACATATCTGCACTCTTATGTTTATTATAAAATTATTAACTCTAAGCAAGAGATGGAAATAACTTCAGTATCCATTAATGGATGAATGAGTAAAATAAGTATGGTAAATATATACTACGGAATACTACTTAACCATGAAAAATTAAGAAATACTGCCATTTACAACAGCATGGATGGATCTTGAAGGTATTATTCTAAGTAAAATATTTCAAAGATTTTATATATTTTTTTAATTTATGTATTATGATATCCCTTACATACAGAATCTGAGGAAAAGGAAAACTAATGGAAACTTAGAGTTGAGTTGACAAGGGGTGAACCTGGGGTGGAGTAAGGTGGTCCAAGGGTGCAAACTTGCAACTATAATATGAAAAAGTTCTGGGGATCTAATGTACAGCATGATGATCATAGTTAATAAGATATACATACTTTTTTTTATTGTGCTTCCCTTTAATAAACTTTGCATATATCACATTCTTACAAGTTGAACGTTTATAGCAATCTTGTATAAAAGAGGTCTGCTGCCACCATTTTTCTAACAACATTTGTTCATTTTGTGTCTCTTTGTCACATGTTGGTAATTCTTGCAATATATCAAGTTTTTTCATTATTATTGTATTTGTTATGGTGATCTGTGATCAGTAATTATGACCCACTGAAAACTCAGAACTAGTGTACTTAAGGTATATACATTGTTTTTCTTTAAAAACATGATGCTTTTGAACAGTGCAGTATAGTTTTTATTTTTTATATGCACTGGGAAACATAATTTTTTATATGCACTGGGAAACCAAAAAATATAATAATTTGACTTAGTTTATTGAGATAATCACTTTATTGAGGCAGTCTGGAACAAAACCCACAAGACCTCTGAAGTTTATCTCTACTATACTATATACATAAAAGTTGCTAAGAGAGTAGATCTTAAAATTCCTTATGATAAATGCATAAAAAACAGTGGCAACTATACGAGATAGTAGATGTATTAACATTTTTATGTAGATTATATTGCAATAAAGATGTATACCAATTTATCAAATTGTACAAAATTTACACAATGTTAAAGGTTTGCAATGTTATAAGAAATCATTTCTTAAATTTACAAATATGTCGATTTTTTTCAATAAACCTGGAAAAAACTTTTTGTAGAATTAATCTATTTTTCAAAAAAGGAATTAAGGCAGTAAAAACTGCAACTAACTCTGAAATAATAGAATATAAAATCCATTTTCATTATATACACTGTGACAAAAAGTATTACTTAGTTTACAATGGAGGAGTACTTATGAAACATGAAGGATGGTCTATAAATAAGGCTGAAAGAGCTCAGTTTTAAGGTTTAAATTTAAAATCTTCTTTTGAAATACTAAACTGACCACCCAGTGTTCCAAACATCAATGTCTTAACTGCATGAATTTATTTCATACAACTCTATAATCTAGTTTCATAAGAAAACAGCATGCAAATTTTGAATAAGACAGACTTGCTTAAGTTTCATGTTCAACAGTAAAGGATACCTCCCTAAAAACAAATAGAAGACAAATCAGCATATTTATTATGATAATTATTATTCATAAAGAGATTCATATTGAATTAGGGAATATATATCCTCAGAGGGGGTAAAGTAAAATGAAATTTATTTTGGTAAATGTGTCTATGAATAGTCAATACAATGCCTCAATATAAATGAATATTACCATTTTGAACAATTTAATTACTATTACTAGAATTATTATAAGTATAAAAATAGCTATCATTTTAGCATGGAATATGAGACTCTCATGCTCCATGCTTCATCACATACACACAACAACGCAGCATAATAAGTATTATCATCACCATTTCATGGGTGAAAAAACTGAGGCTAACACATTTGGATAACTGGTTTATGATTACATGGGTAGCAAAAATGCATCACACTAATTTAGGCTTTATGATTTCAGAATTGTACTCTTACCATTGCACATTCTATTACTCTGTAAATACTTGGCCTGTTTTCATTTGGTTCTCTAATTTTATTCATGTGGTGATGGCTTAAAGCTTCATTTAAAGGAAGCTTAAAAATTTCATTTAACCAAAAGCTCCCAAGAATTAAAAATGTCATTGATCTAATGTAGACATGGATATCATTAGTTAATGGGTAACTATATATTTTCCACTCTAGTGAGATAAAAGAGTATTTTTCTCAGTTTTAGTCTCTCAGTGTTAAAAAGGACTTTGTTAAAATAGAAATATTTATCAAAGGTGATCAAAAGTCTGGATCAGGTCACCTTAAGGTAAATATTAGGAAACTGAGGAAACAAATGGAGATTTGAACACTGAGCTATGATATAATGAATGGTTTCAAGTATTTAGTAGAGTATAGAAAAGCCCTTTAAAGCCTGGTCTTAGCCTAGCATTGCAGCTTCTGGGATATCTATCTATCATCTATCTATCTAGATATAATGTGAAAACTTTTTTAACTTAAAGATTTTGAGAAATAGAACATAATCAGCCCCATAGAAGATCTGTTTATGATAACAACCTAGCCCCTCCTCCCAGTTTGTTAATATTCTCTCTTATTTATTGTAACATTGTGCAAATAGACCACTACTGATCTGCTCTTATGAATGAAATAGCTATAATCATCTGTTTGCATATCCTGGTGAAAATATTCATTTAGTTCCATGTTGTATTTCTAGGAATGGACCAAATTTTTATTTTTATTTTTAAGTTTTCTAAATATTGTCCAACTTACCTCAAATGTTTTTATTATGGGCACTTTCATTCTTTCACATTCTTGCAAGGCAATTTTACTGTTGCCCAATATGGTAAGTGTGTAATAGTATGTCATTTTAGGTTTTAATTTATAATTAATTTAATTTAATTTAATTCCAGATTCATAATAAAGATAAACAGTTTTTATATATGAGTGGCCATTTGGATTACCCTTTCTGTAAAGTGCATGCTCAAATCTTTTGATATCTTAACATTGTGTCATACTGACTTCTTTAATAGTAGATTTTCTGAATGAACTTTAAGCTGTGTAGGTCTTCTCTATTTTATTTTGAACTTGTTTTCATTTCAAAATCTTTATATTTATTTTCTTTTTTTTTTTTTATTTTCTTTGTCTATTATCTATCTATCTATCTATTTATTTGCAAGCAAGAGAGAGCGAGCAAGTGAGAGTGCAGGGAGGGATAGAAAAAGAAGGGAAAAGAATCTTAAGCAGACTCCAGGCTCAGCACAGAGCCCAACTCTGGGCTCTATTTCACAACCCTGACATCATGACCTGAGCCAAATGAAAGAGATAAAATAAAATTAAGGTGTTAAAAAAAAAAAGGAAAAAGAATTGGAGGTTTAATTAAGTGAGCCACCCAGGCACCCCTGTGGTACCTTAAATTAGCTGTCATATTTTTAAAGTTCTAGAGTATCCATTTGTTCATTTATAAAACCTTTCTCAATATCATTTTTAGTGTCAGTTTTTGGTTCAATTTGCTTCCCCTCTCATTTCTTTGAGCAGAGTAATCAAGCCATTTTACAATCTTTATTGATCATTTTAACATCATACTTAATCCCATTTTGTCTATCAAATCTTGTTAATGGTTTTTCTTTGTGTGCTTTGTTACATTTTGCTATGTTCAAGACATTATATTTGAAACTCTTATTGAGTAGGGATAATTAAGAGCTATAATAATGGTATGGTCCTCCTTGGCAGGATTTTCTCTTATATCTGAGACTCTACAAGACAATCATACTCCAAATTCAGTGATTGACTTTCTCAGTTTACACAGAAGGCAAGGTAGGCTATAGTCTTATTTCTGCTTCTCCTTGTGCTTTGGGGATCTCAAGTTAAATTTGTGTTATACCAAAGTCCTCAAATTTGATTGCTGCTGGATTTTGAATTTTGTTCCTCTAGTATCAAGAGTCTATGAACAACAGAGCTCAGTGTGTTTTAGCAGTTTTAAATGCTCTCATAGCTAAAATGGCTTCAGGGCATATATCTCTAGGCTCTCATTGTATTTCGTATTTTGGCCCAGTAATCCCTCACTTATTTTTATAATCATTCTGATATTTTTAACTTTAAAAGCTATTTTGTCTGGATTTTTAGTTGTCTTAAGTAGGAGTTTTTAGATCACCATTACTAGAAGCAACAACAAATATACATGAAAATATCTGCAGTAGTTTATCACATCTTTATGGCTTTGAACTTCCATAAGCTGAGGCATCCTTCTCTAATCACTTAGGCAAACTCCAATTTACCCTTTAAAACAACCCAAGAATTGCTTCATTTAAGAACATGTTCAGGGATGACTCTTCCCCACTGTTCTTACCAACATTCCCACACACTCTTTGCTACCCAAAGGTTGTTTATGAACTTTCGTTAGGTATATCAGCGTGACCAGAATTTTGCTCTATTGTATTTTTGTCCTTTAGAGCTTTAATTAAATATGAATTCCATAGAAAGTCTGTCCCTTTTCTTTCAAACCTGGGTTAGTTATTTCTTCTCATTCTTTGTCAGAAGTTACTTTATTAGAGAAACTTATAGCTCTATTGTGACTTTGGAGCCTTTAGAGTTTTTCGACTGGAAAAATCACCCATCCCTGAGATTTTTACGCAGCTTCCTAGCTGATATTATTCAGAAATCTGTTCAAAACAGACTTTTTCAGGGAGGCCCTTTTGGACCACTCAGTTTAAAAACCTCTTCTCAATCACTGCTCTTTTAAAAATGTGCTTATTTAGTTCAAATATGCATCTCTATTAAAGAAAAATCAGTACGTTTTTTTTTTTTAAAGTTGGCTTACCTATTATCTATCTCTCCCATTAAAATGATTCCTCTGGGCTGGGGTTTTGTTGTGCTCATCTTAGGCCAGGCACTCAATAAATTGTCTCTGAATGATTGAATTGTTTGACTCCCTTGCTAGATTCTCAACTTCATGAGGCCAAGGATTGTTCTATTCAGTCCTTCTTTATCCTCAATGTCTGTTATATTGCAGTCACTTACATGACTAATGGGAAAAATCACAGAAAGAAAGAGTTAAAACTACAGAAAAACCCTGTAGGTTCAATAACACAAAGCTTTCTAAAATTATTTAGCCCAGGAATTGAATACTGGCTGCACTTTTGATTTTTTTTAAATGGTATTGAATTTAATTTAAATGGAAATACTGGAATGGTAGAATAATAAAAAAATTATAAAAGCAACTTGCTCCTTAAAGTAAGAATTATATAGGGCATCTCTTCTAGAAGCAAAATTTTCAAATGACAAACATCTGAAAGCATAGAAGGAGAAGTAAGAGTGTGAATTGTACTTCAATGCTCTTTTCTTTATATTCAACAAACAGCTTCATTCACACACCTTTCCAATTTTTTCAACTCTTTTGACAAAGCCTTCAGAGGAGTTACTGCTGATGACAACCATCACAGCCTAACAGGAGAAGTTTTATAAAGAAAAATAATAGCATGTTTTTCCCAAATTGTTAAGGATATGGTGAAGCTCTGTCGGATTCAAAGGAGGAATGTGCAATTCCATGCTATATATAATAATAACTTGTTTTAATAGTGGCTTTGCAATTTTTCAGATATATCCATTTACTGAAACCACTATCAAATAAACAAAAACAAACAAATGAACAGGGGTTCGAGACAGAAATTATCTAATCTATTCAAAGCAACCTAATCTTGAGTGATGTCTTAGGCGCTCTTCTAGGGACTGGTGACACGGTGAACAAAATAGGTAAAAATCTCACTTTCATGGAGCCTCTCTGGTATTTAGGGGAAAATCTTTCCTTATCAACATGAAAATACTTTTTATGGATGTTGCTTAGAATTTCAGTTTTTTTTTTTTCTTGACAGTATCTCAGGTGATCATCTTTGAGGTGGTTCTCCTGAAAATACCTTTGGGGGGTACTGACTCGACTTTCTGAGTCAGACACTTTCCTAAAGACAGGGGTCAAAGGAAAAGTGACAACTGTCACTCTTGCAGTAAGAACAGGGATCACAATGCTTGAAACAGATATGCTGCTCAGCTGTCAGAAAGTCCACAAGGCTCCAAATGTGTGTGGCCAACTAACGGAACCTGTAACTCAGAGGTTATCATCCTGAGAGCAATGGGAAATCCCTCTAGTTAAGGACTCTCCTTGACGGAAGCTTGACAATGGCCTTGATTTACTTACTATGATGTTTAGGTAATTATACACATTAAGAAAAGTGCACAAGGCACTTACATTTCCATGATACCATCAAAGATATTGTTGTTTTATTAAAATGTTACATCTAGAGTTGTAACGTATAGAGTAGTTAAGTCAATCACTATGAGGTACAGGTGAGACTATTGTAACAGCCATACTTCCATAAAAAAGAAAATTTTTTTGTGGTTTCTGATCTAGGAATCAGCCAGTGAATAATTCTATATCAGTGTCCAGTTACCGGGCTAAACATGTAATCTATTTATATTTCTGAGGGTAAGCTGAATTGTGATCACTGAGCCAGCTGTATTCTAGTAACTACTCATTTACCCAACATAACAGATATAAGAAGGTAAAAGGCTTCTAAGGAGACTGGTTACTTATATTTTGAACCACATTTTGGCAGGTATAACTTGCAACTTGTGCTTAGTGGTAAGATTTCTGATATTTACTTTCTCCTTCCTTTGGCAAGTCAAGTTAGTTAAAAAGTAATTAGAGTAGAGTCCATTGTTTTTCTTAAATGCTTACAGAGATATAGAACTCTCAAGTTTCTTTACTAGACAGGATTAGATCACATTAGTGATAAAGATCAGAATGATTTACATTGCTAAAACGAGAACTTCCTGTCAGTTTGGAGAAAGCTCATTTTTATAACCAACATATTGGCTGGGCTAGAGATTAATGAGTGCTATGGGTGGGGTGATGAATGTGATATATTCAATGACCTGTGGAATTTGTTCTGTAATTTCCCCACTCCTCTGGTCAGCAGAGCGTCTTCTTCAGTACCCAGCACTGCCCATAACTGCATTCAGAAAATCACTCTCCAAAAATGGTTATTTGTTTTGCCTTTTTTATAATTTTTTAAAACATTTGATTTATTTGCATGTCAGAGAGAGGGAATGAGAGCACAAGCAGGGGGAGCAGGAGAGGGAAGGGGAGAAGCAAGCTTCCTGCTTGGTGGGATTGCACAAGGGCTGAAGAAGACAGAATGGGAAGGGGACAAGGAGAATAGTGGGTTTCAGATTCTTGGGAACAGAGCCCACATCTATTTCTATGTTTATCTCACTGCTATAAACCCAGGTCACAGCAGAGTGCCTGCAGCAGAGTCATGGAAGTGCTCCAGAACTGATAACTATTGCTATTTATACTACTAACATTCCTCCACAAAGGGCCAAGTGTCATAGCTTCTCCCAGTTCCCCACACTGAACGCAATGAAGAATCAAACTATCGGGTGAAGGATGGCGAGGGGCATTTAACAGGACCCAGATCACAGGAGCCATATTGTATTGCAGGACCAGGGGTCTTACCAGTGACTAGGTATTCACTCCTCTTGAGAGGCTAGCTCCTTGGATCTCCCTCTTCAATCCTCTGAACCCATGTCTGGCATCAGAAACAAAAGTAAACATAACGTATCGCCCTTGTTTATTTTTTACTATTATTTGTTACAGAGGAAGAGAGAGATCACAAGCAAGGGGAGCTGCAGGCAGAGGGAAGGCAGGCCCCCCACTAGAGCCTGGTATGGGATCCAATCCCAGGACCCTGGGATCATGACCTGAACCAAAGGTAGATGCTTAACTGAGTAAGCTACCCAGGCGTCCCTTATTGTCCTTCTTTAAAATTTAATGTATTCTCTCTCCCTCTCTCTTTGTCCCCACTCTGTCACTCATACTCACACAATCACAGAGTCACAGACAATAGCAAGGCATTTCCCATTCTAATTCGCTAAGGCACTATGAGCTTAAGCTCAACAGAATCACTTTGCCAGCTGCTGCTCTACCGTGCCCTGATCCCTTCTCTATCCCCAAGCTCGATCTGTAACTCAAGTGTCATGGTGGTGGCTCTTTCTGCCCTCCCTCCACAAGGCTGTCATCTGCACACTCTTCCCCGTGGCTCCACTCCCCAGCACTGGCTGCCTTTGGTCTACGGGTATGCCCTCTCCTAGAGCTTTTCCACTCTCCCTGAGGGGAAGACAACCCTTACTTCTCCCCGGTGGCTGTCACGTGTCCGCTATATATTGTGACGATCAGCCCGATTAAGAGATTGGGAACTAAAAGACCGGCTTCTGCTTATGGATCAAACTAACTCTGGGGCTTGGGACACATGACAGCAGCACATGGTGGTAGAACTGAGATGGTTAGGGAGTTAATCTGCATTTTCACATCTGGTCAGCAGCAGAACAAAGAAGACACCCCAGATCTCCTATCTCCCAGAACAGTACTCTTCAAGTAACTTACAGCACCATCCTTCTCCAGCTTTGGAAGTGGCACTTTTCCAACCCCAAAGTCTTGATTCTAGGCAGCACTCCGAGAGATATTCCCTCCAGAATCACCCCTGGCTAGAAGTAGTGGTCGGCCAAGGCCTCCCAAATATCTTCCCTTCAGAGTTGCGCTTTCATCAAACTCAAAACTGTGGCACGTACGGGACTTTCCTGTCAGCCTCTAGCTCTAATGACCTATTGGACTTCAGAGGTGCTCTTTTATACCCACTTACCTTATAACATCAACGTGTGACTCCTCTAGAATTCTCTCCATGGTTTTTCTCCTGTACTAATTGTTATGGACTGAATTGTGTCCCCACAAAAGTCATATGAAGAATTCCTAATCTCCAGCGTGACTGCATCTGGAGATAGGGCCTACCTAGAAGGAGGTACTGAAGGCTTGGTGAGGTCACAGGAGTCCTAATCTGCTAGGACTGGTGTCCTCATAAGGGTGAAACACATGAAAGCACTCCCCCTACCTCCCCTCTGGGGGTCCACAGAGAAGAGGTCATCTGAGGGCACAGTTGAAAAGGTAGTGATCTATAGACCAACAAGAAAAGGCTCACTGGAGACCAACCTTGCTGGCACCTTGATCTGGAACTTCTGGCCTCCAGATCTCTGAGAAAATACATTTCTGACATTAAAGCTCTCCAGCCTGTGTTTGTCTGTCCCCGACGGCCTGGCTCCAAAGCCTCAGAGAATGGGGACAGTGAGGAACACCATAGGACTCACCCAGCCACCCTGAAAGGAACCATGCCATTTGGAACTCCAGAAAGGATTCAGAGGAACTGAAATCTGCATTCCTACCTCTGGACAGCCCCATATTCAGCAGGCCCCTGGATGCTCAGTGCCCATTACAGACTCCACATTGCAATTCCCCACAGGAGAGACTCACCAATTCCAGGCCCCAAACGGGAAGCTGGAGGTTCATCTCCTGACTTTTTGTAGGAGCTTTGCAGCTCAGCTGGTGAGAATTCTCCATCACCCTGCCTTTCTCCAAGGGACTTTCCTTCAAGCACCCTTCCCAACTTCTTCCTCCTCCATGAAATAATGTTACTCTCCTTTGTTTCTCGCACTTGCCTGTGATGGGACCTTAGCTTGCTCAGCCCAGACTGCCATTCTCTGCTCTTCCCAATTAAATCCATGCTGCTGGTCAAATAACTGGCAGATTGAGTTTAAGGCCAATCGAACAAATAAATTCAAGATCTTGCATGGAACAAAATCAATATGCACAAATTAGTGGCACTCCTAGGTGCTCGGAAGGAACCATCAGAAAGAGACTGCGGAGAACGATCTCATTTACACCTGCATCCAAGACAGCAAGATACCTGGGAGGCCCCTGAACCAAGAAGGTGACAGACCTGTCCTCTGACAGCCCTGCAACAATGAGGACAGACAGGGAGGGGTACACACAGAGATGGGGAGGCACTGTGCTCAGGGAAGAACCCACACTGGGAAAATACCTACTCTCCCCAAAACCGTCTACAGAGTCCTCACTCTGGCTCCCGAATTTCCTGACTCGGCGCAAGCCTGGAGTGGGTGTGGACACGGGAAGGACCCCGCAGGGCTGAGGTGGGGAGAGCACAAGCACCGAAGAAGGCAGACGCTCCCTGACTGCAGACCATCTGAGGAGCCCCAGGAACCGAATCCGCGAGCACACAAACACAGATGAGGAACTAGGAGCACCCGAGCCCAGAAAGGGGGGACCCCACAGCCCCGCGCACAGCACAGCAGGAGGCCACGTCTCCTCACACAAAACGACGGAAGCCCCAGTGTCTACACAGGGCGCCCTTCCTCTGTGGGGTCCTGAGACCACGAACCCCTTGACAGTGCACTCAGGCGGCTTCTCCTCAGCTCCTCCAGCATCTGGTCCTAAGGAGGTTGGACTGCTGCCAGTGTGGGCGCGTCCTCCACAAGGGTCTGGTCAGTGTGGATGCAGAGCCACACCCTCCTCAGCTTGTCCTGTCAGGGTGGGAGGCGCCCCACATTCTCCAGAAGTCTCCACAGTGGGTCCTGAAGAGGCGGGGCTCTGGTCCCAGCTGTGGCTGTGCAGCCTGGGCTCAGGGCGGGAGCTGGGGTCTGGCGCCCTCTGCAGGCGGTGCAAGGCAGTGCAGGACTGTGGGAGCTCACCTTTCAGTGGAAGGTCCTGCTCCCTCCCTGGGTCCAGCTGATGCCATTTCATTCCGGAAATTCAAGCTGCATGGAGCCCAATACCCCCCAACTTCCCCCCAAATAGCTAAGGAACAATGAATTGGAAACAATGTGGAATTACAACAGTCCTTGACCCAAACAGTGGCACTGAACATGGCCCTGATGCAGACCCACACTCTGACCTCAACTTGGTCTCAAGCCTGGACCCTACCCTAATCCAAGACCCTAACCCTAGCCCCCAACCCAAACAATGTTCACAAGAATCAAAAGGTAGAAACTGCAAATATCCATCAATGGCAAGTGCATATGCAAAGTGTGGTGAAGGGTTTGAATTTGGGTTCAGGTTCAGGTTTTAGTCAGAGTTCTAGATCAGGCTTTGGGTTTAGTGTTAGGGTGAGGGTTTAGAGTGAAGGACAAGGGAACAGAGTTATAGTTTAGGGCTTTAAGTTTATGATTTAGGCTTTAAGACTCAGGGCTTATGGGATAAAGTTCAAGGTCAAATTTGGGGTTTGACTTCATGCTGAGATTTGGGTTCAGGTTTCATGACTTGGAGGTCTGGTTTAGGGTTTGGGTTCGTGGTTCAGGGCTTGGATCCAGGGCTCAGGTACAGGC
Source organism: Mustela nivalis (assembly GCF_964662115.1). NCBI lineage: Eukaryota > Metazoa > Chordata > Mammalia > Carnivora > Mustelidae > Mustela > Mustela nivalis. Next base: position 403,463 of record NW_028136064.1, on the reverse strand, counting down.
TTTGGGTTCCATTCCAGGTTTGGGATTCAGGGTTCTAGTTTGGGCTTTAAGGTCAGCTTAGGTTTCAGTGTTGGTAGGGTTTAAGGTTAGGTTTAGGGATGACACATTTTCTTCAGTTGTCATCATGGACAAAATAATTCTATCTGAAGTTTCTAAGTCAGAAATGTATTTCATCTGGGGGCGCCTGGGTGGCTCCGTGTGTTAAGCCTCTGCCTTGGGCTCAGGTCATGATCTCAGGGTCCTGGGATCGAGCCCTTCATCTGGCTCTCTGCTTGACAGGGAGCCTGCTTCCCCATCTTTCTCTCTGCCTGCCTCTCTGCCTACTTGTGATCTCTGTCTGTCAAATGAATAGAATTAGTAAAAGCTATTATATGATCTTTTACAAACCATTTCCTATCTTTGCATTCTCATGTGCCAAGAGAGACAGGGGTTATTTAAAACCCTGAAGAGAAAGCTCTTGCTTTTAAATTGCCTGTAACCTTCGTGTAATAGATTTATGATTGATGATAGATTTAGTTAAAATATAACTATTTAAAATATTTACTCTCAGTAAACGATTTCAACCTATGCTCATTTAAGTAACTTGGTGCATAATCCCTTTTCTATTAAACCATAGTGCAAGGACCAATGCCGCGTTTCTGAGAGAACCCCAAGCTATTTTTCTAGAATGGCTGTATGCTATATATGGCGTCCTGTTTTCACTCCCTTTGTGGAGCACCTACCCTGGAGATCATGTAATAACCAATGACCAAAAAAACAAACAAAAACCCAAACATCCAGGTCGAAGTGCCATCCCTGCCTGGAGTGGAGGAGACTGCTCAGAAAGATCCCAGGCAGGCATCTCAGCCCAGGCCTGTGCTGGGGAAGCTGGTTCCTGGCTTTGGGCGCAATCTGGAAGCCAGCAAACTGACCCAAGAGTGCAGCTGGCGTTTAGGACTGATGATCTTTTCGCAGCCAGGCTGCGCGTGGACACCTGCTCAGGGAGCCAGGCTAGGAGGCTGCCCAGGGCAGGCGCTGGCAATGCAGCAGCATGCCAGGGCTTAGCCCCGCACCCCAGCATGGGCTCTGGCCTCAGAAGTGAGGGGGCGGGGCCAGCGCAGAGAAGGGTCTTTGCTAATTTCCAAAGCTGGAAGTGAGCTCTCATAGGACTCAGGAGGGAGGGGGGCGGGGGCGGGTCGGGGGCGGCCGGGAGAAGGGGCTTTGCTAATTTCCCAGGCGGGAAGGAGGGGCGCGCAGCGCCAGGGTGCTGTGCTGCAGCCCATTCGGGACTGCAGGACCCACCATACTCGCTGCCCCTGCACTCCCATGCTCCAGCCTAGCCCCTGAGGCCGTGGTGTCCTGTTCCCGTTCCAGCCGCCTGCTGCCCCTCCCCGCCCCATGGCTTCTCTGGAGGACCCTCTGCTCACAGGTAAAGTGACACCACGACAGGCCCTCACCTGAAGCAGAAAACGCAGTCCAGGAGCTGGGCGTGGGATGGTCCGGGCCCAGCCTCCCGCCAACCCCAGGGCACCAGGACCACCACAGAAGCTGCGCCACACCCTGTCCGCAGGGGGTCAGGCCGGGACAGCGCCACAGGAGGTACCCCCCCTGCCAGCGGGCAGGCTAGCCCCCTTTAGTTCTGCACCCCCACGCGCTTTTCAGAGCCTCCTGCCATTCCCAGGGCACCCAGAACCCAGAGAGTGAGGCCTTGGGTGTTTTCTAGTGACAGATTCAAGGCAATTTTTTGACTTTGGGACTCAGAGTTAACATAGTTTTCATTTGTGATTATTATTTTTGTGTGGGGGCCGTAGCTTTTCTTTTGACCTATGGTTGTTTTCACTCCCGGTTCTGAAGAAGCCCCTAAATCCTAACCCTGTTGAGGACTCAGGAAGCTCTCAGAGCAGCAGTGCTGGGGGACAGTGTGGACACATGGTTTGGTTTCTCCTCTGGCCTGCTTCTGTGGCAGCCCCGCTCTGTCCTCCTCAGACTTCAGAGCAATATCTGAACAAGTGGAGAAGCGACCAGGGGGTCAGGAAGGTGGCCACCGAAGAGTGACTTCTCTGGAGGTTGGCTGAGCAAGCAAGTGAGCATGTTAGTCCAGCTTTGCCTGCATTCAGTATGGAGCTGAACAGGGGCCAGGGAAGGGGAGGAGGAGCAGAGAGCAGGGACAAAGGGACCTAAGAGGAGATTCAGATGAAGGGAAGTAATGGGGAGGAAAGAGAAGAAACTCTAGAAGACAGGTATGTAGAAAGGAAAAGGGATGAAGTGGGCATTGGGAAAGGGCATCACCAGGGAAGGAGAGAGGTGAAGAAAAGAGGGAGGAAAGAGGAAAGGGGAAAGGGAGAAGGGAGGAGTCAGCATGCCAGGGCTCCCCCTGCATCTGAAGAAGAGGTGGCTGGTCCAGCTTGTCAAACAGGGTGCTCACTCTTTGGCCCCAGTTTCTGCTCCCAGTGCTACTGGGCTTTGCAAGGAAGGCAGGCTGTCCCTTGGGACCTACTGGAGCCCACTGGAGCCCACAGGAGGGTGGGAGAGGTAAGATGCCACCAGGTCCTGTCCTGAGCTGCTCCCAGCCACCAGCCTCACCACATGGTGCAAGAGGGACCCCAGAACAAAGGACGGACACAGGCCAGCATGTCTGCTGGTGGCCCTGGGCACTTAGCTCATCGCAGTGAACCACACGGCCTCCTCAACCCACGCTTTCAAAGCCTCCTTCTTCGCTTCTGGCTTTCATGTCTGTAGGAACATGAGCCAGATCTAACTCATCTCCGACAGACAATTCTGACTCACCCCGTGTCAGATTTTTAAGAGTGGCTGTGATAGAGTAAGATAGCAATGCTCCAACAAACGGACTGTTTCCTCCCACTTGACCTCAACAGTCTTATACATTTTCTTAGCGAAAACATCTTTTCTCCTTCCATTAAACTCATAACGTGGTCTAGGAGTATACATGCGCCTTCGGTAGATGCGAAGCGATACAGAGGTCCTTTTTTTTTTTAAATTTTACAAGGTAAAGTCAGTGAACATATCCAACTTGACGAATACGTCTCTAAAATGTCAATCCAGGCAAAGCTTTTTCTGCCTACAGTTTGGAGCCCAAGTGGTGACATTTTTAAAATGCTTTCAGTCCCTCAGTGAGGCTCTTAGAAGCTAGCCAGGGCTTACTACGTGCCAGGCACTGTGTCAGGTGTTGGAGCTAAAGGGAAGGAGAGCTTGGAGGCTGGCTGGGGAGGGACATCCATGACACAAGCACAGCTAGAAACGGAGTCCAGTGCTAGAAAAGAGAGATCAGGCTGCATGGAGAGTGTGTACCATGGGGCTTGTGAGCTCACGAATAAGTGGGAGTAACTGGAGTGGGGAGATGGGGGAGAGAAGAGGGTCTTCCCATCAATGGGAATCACCTGTGCTTGGAGGCAGGTGCCATGAGAGGTCTCCACAGGAAGAAGGAGGCAGTGTGGTTGAAGGGCAGAGAGATGGGGCAGAACAGGCATCAGTCAGTTGGAGGGGTATGAATAGACTGATGGGAGGATTATGGGTGCCTTTGGAGGACTGAGAATTTGTTAGAAGATCAGTGCAGATTTCTATGGAGACAAATGCCAGGAACTGATAGGTCTTTGAAAGGTCACTCTGGCTGCCTTTTGGCAAAGGGGTTGGTAAAAGGCACTTGCAGGTGTGAACACACCAGGTGGGAGGTGAGTGCAGAAAATCGGGTGAGGGAGCATGGGAACTTGGTCCGGGGGTATATAAGGGAGAATAGCCTTTAAGGAGTTCCACAAATTGGCACCAGCTGTGGCTTCATTACAGAGCTGGAAGGGGGAGGTGGGTGTGTCCTGGAGGTTACAGAAATTACATGAGAAAGGGAAGTCTTTTTAGATCTCTTTTTCAACTAGAGGAACTCTCACCTTATTGATAGAATTCCAGAGTGGGAACCAATGATATGAGGACATCTTTGAAATGTCTGAATATGTTCTTCGACATCTTTGCAAGTGACGAGGAGACCTTGACCTTAGGAGGCCTTGGCCCTCTTTGTAGCCAGAAAGATTTCACCTACAGATTTGGGTTCTCCCTTTTAAAGTCAAGGAGTCAGTCCTTCCAAAGGACACCTCCTATCATTTTACCCTCTCATCATACCTCACGTGCTGGCATCTCCAAGACCCTCTGTTCCAGGTTGAGAGTATCCACTTTGGCCGGGCTGGTCTTGCCAAGAACACCACCACAGGAAATCTAGAGCCTGTAGTGCTATTAATAACATCATCTAAGACTGTGTTTGCTGCCCTCTTGGCCTCTTCCCACCATGACTCACTGAAGCTTTTTACACATTGTATCCATTATGCTATAGTTCCCAAAGCTCATCTTCTCTAGTGCCATTAGTTTTTAGGGGACCAGGCAAACCTTAAACTTGTCCCCCTTAATTGGATCCCTGTGCCCCCACAATCTCTTTGAATGCCTTTCACCATGATCCTTGAATGAGATCTGAGACCACTGCTGGTACCTAACACTTCTTGGCACCTTGTCTGCTAGGTTCTTGGAAGAGGAGGCGGCTATGGAGGTGAGTGGGGATGGGAGTGGGAGGATTTCTCCCTTCACTTCCCTTTTTGTGTTTTCAAATAATGGGTTTTGAGGGGGAGGGAAAGGTTAACCAGACCATTTATTTTCCATCTCCCATCGATAAAATGTCACACAGGAGAGAGGTGGCAGAAACGCACTTTCAGGTTAATTTTTTTACAAGGAAGATTGACTTATGAACCTACTTTGTTATTCCCTTTCATTCAATTTCCCTGTACCTCCTTTTCTATGAAGTGTAACGGTAACCCATTATTATTTTTATTGTTGGCACGTGCTTTGTGAACCATAAAGTGTACGCTATAAATGGGAGCGCTTTTCTTTTTTTTTTTTTTTTTGTAGTTTACGAAAAACTAATATTTTTTAAATTAATTTTTTATTTATTTTCAGCATAACAGTATTCATTCTTTTTGCACCACACCCAGTGCTCCATGCAAGCAGTGCCCTCTATGATACCCAACACCTGGTACCCCAACCTCCAAATCCCCCGCCCCTTCAAAACCCTCAGATTGTTTTTCAGAGTCCATAGTCTCTCATGATTCAGCTCCCCTTCCAATTTCCCCCACCTCCCTTCTCATCTCTAACTCCCCATGTCCATGAAAAACTAATTTAAAAACATTCATCCACCAGAGTACCCAAAGGGCTCCCATATAAACTATCTGTCGTTACATTATGTCCCGATGTGGAGCTCGATCCCAGGATCCTGAGATCATGACCTGAACTGAAGGCAGAGGCTTTAACACACTGAGCCACCAGCCCCAATGTATTCTCTTCAGTACCAGAATTTGTAACCAATTGACAGATGAAAAAGGAGGCAGTCAAGTGAAAATCAATAGGTCTTAGACCTGCAAGAAATTTGAATTAGATGAATTCAGCTACTCAGGCACTGTTTCACATTTTCAGAAATCTGCAGAAAAGGGGTTTACCTTTTTACAGCATGTAAAAGAGAAGACTATAACACATACTATGTGTAAGCATGTAAATATCAAAAAATATCCCATTAGTTGCTAAGACACACAGGGCCTATATTTTCTCTCAAATTCATGAATATGTAGGAGCAATAAGTGAGAAGTGAATGTATACTTTTCACTTCGAAGTCTTTTAGAAATCTAAAATATGACTTTCTATGGTTTGTGTTTCCATATTCCTTTATTGCCAGTTTGAACAAATCCACATGCTTTGATTCAAAGGTAATTAATTCCTCTTATTTGGAAACATGATTTTATTTTTATTCTCTCACCCTTAGCAGGTGGTTTCATTTTAGCACACTTCAGAGTTATAATTTCATGCTTATTAAAAACATTTATTATGATCTACATAGATGAATGAAACTTTTATTTTATTAAATTATTTGACAAAAAATCTGTTATTTTTAAAAATGTATTTCCTTTAGGGTTATTTTAGAGCGTTCAGAGAGGATCTAGGAGTGTGGTATTATGTAGTTTTTAAGTAGGTATGAAATGGTTATTTATAGGATTGTTTCTTTAAGGCTTATGTATATTGTCCATTTTATGCTATAAAATATTTTGAAAGTAAATTTAAGGTATGTTTTACATAGTTTATTTTTTGGAAATAAATATTGAAATGACTTGTGAAATTCAGTATATTCTCAACATTAATTTATTTTGAGATTTACCAGTTGTCTACTGAACTATTATATGGCAGATATTACTTCAGACTACACTGGTAAATGAAATACTTGGCTTTGTAGAACTTTTATTTTAATGGGTGAGACAATTCAAAGCTATAAACCTTAATAAAAATTGCATAGTGCATTCAAAAAGGATGAGTACAATGGGGAAAAAGAAAAACTCGATCAGGGTGAGAAAAATCAAGGTTGCTAGGCAGGGGATGGGGAGTTAAAATTTTAAATAGGAAGATCAGGGTAGTTACAATGAAGCTGACAATTGAACAAAGGTATGGAAAGGTGATGAATTTGCCCAGAACTATCAGCAATAAGGTCACTCCAGACAAAGGAATTGGCTATCTTGAAGGCCATAAGGTTGGATCATGCCTGGCATATCTGAGGAATAGCAAGGAGTCCACTGTGAGTGACTGAAGAGTAGCAGGGAAAGAGGTCACAGAGGTTAAATGAGTGGCTAGATCATGTAAAGCTTAGAAGTCATTGTAAAACTCTGGCTTTTATATTTGGAAACTTACTGTGTGATAGAATTTCTGCTAATAACTGAGAGTTCAATTGTCCATAAAATTTCAAGGACTCTTATTCTAGTAAGACAGAATGAAGAGAAAGAGTTCATATTTTCACATGGTGTAACAAATGCTCAGAGATACAACTGTAGGAAGCTATAGGATCACAGAAGAAGGCACTAAAATCACACCAATATATTTGATGACTGTGACTATATATAAATTTGTATTTTCTAGATTTTTTATAGTCATGGAATGACACTGTATATACTATTCATTGCCTGGCTTTTCTTTTCTCAGCATCATTACTTTGAGAATCTCCAATAGTAAATAGTTCATTTTGATGTTGAATAGTAATCTCTTTAATGAATAGATCATAATTTTTCTTTGCTCTATGGATGGACATTGATGAACATTTCCACTGTTTTCAATTCTTAAAAATAAAGCTGCTATGAAATTCATATACAAGTCCCTGTATGAACATAGGGCTTGTTTCTCTTGGTTAAATGCCTAGAAGTAAAATGGCTATTTTTGTAACTGCAACATATTTTGCATTTAAAAAAATTTTCAAACTATTTTCCAAAGTGGTTGTATCATGATATATGCCAACAACAGTTTAGATTTTTTGTTGCTTCTCAATCTAGCTCAGACCAAGTACAATTAGCCTTTATAATTTTAGCCATTCTAATAGATATGTAAGCATGTCTCATTATGATTTTAATTTGTATTTCTTTAATGTCTAAATGTTGAGAAATTTGTCATGTGCCTATAAGCCATCCATATACTTTTGGTGACATGTCTCTTCCATTATTTCCTTCACATGTAAAATTGGATACTCTGTTTGGTTATTAGTAAGGTTTTTTATTTTTATTCATATTTAAATAATCAGAGTAGATGTCCATTATCAGATATGTAATTTGGAAATCCCTTGTCCATCTTTACAGTTTCTCAATGGAGCTTTGATAGCTGTGTCTTTCAAGAAATATGCTACTTCTTTTTTTTTTTTTAAATATTTTATTTATTTATTTGTCAGAGAGAGAGAGTGAGCGAATAAGAGCGAGCACAGGCAGACAGAGTGGAAGGCAGAGGCAGAGGGAGAAGCAGGCTCCCTGCAGAGCAAGGAGCCCGATGTGGGACTCGATTCCAGGACGCTGGGATCACGACCCGAGCCAAAGGCAGCTGCTTAACCAACTGAGCCACCCAAGCGTCCCGAAATATGCTACTTCTTTCCTGGTACACGGAGGTATGACTACAACATTATCAATGTTGACCTTTGCAAAGAAAATCATGGCTTAAGATATATGTAGTCTGCAGTTGTTGGGAGTGTTCACCATCCTTGCCTCTAACTCATCTCTCACTGCCCACACATTCAGATATAGGGGAATATTGATTGACAAAATATTAATTGCCAAATAACACTAGTTAGAGAATAAGAAAAATGCAGGCACCTGATTATATAATATTACATAAATAAAATATGTTTTTATAAGTGCTATTGGAAGTAAATTCCTCAATACTTTAATCACACAGAATGATGGAATCCTAGATTTTTTTTCTTTTATTTACTAAGAAAATGATCATGCCTCAAGTATATTAAAATGGAATAGGGAAAATTAAAAATTGTTTTAAGATGATTTGCGTGTGTTGTGCGTATGTGAGAGAGAAAGTGAGAGAGAAAGATAAAGAAAAAGAGAAAGGGAAAGACAGAGAGGTGGCTGCAGTGAATTGATGAGTTGGAGGATAGATTTTAAAGTTTTGTCTTTTGCTTTCTACATTTCCTTTTCCTTAGGTTCAAGAGAACAATCAGTAATATCTCAGAAGCCTGCTGGTAACATCAGCAGAAAGAATTAGAGGTTCCCAGAAAATTAAGATGACATATAGTTTTCCTGACATAAGAAAATCATTTTTTGTCCCCAGCTATTTTCAATGATCTATACCCCACCTGTGTACTTGCCCAAGCACACTTCTTCCAAAACTTCCTGGGAGGTTCTTAAAAAGAAATGCATAAACCTCACTCCTTAAGGATTTTGAGGGAACAAGGCAATGGGAAAACTAACAGTCACCACCAGACCAGGAAATAGCCTAAGCTATTGAGACAATAAATCAGTGGTAAAACTCCTAGTGCTATTTCAAAAGCAATCAATGCCTTGCATTCCTTGTCCCAGAAAATGAGCCCAAGACCCCATCTAGTTTATATCTGCTCTTGAAGCCAGCAGAGTCCCTTTCCCTTGTCCAACAGTTACCTCTGCTTTATTCTAACGTTGAAGTTTCTGCCCTCGGTGGAATACAAGCTTCATTCAGGTGAACATGCAATACATATTGCACAAATACATATGTGGATGTGCATGCATCCACAACCTTATGACCAACCATACACGGAATAATAAAACTCTCCCTTCTGAGTATTCATCTTAAATACTAAATAAAAATCTCTCTCCTGTTCAAACAGTCAAGGCTTTGGAACTTATTCTCTGTGATCTCCTTGTATGTTGTAAACAAAGATTCCTTTGTTTGACAACTCCACCTGTTTCTGTGATTCACCAAAGACTGTCCTCAGTTAGTTCAGTTGCTGTAATGGCTTTCACTACTCTGATTCTACCTCTGCAAGTCTCCAAATTTAACTATTTTTTCTCCCAATTCTGCATGTTCTTGGCTTTAAACTGCAACTCTGAAGAGAAGATTTGCTTGTTTAAAAAAAAAAAATCAAGAAAAGGTAGTAGTAGTTAACATTGTTACTTTGAACTTCCTGCCCTACGGGGCTCTCCTGTTCTTTCTCTTTGACTTCCTGGACTAAAACGACAGAAATTTGGCAATACATCACTCCCCAATCCAGATTACTGCCAGAACAGTTTATACTCTTAGAAAAATATTAATCTAAAAGATCACATAATTAAATACTTAAGCATGTAGTGTAATATAGTGGTTTACAAGAAATATATTTTGGTCATCTGAATATTTGGTTTTCCACTATGGCTACTGACTCACAGCTCCTAAAACTCTTGGGATTTCCTGTGATAAGGGTGAGAGAGGTGTGTTTTGTTATGTTAATGAAGTGACCTTCAGACCTCACTCAAGGCAAGGGCTGTTTGCCTGAAGGACCAACCACTTGGTGAAAGCCTTCACAACTTTTTGCCTCCCCTTCCTCCCAATACAGGATTATCTGGGGAGGGAAGAGGATCTGGAGATTAGATCAGCAAATGACAATGATTTAGTCAGTCATGACTATGTCATGAAGCCTCCACAGAAAAGCTGAAAGGACTGGGTTCAGAAAGCTTTTAGTTTGTTAAATGTATGAAAAGGCAGGAAGAGTGGCAGTCTTACAGAAGGTAATAGAAGCTCTGTGCCCATTCTCCATACCTTGCCCTGTGCACTTCTTTATCTATCTATTGATTTAAATCTTCTATTATATCTTTTAATAAGCTGGCAAACATAAAGTAAGTATTTTTCTGAGTTTTGTGAGTCCCTGTAGCAAATTAAAAGAACGTAAGAAGTAGGCCACTGGGACCTCCAACCTGTAGTTGCTCAGTCACAAGCACAGGTAATAACCTGGGGCCTACAGTGAGACTGGCATCTGAGGTGGGGTTGGAGATAGTCTTGGAGGACTGATCCATTAACTGATGAAATCTTACGCTATGTTCAGGTAGATAGTGTCAGAATTTAGTTGAATTCTTGGAGATCCTGCTGTTGTCTGAAAATTATTTGGCATTGTTGGTATGATGTCCTAAAACCCAAAAAGATATAGCTACCTCAAAATAAGAATACGGTTGACAGCTTATATATAATAAGTGAGTATTTCAGGGATTTGAAATATACCCAATAAATAATGTAAGGAAATAAGGAAAGATTTTGAAATAAAAACAAGAATAAGAACCTAGTGGTACTAATAGATTAAATATATGTAATCTAGTTGAATTAAGAATACAATGGATAGAATACGTAATGGATTCAATAGAGATAAGAAGTCACTTAAGGATATAGTCATCTGGATACCAGCAAAGCATTAAAATTATCAATATAAAAGAGGTGTAAGATGTAGGTGATGTGTGTGGAACAAAAGCTAGAGAAGAAATTAGATTTCCTTACTACTCATAGCCTGTTGACAAGTCCTTGAAGCTCCTCTGGGGACTCAGCTGCTTCCATGTGGACAGATCCACTCAGGGCAAAAAGCATTCTTAGTCCACCCCCCAGGATACTGAAAATCTACTTTCACGTGTAACTAAAAGCTTTCTGAACCCAGTCCTTTCAGCTTTTCTGTGGAGGCTTCATGACATAGTCATGACTGACTAAATCATTGTCATTTGCTGATCTAATCTCCAGATCCTCTTCCCTCCCCAGATAATCCTGTATTGGGAGGAAGGGGAGGCACGTTGGGCAAAAAGTTGTGAAGGCTTTCACCAAGTGGTTGGTCCTTCAGGCAAACAGCCCTTGCCTTGAGTGAGGTCTGAAGGTCACTTCATTAACAGAACAAAACACACCTCTCTCACCCTTATCACAGGAAATCCCAAGAGTTTTAGGAGCTGTGAGTCAGTAGCCATAGTTGAAAACAAAATATTCAGATGACCAAAATATATTTCTTGTAAACCACTATATTACACTACATGCTTAAGTATTTAATTATGTGATCTTTTAAACTAATATTTTTCTAAGAGTATAAACTGTTCTGGCAGTAATCTGGATTGGGGAGTGATGTATTGCCAAATTTCTGTCGTTTTAGTCCAGGAAGTCAAAGAGAAAGAACAGGAGAGCCCCGTAGGGCATAAAGTTCAAAGTAACAATGTTGACTACTACTCCCTTTTCTTGATTTTTTTTTTAAACAAGCAAATCTTCTCTTCAGAGTTGCAGTTTAAAGCCAAGAACATGCAGAATTGGGAGAAAAAATAGTTAAATTTGGAGACTTGCAGAGGTAGAATCAGAGTAGTGAAAGCCATTACAGCAACTGACCTAACTGAGGTCAGTCTTTGGTGAATCACAGAAACAGGTGGAGTTGTCAAACAAAGGAGTCTTTGTTTACAACATACAAGGAGATCACAGGGAATAAGTTCCAAAGCCTTGACTGTTTGAACAGGAGAGAGATTTTTATTTAGTATTTAAGATGAATACTCAGAAGGGAGAGTTTTATTATCCCGTGTATGGTTGGTCATAAGGTTGTGGATGCATGCACATCCACATATGTATTTGTGCAATATGTATTGCATGTTCACCTGAATGAAGCTTGTATTCCACCGAGGGCAGAAACGTCAACGTTAGAATAAAGCAGAGGTAACTGTTGGACAAGGGAAAGGGACTCTGCAGGCTTCAAGAGCAGATAGAAACTAGATGGGGTCTTGGGCTCATTTTCTGGGACAAGGAATGCAAGGCCTTGATTGCTTTTGTAATAGCACTAGGAGTTTTACCACTGATTTATTGTCTCAATAGCTTAGGCTATTTCCTGGTCTGGTGGTGACTGTTAGTTTTCCCATTGCCTTGTTCCCTCAAAATCCTTAAGGAATGAGGTTTTTGCATTTCTTTTTAAGAACCTCCCAGGAAGTTTTGGAAGAAGTGTGCTTGGGCAAGTACACAGGTGGGGTATAGATCATTGAAAATAGCTGGGGACAAAAAATGACTTTTCTTATGTCAGGAAAACTATATGTCATCTTAATTTTCTGGGAACCTCTAATTCTTTCTGCTGATGTTACCAGCAGGCTTCTGAGATATTACTGATTGTTCTCTTGAACCTAAGGAAAAAGAAATGTAGAAAGCAAAAGACAAAACTTTAAAATCTATCCTCCAACTCATCAATTCACTGCAGCCACCTCTCTGTCTTTCCCTTTCTCTTTTTCTTTATCTTTCTCTCTCACTTTCTCTCTCACATACGCACAACACACACAAATCATCTTAAAACAATTTTTAATTTTCCCTATTCCATTTTAATATACTTGAGGCATGATCATTTTCTTAGTAAATACAAGAAAAAAAAATCTAGGATTCCATCATTCTGTGTGATTAAAGTATAGAGGAATTTACTTCTAATAGCACTTATAAAAACATATTTTATTTATGTAATATTATATAATCAGGTGCCTGCATTTTTCTTATTCTCCAACTAGTGTTATTTGGCAATTAATATTTTGTCAATCAATATTCCCCTATATCTGAATGTGTGGGCAGTGAGAGATGAGTTAGAGGCAAGGATGGTGAACACTCCCAACAACTGCAGACTACATATATCTTAAGCCATGATTTTCTTTGCAAAGGTCAACATTGATAATGTTGTAGTCATACCTCCGTGTACCAGGAAAGAAGTAGCATATTTCTTGAAAGACACAGCTATCAAAGCTCCATTGAGAAACTGTAAAGATGGACAAGCGATTTCCAAATTACATATCTGATAATGGACATCTACTCTGATTATTTAAAAATGAATAAAAATAAAAAACCTTACTAATAACCAAACAGAGTATCCAATTTTACATGTGAAGGAAATAATGGAAGAGACATGTCACCAAAAGTATATGGATGGCTTATAGGCACATGACAAATTTCTCAACATTTAGACATTAAAGAAATACAAATTAAAATCATAATGAGACATGCTTACATATCTATTAGAATGGCTAAAATTATAAAGGCTAATTGTACTTGGTCTGAGCTAGATTGAGAAGCAACAAAAAATCTAAACTGTTGTTGGCATATATCATGATACAACCACTTTGGAAAATAGTTTGAAAATTTTTTTAAATGCAAAATATGTTGCAGTTACAAAAATAGCCATTTTACTTCTAGGCATTTAACCAAGAGAAACAAGCCCTATGTTCATACAGGGACTTGTATATGAATTTCATAGCAGCTTTATTTTTAAGAATTGAAAACAGTGGAAATGTTCATCAATGTCCATCCATAGAGCAAAGAAAAATTATGATCTATTCATTAAAGAGATTACTATTCAACATCAAAATGAACTATTTACTATTGGAGATTCTCAAAGTAATGATGCTGAGAAAAGAAAAGCCAGGCAATGAATAGTATATACAGTGTCATTCCATGACTATAAAAAATCTAGAAAATACAAATTTATATATAGTCACAGTCATCAAATATATTGGTGTGATTTTAGTGCCTTCTTCTGTGATCCTATAGCTTCCTACAGTTGTATCTCTGAGCATTTGTTACACCATGTGAAAATATGAACTCTTTCTCTTCATTCTGTCTTACTAGAATAAGAGTCCTTGAAATTTTATGGACAATTGAACTCTCAGTTATTAGCAGAAATTCTATCACACAGTAAGTTTCCAAATATAAAAGCCAGAGTTTTACAATGACTTCTAAGCTTTACATGATCTAGCCACTCATTTAACCTCTGTGACCTCTTTCCCTGCTACTCTTCAGTCACTCACAGTGGACTCCTTGCTATTCCTCAGATATGCCAGGCATGATCCAACCTTATGGCCTTCAAGATAGCCAATTCCTTTGTCTGGAGTGACCTTATTGCTGATAGTTCTGGGCAAATTCATCACCTTTCCATACCTTTGTTCAATTGTCAGCTTCATTGTAACTACCCTGATCTTCCTATTTAAAATTTTAACTCCCCATCCCCTGCCTAGCAACCTTGATTTTTCTCACCCTGATCGAGTTTTTCTTTTTCCCCATTGTACTCATCCTTTTTGAATGCACTATGCCATTTTTATTAAGGTTTATAGCTTTGAATTGTCTCACCCATTAAAATAAAAGTTCTACAAAGCCAAGTATTTCATTTACCAGTGTAGTCTGAAGTAATATCTGCCATATAATAGTTCAGTAGACAACTGGTAAATTTCAAAATAAATTAATGTTGAGAATATACTGAATTTCACAAGTCATTTCAATATTTATTTCCAAAAAAATAAACTATGTAAAACATACCTTAAATTTACTTTCAAAATATTTTATAGCATATAATGGACAATATACATAAGCCTTAAAGAAACAATCCTATAAAAAACCATTTCATACCTACTTAAAAACTACATAATACCACACTCCTAGATCCTCTCTGAATGCTCTAAAATAACCCTAAAGGAAATACATTTTTAAAAATAACAGATTTTTTGTCAAATAATTTAATAAAATAAAAGTTTCATTCATCTATGTAGATCATAATAAATGTTTTTAATAAGCATGAAATTATAACTCTGAAGTGTGCTAAAATGAAACCACCTGCTAAGGGTGAGAGAATAAAAATAAACATCATGTTTCCAAATAAGAGGAATTTATTACCTTTGAATCAAAGCATGTGGATTTGTTCAAACTGGCAATAAAGGAATATGGAGACACAAACCATAGAAAGTCATATTTTAGATTTCTAAAAGACTTCGAAGTGAATAGTATACATTTACTTCTCACTTATTGCTCCTACATATTCATGAATTTGAGAGAAAATATAGGCCCTGTGTGTCTTAGCAACTAATGGGATATTTTTTGATATTTACATGCTTACACATAGTATGTGTTATAGTCTTCTCTTTTACATGCTGTAAAAAGGTTAACCCCTTTTCTGCAGAGATCTGAAAATGTGAAACAGTGCCTGAGTAGCTGAATTCATCTAATTCAAATTTCTTGCAGGTCTAAGACCTATTGTTTTTCACTTGACTGCCTCCTTTTTCATCTGTCAATTGGTTACAAATTCTGGTACTGAAGAGAATACATTGGGGCTGGTGGCTCAGTGTGTTAAAGCCTCTGCCTTCAGTTCAGGTCATGATCTCAGGATCCTGGGATCGAGCTCCACATCGGGACATAATGTAATGACAGATAGTTTATATGGGAGCCCTTTGGGTACTCTGGTGGATGAATGTTTTTAAATTAGTTTTTCATGGACATGGGGAGTTAGAGACGAGAAGGGAGGTGGGGGAAATTGGAAGGGGAGCTGAATCATGAGAGACTATGGACTCTGAAAAACAATCTGAGGGTTTTGAAGGGGCGGGGGATTTGGAGGTTGGGGTACCAGGTGTTGGGTATCATAGAGGGCACTGCTTGCATGGAGCACTGGGTGTGGTGCAAAAAGAATGCATACTGTTATGCTGAAAATAAATAAAAAATTAATTTAAAAAATATTAGTTTTTCGTAAACTACAAAAAAAAAAAAAAAAGAAAAGCGCTCCCATTTATAGCGTACACTTTATGGTTCACAAAGCACGTGCCAACAATAAAAATAATAATGGGTTACCGTTACACTTCATAGAAAAGGAGGTACAGGGAAATTGAATGAAAGGGAATAACAAAGTAGGTTCATAAGTCAATCTTCCTTGTAAAAAAATTAACCTGAAAGTGCGTTTCTGCCACCTCTCTCCTGTGTGACATTTTATCGATGGGAGATGGAAAATAAATGGTCTGGTTAACCTTTCCCTCCCCCTCAAAACCCATTATTTGAAAACACAAAAAGGGAAGTGAAGGGAGAAATCCTCCCACTCCCATCCCCACTCACCTCCATAGCGACCTCCTCTTCCAAGAACCTAGCAGACAAGGTGCCAAGAAGTGTTAGGTACCAGCAGTGGTCTCAGATCTCATTCAAGGATCATGGTGAAAGGCATTCAAAGAGATTGTGGGGGCACAGGGATCCAATTAAGGGGGACAAGTTTAAGGTTTGCCTGGTCCCCTAAAAACTAATGGCACTAGAGAAGATGAGCTTTGGGAACTATAGCATAATGGATACAATGTGTAAAAAGCTTCAGTGAGTCATGGTGGGAAGAGGCCAAGAGGGCAGCAAACACAGTCTTAGATGATGTTATTAATAGCACTACAGGCTCTAGATTTCCTGTGGTGGTGTTCTTGGCAAGACCAGCCCGGCCAAAGTGGATACTCTCAACCTGGAACAGAGGGTCTTGGAGATGCCAGCACGTGAGGTATGATGAGAGGGTAAAATGATAGGAGGTGTCCTTTGGAAGGACTGACTCCTTGACTTTAAAAGGGAGAACCCAAATCTGTAGGTGAAATCTTTCTGGCTACAAAGAGGGCCAAGGCCTCCTAAGGTCAAGGTCTCCTCGTCACTTGCAAAGATGTCGAAGAACATATTCAGACATTTCAAAGATGTCCTCATATCATTGGTTCCCACTCTGGAATTCTATCAATAAGGTGAGAGTTCCTCTAGTTGAAAAAGAGATCTAAAAAGACTTCCCTTTCTCATGTAATTTCTGTAACCTCCAGGACACACCCACCTCCCCCTTCCAGCTCTGTAATGAAGCCACAGCTGGTGCCAATTTGTGGAACTCCTTAAAGGCTATTCTCCCTTATATACCCCGGGACCAAGTTCCCATGCTCCCTCACCCGATTTTCTGCACTCACCTCCCACCTGGTGTGTTCACACCTGCAAGTGCCTTTTACCAACCCCTTTGCCAAAAGGCAGCCAGAGTGACCTTTCAAAGACCTATCAGTTCCTGGCATTTGTCTCCATAGAAATCTGCACTGATCTTCTAACAAATTCTCAGTCCTCCAAAGGCACCCATAATCCTCCCATCAGTCTATTCATACCCCTCCAACTGACTGATGCCTGTTCTGCCCCATCTCTCTGCCCTTCAACCACACTGCCTCCTTCTTCCTGTGAAGACCTCTCATGGCACCTGCCTCCAAGCACAGGTGATTCCCATTGATGGGAAGACCCTCTTCTCTCCCCCATCTCCCCACTCCAGTTACTCCCACTTATTCGTGAGCTCACAAGCCCCATGGTACACACTCTCCATGCAGCCTGCTCTCTCTTTTCTAGCACTGGCCTCCGTTTCTAGCTGTGCTTGTGTCATGGATGTCCCTCCCCAGCCAGCCTCCAAGCTCTCTTTCCCTTTAGCTCCAACACCTGACACAGTGCCTGGCACGTAGTAAGCCCTGGCTAGCTTCTAAGAGCCTCACTGAGGGACTGAAAGCATTTTAAAAATGTCACCACGTAGGCTCCAAACTGTAGGCAGAAAAAGCTTTGCCTGGATTGACATTTTAGAGACGTATTCATCAAGTTGGATATGTTCACTGACTTTACCTTGTAAAATTTAAAAAAAAAAAAAGGACCTCTGTATCGCTTCGCATCTACCGAAGGCGCATGTATACTACTAGACCACGTTATGAGCTTAATGGAAGGAGACAAGATGTTTTCGCTAAGAAAATGTATAAGACTGTTGAGGTCAAGTGGGAGGAAACAGTCCGTTTGTTGGAGCATTGCTATCTTACTCTATCACAGCCACTCATAAAAATCTGACACGGGGTGATTCAGAATTGTCTGTCGTAGATGAGTTAGATCTGGCTCATGTTCCTACAGACATGAAAGCCAGAAACGAAGAAGGAGGCTTTGAAAGCGTGGGTTGAGGAGGCCGTGTGGTTCACTGCGATGAGCTAAGTGCCCAGGGCCACCAGCAGACATGCTGGCCTGTATCCTTCCTTTGTTCTGGGGTCCCTCTTGCACCATGTGGTGAGGCTGGTGGCTGGGAGCAGCTCAGGACAGGACCCGGTGGCATCTTAATTCTCCCACCCTATGTGGGCTCCAGTGGGCTCCAGTAGGTCCCAAGGGACAGCCTGTCTTCCTTGAAAAGCCCAGTAGCACTGGGAGCAGAAACTGGGACCAAAGAGTGAGCACCCTGTTAGATAAGCTGGAGCAGCCAACTCTTCTTCAGATGCAGGGGGAGCCCTGGCATGCTGACTCCTCCCTTCTCCCTTTCCCCTTTCCTCTCTTCCTCCCTCTTTCCTTCCCCTCTCTCCTTCCCTGGTGGTGCCCTTTCCCAATGCCCACTTCATCCCTTTTCCTTTCTATATACCTGTCTTCTAGAGTTTCTTCTCTTTCCTCCCCATTACTTCCCTTCATCTGAATCTCCTCTTTGGTCCCTTTGTCCCTGCTCTCTGCTCCTCCTCCCCTTCCCTGGCCCCTGTTCAGCTCCATACTGAATGCAGGCAGAGCTGGACTAACATGCTCACTTGCTAGCTCAGCCACCCTCCAGAGAAGTCACTCTTCGGTGGCCACCTTCCTGACCCCCTGGTCGCTTCTCCACTTGTTCAGATATTGCTCTGAAGTCTGAGGAAGACAGAGCGGGGCTGCCACAGAAGCAGGCCAGAGGAGAAACCAAACCATGTGTCCACACTGTCCCCCAGCACTGCTGCTCTGAGAGCTTTCTGAGTCCTCAACAGGGTTAGGATTTAGGGGCTTCTTCAGAACCGGGAGTGAAAACAACCATAGGTCAAAAGAAAAGCTATGGCACCCACAAAAAATAATAATCACAAATGAAAACTATGTTAACTCTGAGTCCCAAAGTCGAAAAATTGCCTTGAATCTGTCACTAGAAAGCACCCAAGGCCTCACTCTCTGGGTTCTGGGTGCCCTGGGAATGGCAGGAGGCTCTGAAAAGCGCGTGGGGGTGCCGAACTATGGGGGCTAGCCTGCCCTCTGGCGGGGGGGGGGTACCTCCTGTGGCGCTGTCCCGGCCTGACCCCCTGCGGACAGGGTGTGGCACAGCGTCTGGGGTGGTCCTGGTGCCCTGGGGTTGGCGGGAGGCTGGGGCCTGAACATCCCACGCCCAGCTCCTGGACCGCGTTTTCTGCTTTAGGTGAGGGCGCGTCGTGGTGTCACTTTACCTGTGAGCAGAGGGTCCTCCAGAGAAGCCATTGGGCGGGGAGGGGCAGCAGGCAGCGGGAACGGGAACAGGTCACCATGGCCTCACAGGCTAGGCTGGAGCATGAGCGTGCAGGGGCAGCGAGTATGGTGGGTCCTGCAGTCCCAAATGGGCTTCAGCACAGCACCCTGGCGCTGCGCGCCCCTCCTTCCCGCCTGGGCAATTAGCAAAGCCCCTTCTCCCGGCCGCCCCCGACCCGCCCCCGCCACCCTCCCTCCTGAGTCCTATGAGAGCTCACTTCCAGCTTTGGAAATTAGCAAAGACCCTTCTCTGCGCTGGCCCCGCCCCCTAACTTCTGAGGCCAGAGCCCATGCTGGGGTGCGGGGCTAAGCCCTGGCATGCTGCTGCATTGCCAGCGCCTGCGCTGGGCAGCCGCCTAGCCTGGCTCCCTGAGTGGGTGTCCACGCGCAGCCTGGCTGCCAAAAGATCATCAGTCCTAAACGCCGGCTGCACTCTTGGGTCAGTTTGCTGGCTTCCAGTTTGCGCCCAAAGCCAGGAACCAGCTTCCCCAGCACAGGCCTGGGCTGAGATGCCTGCCTGGGATCTGTCTGAGCAGTCTCCTCCACTCCAGGCAGGGATGGCACTTCGACCTGGATGTTTGGGTTTTTGGTTTGTTTTTTTTTGTCATTGGTTATTACATGACCTCCAGGGTAGGTGCTCCACAAAGGGAGTGAAAACAGGACGCCATATATAGCATACAGCCATTCTAGAAAAATAGCTTGGGGTTCTCTCGGGAACGCGGCATTGGTCCTTGCACTATGGTTTAATAGAAAAGGGATTATGCACCAAGTTACTTAAATGAGCATAGGTTGAAATCGTTTACTGAGAGTAAATATTTTAAATAGTTATATTTTAACTAAATCTATTATCAATCATAAATCTATTACACGAAGGTTACAGGCAATTTAAAAGCAAGAGCACTCTCTTCAGGGTTTTAAATAACCCCTGTCTCTCTTGGCACATGAGAATGCAAATATAGGAAATGGTTTGTAAAAGATCATATAATAGCTTTTACTAATTCTATTTATTTGACAGACAGAGATCACAAGAAGGCAGAGAGGCAGGCAGAGAGAAAGATGGGGAAGCAGGCTCCCCGTCAAGCAGAGAGCCTGATGAAGGGCTCGATCCCAGGACCCTGAGATCATGACCTGAGCCCAAGGCAGAGGCTTAACACACGGAGCCACCCAGGCGCCCCCAGATGAAATACATTTCTGACTTAGAAACTTCAGATAGAATTTTTTTTTCCATGATTACAACTGAAGAAAATGTGTCATCCCTAAACCTAACCTTAAACCCTACCAACGCTGAAACCTAAGCTGACCTTAAAGCCCAAACTAGAACCCTGAATCCCAAACCTGGAATGGAACCCAAAGCCTGTACCTGAGCCCTGGATCCAAGCCCTGAACCACGAACCCAAACCCTAAACCAGACCTCCAAGTCATGAAACCTGAACCCAAATCTCAGCATGAAGTCAAACCCCAAATTTGACCTTGAACTTTATCCCATAAGCCCTGAGTCTTAAAGCCTAAATCATAAACTTAAAGCCCTAAACTATAACTCTGTTCCCTTGTCCTTCACTCTAAACCCTCACCCTAACACTAAACCCAAATCCTGATCTAGAACTCTGACTAAAACCTGAACCTGTACCCAAATTCAAATGCTTCACCACACTTTGCTTATGCACTTGCCATTGACGGATATTTGCAGTTTCTACCTTTTGATTCTTGTGAACATTGTTTGGGTTGGGGGCTAGGGTTAGGGTCTTGGATTAGGGTAGGGTCCAGGCTTGAGACCAAGTTGAGGTCAGAGTGTGGGTCTGCATCAGGGCCATGTTCAGTGCCACTGTTTGGGTCAAGGACTGTTGTAATTCCACATTGTTTCCAATTCATTGTTCCTTAGCTATTTGGGGGGAAGTTGGGGGGTATTGGGCTCCATGCAGCTTGAATTTCCGGAATGAAATGGCATCAGCTGGACCCAGGGAGGGAGCAGGACCTTCCACTGAAAGGTGAGCTCCCACAGTCCTGCACTGCCTTGCACCGCCTGCAGAGGGCGCCAGACCCCAGCTCCCGCCCTGAGCCCAGGCTGCACAGCCACAGCTGGGACCAGAGCCCCGCCTCTTCAGGACCCACTGTGGAGACTTCTGGAGAATGTGGGGCGCCTCCCACCCTGACAGGACAAGCTGAGGAGGGTGTGGCTCTGCATCCACACTGACCGGACCCTTGTGGAGGACGCGCCCACACTGGCAGCAGTCCAACCTCCTTAGGACCAGATGCTGGAGGAGCTGAGGAGAAGCCGCCTGAGTGGACTGTCAAGGGGTTCGTGGTCTCAGGACCCCACAGAGGAAGGGCGCCCTGTGTAGACACTGGGGCTTCCGTCGTTTTGTGTGAGGAGACGTGGCCTCCTGCTGTGCTGTGCGCGGGGCTGTGGGGTCCCCCCTTTCTGGGCTCGGGTGCTCCTAGTTCCTCATCTGTGTTTGTGTGCTCGCGGATTCGGTTCCTGGGGCTCCTCAGATGGTCTGCAGTCAGGGAGCGTCTGCCTTCTTCGGTGCTTGTGCTCTCCCCACCTCAGCCCTGCGGGGTCCTTCCCGTGTCCACACCCACTCCAGGCTTGCGCCGAGTCAGGAAATTCGGGAGCCAGAGTGAGGACTCTGTAGACGGTTTTGGGGAGAGTAGGTATTTTCCCAGTGTGGGTTCTACCCTGAGCACAGTGCCTCCCCATCTCCCTGTGTACCCATCCCTGTCTGTCGTCATTGTTGCAGGGCTGTCAGATGACAGGTCTGTCACCTTCTTGGTTCAGGGGCCTCCTGGGTATCTTGCTGTCTTGGATGCAGGTGTAAATGAGATCGTTCTCAGCAGTCTCTTTTTGATGTTTCCTTCCGAGCACGTAGGAGTGCCACTAATTTGTGCATATTGATTTTGTTCCTTGCAAGTTTTTGAATTTATTAGTTCAATTGGCCTTAAACTCAATCTGCCAGTTATTTGACCAGCGGCATGGGTTTAATTGGGAAGAGCAGAGAATGGCAGTCTGGGCTGAGCAAGCTAAGGTCCCATCACAGGCAAGTGCGAGAAACAAAGGAGAGGAACATTATTTCATGGAGGAGGAAGAAGTTGGGAAGGGTGCTTGAAGGAAAGTCCCTTGGAGAAAGGCAGGGTGATGGAGAATTCTCACCAGCTGAGCTGCAATGCTCCTACAAAAAGTCAGGAGATGAACCTCCAGCTTCCCGTGTGAGGCCTGGAATTGGTGAGTCTCTCCTGTGGGGGATTGCAATGTGGGGTCTGTAATGGGCACTGAGCACCAGGCGCCCCCTTCCAGCCTCCCCTTCTGGCATCCCCAGTCTACTTTACTGGGGCTTCCCTTCCTGCTTATGCACAGTTCTAACCAGCTTGCGGTGGAACGTTGTGGAAAAACTGAAATTCCAAATCCACTGCTTCTACTGCACCTGAGATACAGGGGCCCATGATTTAATTCTCCCACGAGTCTCTTGCTAACATGTGTCCTCTCCATGTTGGGTGACCTGGATTTGGGAGGGCTTGGCCTCCATCCCAAAGTCTGATGTTCTCTCTGCTTCCGTGTGATCGTGCTAACATGGATATTTGGAAGATTCATTTCCTCTGTGGTGATTTCAAAGTGCAGTCAGCTTGTTATAGCAGCACAAATACGTGCTGTCTCCACACTCAGATTCCCCAGCCGTCATTTCTTTACCACGTTTGCCACTTCACACGGGATGCTTCAGTGTGTTTGATCCCACACCAGGACAATGTCCTGCAGAACCACCACATAACCTGAAATGAGGAGATCATTACAGAACCCATCCAAGGGTTAGTGTTAGGAACCAGGGACATGGCAGGGCTGATCTGAAGACCCCATGGAGAGCTGTCTGGGTGGCTGAGTTGACAGTGGAGGTGAGGGTGAGTGTCTGGCTCTGGCTTTGTGTCCAGGAGTCAGCTCTGTGTGGGTGTGTCCTCAGCTAGGCATGCAGATTTCTGCTCCTCTGAATCCTTTCCGGAGTTCCAAATGGCACAGTTTCCTTCTGGGCAGCAGGCTGAGTCCTCTGGGATTGCCCATGTGTCCCCAAATTGTAGGGCACCTACTGCAAGGCCTTTGGGGTCAGAATCTTGAAAAGCAAACCAAAGGTTATGGTTAGGGCCCACCACATGGCAGGCCCGATCTGCCAGCACTCTGTCCATCTTTCTGGGGGAGGGGGCAGTCGAGGGATTTGTTCAGGGTGAGTGTCAAGCTCCAGGTTTGCATCCAGTGGCCTGCTGAATATGGGGCTGTCCAGAGGTAGGAATGCAGATTTCAGTTCCTCTGAATCCTTTCTGGAGTTCCAAATGGCATGGTTCCTTTCAGGGTGGCAGGGTGAGTCCTATGGTGTTCCTCACTGTCCCCAATCTCTGAGGCTTTGGAGCCAGGCCATCGGGGACAGACAAACACAGGCTGGAGAGCTTTAATGTCAGAAATGTATTTTCGCACAGATCTGGAGGCCAGAAGTTCCAGATCAAGGTGCCAGCAAGGTTGATCTCCAGTGAGCTTTTTCTTGTTGTTCTATAGATCACTACCTTTTCAACTGTGCCCTCAGATGACCTCTTCTCTGTGGGCCCCCAGAGGGGAGGTAGGGGGAGTGCTTTCATGTGTTTCACCCTTATGAGGACACCAGTCCTAGCAGATTAGGACTCCTGTGACCTCACCAAGCCTTCAGTACCTCCTTCTAGGTAGGCCCTATCTCCAGATGCAGTCACACTGGAGATTAGGAATTCTTCATATGACTTTTGTGGGGACACAATTCAGTCCATAACAATTAGTACAGGAGAAAAGCCATGGAGAGAATTCTAGAGGAGTCACACGTTGATGTTATAAGGTAAGTGGGTATAAAAGAGCACCTCTGAAGTCCAATAGGTCATTAGAGCTAGTAGCCGACAGGAAAGTCCTGTATGTGCCACAGTTTTGAGTTTGATGCAAGCGCAACTCTGAAGGGAAGATATTTGGGAGGCCTTGGCCGACCACTACTTCCAGCCAGGGGTGATTCTGGAGGGAGTATCTCTCGGAGTGCTGCCTAGAATCAAGACTTTGGGGTTGGAAAAGTGCCACTTCCAAAGCTGGAGAAGGATGGTGCTGTAAGTTACTTGAAGAGTACTGTTCTGGGAGATAGGAGATCTGGGGTGTCTTCTTTGTTCTGCTGCTGACCAGATGTGAAAATGCAGATTAACTCCCTAACCATCTCAGTTCTACCACCATGTGCTGCTGTCATGTGTCCCAAGCCCCAGAGTTAGTTTGATCCATAAGCAGAAGCCGGTCTTTTAGTTCCCAATCTCTTAATCGGGCTGATCGTCACAATATATAGCGGACACGTGACAGCCACCGGGGAGAGGTAAGGGTTGTCTTCCCCTCAGGGAGAGTGGAAAAGCTCTAGGAGAGGGCATACCCATAGACCAAAGGCAGCCAGTGCTGGGGAGTGGAGCCACGGGGAAGAGTGTGCTGATGACAGCCTTGTGGAGGGAGGGCAGAAAGAGCCACCACCATGACACTTGAGTTACAGATCGAGCTTGGGGATAGAGAAGGGATCAGGGCACGGTAGAGCAGCAGCTGGCAAAGTGATTCTGTTGAGCTTAAGCTCATAGTGCCTTAGCGAATTAGAATGGGAAATGCCTTGCTATTGTCTGTGACTCTGTGATTGTGTGAGTATGAGTGACAGAGTGGGGACAAAGAGAGAGGGAGAGAGAATACATTAAATTTTAAAGAAGGACAATAAGGGACGCCTGGGTAGCTTACTCAGTTAAGCATCTACCTTTGGTTCAGGTCATGATCCCAGGGTCCTGGGATTGGATCCCATACCAGGCTCTAGTGGGGGGCCTGCCTTCCCTCTGCCTGCAGCTCCCCTTGCTTGTGATCTCTCTCTTCCTCTGTAACAAATAATAGTAAAAAATAAACAAGGGCGATACGTTATGTTTACTTTTGTTTCTGATGCCAGACATGGGTTCAGAGGATTGAAGAGGGAGATCCAAGGAGCTAGCCTCTCAAGAGGAGTGAATACCTAGTCACTGGTAAGACCCCTGGTCCTGCAATACAATATGGCTCCTGTGATCTGGGTCCTGTTAAATGCCCCTCGCCATCCTTCACCCGATAGTTTGATTCTTCATTGCGTTCAGTGTGGGGAACTGGGAGAAGCTATGACACTTGGCCCTTTGTGGAGGAATGTTAGTAGTATAAATAGCAATAGTTATCAGTTCTGGAGCACTTCCATGACTCTGCTGCAGGCACTCTGCTGTGACCTGGGTTTATAGCAGTGAGATAAACATAGAAATAGATGTGGGCTCTGTTCCCAAGAATCTGAAACCCACTATTCTCCTTGTCCCCTTCCCATTCTGTCTTCTTCAGCCCTTGTGCAATCCCACCAAGCAGGAAGCTTGCTTCTCCCCTTCCCTCTCCTGCTCCCCCTGCTTGTGCTCTCATTCCCTCTCTCTGACATGTAAATAAATCAAATGTTTTAAAAAATTATAAAAAAGGCAAAACAAATAACCATTTTTGGAGAGTGATTTTCTGAATGCAGTTATGGGCAGTGCTGGGTACTGAAGAAGACGCTCTGCTGACCAGAGGAGTGGGGAAATTACAGAACAAATTCCACAGGTCATTGAATATATCACATTCATCACCCCACCCATAGCACTCATTAATCTCTAGCCCAGCCAATATGTTGGTTATAAAAATGAGCTTTCTCCAAACTGACAGGAAGTTCTCGTTTTAGCAATGTAAATCATTCTGATCTTTATCACTAATGTGATCTAATCCTGTCTAGTAAAGAAACTTGAGAGTTCTATATCTCTGTAAGCATTTAAGAAAAACAATGGACTCTACTCTAATTACTTTTTAACTAACTTGACTTGCCAAAGGAAGGAGAAAGTAAATATCAGAAATCTTACCACTAAGCACAAGTTGCAAGTTATACCTGCCAAAATGTGGTTCAAAATATAAGTAACCAGTCTCCTTAGAAGCCTTTTACCTTCTTATATCTGTTATGTTGGGTAAATGAGTAGTTACTAGAATACAGCTGGCTCAGTGATCACAATTCAGCTTACCCTCAGAAATATAAATAGATTACATGTTTAGCCCGGTAACTGGACACTGATATAGAATTATTCACTGGCTGATTCCTAGATCAGAAACCACAAAAAAATTTTCTTTTTTATGGAAGTATGGCTGTTACAATAGTCTCACCTGTACCTCATAGTGATTGACTTAACTACTCTATACGTTACAACTCTAGATGTAACATTTTAATAAAACAACAATATCTTTGATGGTATCATGGAAATGTAAGTGCCTTGTGCACTTTTCTTAATGTGTATAATTACCTAAACATCATAGTAAGTAAATCAAGGCCATTGTCAAGCTTCCGTCAAGGAGAGTCCTTAACTAGAGGGATTTCCCATTGCTCTCAGGATGATAACCTCTGAGTTACAGGTTCCGTTAGTTGGCCACACACATTTGGAGCCTTGTGGACTTTCTGACAGCTGAGCAGCATATCTGTTTCAAGCATTGTGATCCCTGTTCTTACTGCAAGAGTGACAGTTGTCACTTTTCCTTTGACCCCTGTCTTTAGGAAAGTGTCTGACTCAGAAAGTCGAGTCAGTACCCCCCAAAGGTATTTTCAGGAGAACCACCTCAAAGATGATCACCTGAGATACTGTCAAGAAAAAAAAAAAAACTGAAATTCTAAGCAACATCCATAAAAAGTATTTTCATGTTGATAAGGAAAGATTTTCCCCTAAATACCAGAGAGGCTCCATGAAAGTGAGATTTTTACCTATTTTGTTCACCGTGTCACCAGTCCCTAGAAGAGCGCCTAAGACATCACTCAAGATTAGGTTGCTTTGAATGAATCAAATGAATGAATGAACTGTAGCCTTTGATAGTGAGGTAGTTTATGGTCCTTAGGCAAGAGATGTGATTTGTGTTGGGATTTCAAGAATGGGAGGTGCCGAAGAGAAAATTGAGAAGCTAAATGTGAAAATATGCAATTTACTGACTGGAGTAGTTCTGAATATATTTCAAACATAATTAAACTATGGCTGTGGGTCTATATGCGTTTTCATAATTTTCCCTTGAAAATGTGAGGCATACAGATGTCATCTCCAGTGAATTCTCCTTGTCCGTATACAGAATCACCAAAAAAAAAAAGGCATTCTGACAGTCCTCAGCCCATCCACTCCAGGATTGTGACTCTTTCTTCTCCATGTTCTTTCTGACATCATGGACTTTCAGGTTGACCTCTCTCATCTTGGGTCCCACTCTCATTAGCTGTAGAAGTCATGCGATGTTTGTGATGTGAGGGTGGCAATACTCTCTGACTTTTGGTTACAATATGTCTTTGAAAGCCAGTGTTTATTCTGCTTTTACAGCATTTCTCCATTTGAATTGGCCACCTTTTAAGTGGTCATTAGCCACATGTGGCTACTAGCCATGGGACTTGGACAGCAGAGGTGTGGAAAGTCCGCACATTCTTCCACTCAAAGGATATTGTGAGTTATGCTACATCTTTTTTTTTGAAGTGCCTTTTTTAGATATTTAAATTCAATTAGCCATTAGATAGTACATCATTGGTTTCAGAGAATTCAGTAACTCATCAGTTGTGGATAACCCTTGGTGCTCATCACATCACGTGTCCTCCTTAATGCCTATCACCCAGTTTCTCCATGTCTCCCACTCCCCTCCCCCCCAGCAACTCTCAGTTTGTTTCCTATAGTTAAAGGTGCCTCATGGCTTGTCTCCCTTTCTGATGACTCCCATTCAGATTTCCCTCCCTTCCCTCTGATCCTCTGTACTACATCTTAATCTCAACAGTCAAGCAGTGGTAGTAATTCAGTCATGGAGTCATGCATATTCTAAATCTGATGAGGTGGATTCCCATACTGCCTTTGTCTCTTCTAGAGCGCTTACATTTGTTATATTATTGCTGCTGTGTTCATGTTTCTCGTTCACTGAATGTCTGATAAAAGAATTAGTAAAATGTGTGACTGCAGAAAATACAATGGTCATGGATGATGAAGATTTTCTCCTTGACCAGACTCGAGTCAAGTTCCTCTGAGTCCTCTTTCTGTCTAGCCTTGACCTTAGGCTCCGCCCACTTAGCCCAGTTTTAGCAAGAAATCTGCTTGGTCATTTTTCAGCAATCTTCTATCCTACTCTTGATATCTGATCAAATTCCTTATCTCTCACCCCTGGTATCTTACCACTTTTTTTTTTTAAGATTTATTTATTTTGACAGAGAGAGAGCCTGAGCAGGGGGAATAGCAGAGGGAGAGAGAGAACCAGACTCCCCACTGAGCAGCAAGCCCAATGCCAGGCTTGATCCTGGGATCAGATCATGACCAAGCCAAAGCCAGAGATTTAACCAACTAAGCCACCCAGGTGCTTCAGTATCTATAACCCTTAATATCTGATCCAATCCCTTATTCCCAGGGCACCTGGTTGGTGCAGCTGGTTGAACGTTTGACTCTTGGTTTCTACTCTGGTCATGATCTCACGGTCCTGAGATTAAGCCTCACCTCAGGCTCTATGCTCAGTGAAGAGTCTGATTAAAATTCTCTTTCCCTCTCCCTCTACCCCTACCCCTGCTCCCTCTCTCTAAAATGTATTAATAAGTCTTTTAAAAAATTCCTTATCCCCTGATCTCAATAGTTTATGACCCTAGCCTTCCTTCAACAATATTACTGTCCAGATGGTTTAGCCAGAATCCCTTCATCCTTACCCTTGATGTTCCATCTTAATTTTACATTCAGTGATCCCCACCATGCTCTTTAGCTGTAAATCTCCATTTGTCTGAGCTGAGCCAGATTTCTCTCCCATACTATACAATAAAATCTCATCATAGTAGCATCCCTTGAATAAAATCTTCCTTACTCTCTTTAATGGGTGTCACAATATTTTTTTTTTCTTTAACAGTCAGGAGGGTGCTAATGGAGTACCATGACAAAAGGCCTAACTTCCTATAATGGACATTTCCTTGGTTTACCTGACAAATACTCTTTCTCTCTTCTAAGGAAAATTTCCGGTTCTCAGTATAACTGCCAACTGGCCCAGGGGTGGACAAGTGAGGCAGATGAGACCAAAATGAAAATTCTGTTGAGACACTGGACCTTGAGGATTCAAGCCAAGGACATAAAAGTGTTGGTACTCCATTATTCTGATGGTCCATTAACTCTTGCTTTTTTGGTTCCTGTGTCTATCACTGCCCCTGCCTTTTTGAAGATAATGACCATTCATCTGAGTACACGGTTCACAGAATCCCTTTGCAGTGGCCCATGCGGGCCAAGGTAGTAGAGCATAATAGATCTCTGTAAGTTTTTAAAAAATGTCTTTGTCCCTGTTGCCCATGGCCATTAAAGACCAAAGGTCGGGGGTAGGGGGATATTGGAAAAGGTGAAGTTATAGTTACTCACTGATTTTTTGATTGGTAGAGAGAAAGCAACACCTACATACAGGGCCAGTGGGTGAGTGGAGGAAACATCTTTGGCTCTAGGAGGAATGGGGGAAGGAGAAATATTAATAATCTTTGTCTTTGGAACTGCCCCTGAAGACTTCCCCACACAGGAAAATGACCTAGCGTGACTCTCCTAAACTTCGGCAAGCCCCTTAAATTTAACTGACTTCTAGATCTGATACTCCCTGCTGGATAACTCTGATCATTATTGGATTGTTACTTATTTTATTTTAAAATGATTTTTAAAGAAAATTTTAATCTAAATACAATTAATTAACATATAATACTAGTTTCAGACATACAGGTTAGTGATTCATCAGTCTTTTGTAACACCCAGTGCTCACTGTATCACATGCCTTCCTTAATGTCCATCACCCAGTTACCCCATCCAGCCATCCCTCTCCCCTCCAAGAACCCTCAGTTTGTTTACTGTGATTAAGAGTCTCTTCTGAGGGGTACCTGGCTGGCTCAGTGGGTTAAAGCCTCTGCCTTCAACTCAGGTTATGATCTCAGGGTCCTGGGATCGAGCCCCACATCAGGCTCTCTGCTCCCTGGGGAGTCTGCATCCTCCTCTCTCGCTCTTCCTGCCTCTCTGCCTACTTGTGATCTCTGTTTGTCAAATAAGTAAATAAAAATCTTTTTTTTTTAAAGTCTCTTCTGGTTTGTCTCCCTCTTTGACTTCATCTTGTTTTATTTTTTTCCTTTACTCCCCTATGATTCTGGTTTGTTTCTTGAACTCCACATATGAGTGAGATAATATGATAATTGTCTTTCTCTGACTGACTTATTTCGCTTGGCATAATACCCTCTACTTTCACCCCTGTCATTGCAAATAATTGCCATTTATTTTAACTCGACAGAGAAGGCCACTAGAAACAGCAGGTGATGGCCCCAGCTCCTGTTCCTCCATGCAGAACATCTGTCAACACCTGTGGACATCTTTTCCTCCCCCCATTCCTATGAATGTTGCTCAGTTGTTACATGGCATGGACAAATGCTGTTGGCTGGTGGCATGGACACACTGGACAAGCTTGGCCTTCGGTAAAACAAAGACTGGCTTCAATTACTCAAACTGAAACAGGAATGCTTGGATGAACAAGCCTGCCAGGAAGTCCCACTGGAGGTACTCAACCTGTGCCCCTTCCCTCCTTGGACCAAGAACCTGAACTTGAGAGATGAATGGCTTATCCAAGGTTATGGCAAGGTTACACAGAGCTGAAACTAGACACAGGTGTACATGCCTATTGATCAAGGCTGGCTGAGAAATCGAACTGCCTCAAATCTTGATTCTTTTTGCCACTTCTTATTCTCTGACCCTGTTTTTCATAGTTTAGGATGTAGGAATAATAAAAATATCAGCTAATGGGGTATCCTGACTTTTTGATGTTTTAGTTCTTGTCAGACATTTACCATAATGCTTAGCACATGGATATGTGTGTGCACACACGTGCACATGCATGACACTCAAAAAATTGTTCCCTGATATTAACTTTATCAGTGCACTTTGCATCCACCACCAATTGGCTGTTTTGTCACAAACTGATTAAAGCAGAACTGTCAAGTGAGGAACTTCAAAGCCAAAGCATTAAGTGCTTTGAAAAACCAGCACCTGGGAGGATTTGTCTCAGCATCTGTGATTAGAAGGCAGCAAAAAGAGACTTTGGGGACACAGTTCACCCCTTCATGAAGCAGCCATTCAGAACTTTCTCCGAAGGGCTAATGCCTAATCTTCCAAAGACCAGCAAGAACAAGCTTATGGTCTGTTAAAATCAGATTTTTAAAAGATTTTTATTTATTTATTTGAGAGAGAGAGAGAGAGTGAGAGAGAGAGCATGAGAGGGGAGAAGGTCAGAGGGAGAAGCGGACTCCCCATGAAGCTGGGAGCCTGATGCAGTCCTTGATCCTGGGACTCCAGAATCAAAATCAGTTTGATTGACTCAATACAGTCAGGGAGGACAGTCCTCAGGAGTCACAGAATGCTGGTTGCCATGAGGGAGGAGTCTTTTACAAAGTCTGGGCTCTCACAGAAGGAGTCTGAAGCACGTGTATGGAAAGCAGAGGTCAGTTCTGGATTAGAAGCTCTTTCTGAGGGGAAATGAGTAGAAGCAGGGATTAACCAGGACTTGGGCTCTGCTTTATTCAGTTCAAGTTGCTGCAACAAATGATGACAGACTGGGTGGCTGAAACAGCAAAACATGTACTATTCCTTGCAGTTCTAGAGACTGAGAAGTCCAAAAGCAAGATCCTGGGAGATCTGATATCTAGCAAGAGACTGCTTCATTATCTACAAATGCCCATATTTCTGTTGTAGACTTGCATGGATGACAGCTGGCAGAACAATCTCTCAGGTCGTTTCTCAGAAGTGCTTTTATCTCATTCACAAGTGTTCCAATCTCATGACCTCACCACCTCTCAAAGCCCATACCTCCTGATGGCACTCCTTGAGGGTCAGGGCTTCAACATCTGAATTGGGACAAGACACAAACATTCAGTCCATTAGCAAGTGTTGTCATGAGGACAGCATAGCTTATCAACTGGGTATCCCCAGGAATCCATGGGACTAGCAAAGCAGAATCTGGGGGTGTCACTGGTAGGAAAGCAGGAGGTCCCCAAGAGACAGTCCTCATAGCATTTTACAGAGACAGCAGGACCCTTGAGAAACAATAGTTTCCGTGACCCATACACCAGCCTTTATCTATGCCTGTCCTCCCTGCTGGATTCACAGCAAGCCTACTTCTTTCTTTTCCAGTACAAATGGATTTCCACTCTCTGAATCCTGATGAATTTTTGCTCTTTTGCAGTTAGTAGGTTGTCCCTCAGGATTCTGCATGTCTGGATTTGCAATCGTGGAAACTGCCAAAGGTCTAGGGACCTGCATGGCAGAACCCGGCCTCTACCACTATTGCCCAAGGTAGGGACTCTGGTCCCTTGAGCGTCCTGTGCTGCTGTCAAAGGTCTGTGTGCATTGGCTTATTGTTTTTTTTTTTTTTAATGTAATTGCTTATACGTGTGTTTCATCATGCTCAAGTGGCCTTTCTGTGAAAAAGTGGCCAAGCTACACCTAGAAGTCACTGAAGAAAGTTCTAAGAACTCCTGGTTAGTATGAGGCTAGAGAGAGAGAGAAAGAGAGAAAAGAAATCTGCCTCTCTGCATTTTGCAAGTCCCTGGGCAAAATCTGTTGGCTGTGCACTCCTCACACGAAGATTCCAGGCAGGGAGACCCTCCTGAGCCTCATCTCCCTGAGTTCCTCTTCCAGGAGCAATCCCTAGTTTGAGACCAGGGTTAGCGAAAATAGAGCAGCAAAGCAGGGTCCAGAAGGAAGGACTGCCACAGACCATGGAGCACCAGGGGGACAGGCTGGTACCTCCTCATGGTTGGGGTACAAATGGGCTCAGCTCAGCAGGTATAGGGGTGCCCTTGGCCCCTCTGGTGGGCTTTGCAGTGCCCCAATCTCAGGAAGAAAAAAGGCTGGCTCAGGTGACATATTTTTGACTGGGAAGGAGCTGACAGCAATGGAAATAAACAAGTAGGGAATGATGTTGGAAAGTTGGAGGGTTTGTCCTTTATATCTCAGCTTTCTCTCCTATCTTCCCTTGCTCTGTAGTGTGTTATCAAAGAAGTTTTTGGCATGATATTCCTGTTCACTGATTAACTCTTGAGCTGTGTCTTTTCTGCTGTTCAGCTCATCTGGTGAATTCTTTTACTGTAAAAAGTATCTTGCCCTTGCAAGGGCAATGGCAAGACCTGAGAAATCCCAGAGATTTCAGCTTGCCACCCAGAAGGAAACCAGGCTATTTGGAATGCTGGAAAGGATTCAGAGTAGGGGAAATCGTCTTGGACATCTGAGACCACCCCCACATTCAGCGGTCCACTGGACACAAACCCAGACCTTGATACTGATCCTGAACCATGCTCTCAACTCAGACCCCTGTGATCCTCGCCACAGTGCTTTCAGATCAGTGCAGCCATGCCCATAGGCACAAACTCTTAAGCCTAGATTCTGTCCTGAGAGGTGTGTCCCCGACGGCCTGGCTCCAAAGCCTCAGAGATTGGGGACAGTGAGGAACACCATAAAACTCACCCTGCCACCCTGAAAGGAACCATGCCATTTGGAACTCCAGAAAGGATTCAGAGGAACTGAAATCTGCATTCCTACCTCTGGACACCCCCATATTCAGCAGGCCACTGGATGCAAACCTGGAGCTTGACACTCACCCTGAACAAATCCCTCGACTGCTTCCTCCCCCAGAAAGATGGACAGAGTGCTGGCAGATCGGGCCTGCCATGTGGTGGGCCCTAACCATAACCTTTGGTTTGGTTCGGTTCTCAGGATTCTGACCCCAAAGGCCTTGCAGTAGGTGCCCTACAATTTGGGGACACATGGGCAATCCCAGAGGACTCAGCCTGCTGCCCAGAAGGAAACTGTGCAATTTGGAACTCCGGAAAGGATTCAGAGGAGCAGAAATCTGCATGCCTAGCTGAGGACACACCCACACAGAGCTGACTCCTGGACACAAAGCCAGAGCCAGACACTCACCCTCACCTCCACTGTCAACTCAGCCACCCTGACAGCTCTCCATGGGGTCTTCAGGTCAGTCCTGCCATGTCCCTGGTTCCTAACACTAACCCTTGGATGGGTTCTGTAATGATCTCCTCATTTCAGGTTATGTGGTGGTTCTGCAGGACATTGTCCTGGTGTGGGATCAAACACACTGAAGCATCCCGTGTGAAGTGGCAAACGTGGTAAAGAAATGACGGCTGGGGAATCTGAGTGTGGAGACAGCACGTATTTGTGCTGCTATAACAAGCTGACTGCACTTTGAAATCACCACAGAGGAAATGAATCTTCCAAACAACCATGTTAGCACGACGACACGGAAGCAGAGAGAACATCAGACTTTGGGATGGAGTCCAAGCCCTCCCAGATCCAGGTCACCCAACATGGAGAGGACACATGTTAGCAAGAGACTCGTGGGAGAATTAAATCATGGGCCCCTGTATCTCAGGTGCAGTAGAAGCAGTGGATTTGGAATTTCAGTTTTTCCACAACGTTCCACCACAAGCTGGTTAGAACTGTGCAAAAGCAGGAAGGGAAGCCCCAGTAAAGTGGACTGGGGATGCCAGAAGGGGAGGCTGGAAGGGGGCGCCTGCTGCTCAGTGCCCATTACAGACTCCACATTGCAATTCCCCACAGGAGGGACTCACCAATTCCAGGCCCCACACGGGAAGCTGGAGGTTCATCTCCTGACTTTTTGTAGGATCTTTGCAGCTCAGCTGGTGAGAATTCTCCATCACCCTGCCTTTCTCCAAGGGACTTTCCTTCAAGCACCCTTCCCAACTTCTTCCTCCTCCATGAAATAATGTTACTCTCCTTTGTTTCTCGCACTTGCCTGTGATGGGACCTTAGCTTGCTCAGCCCAGACTGCCATTCTCTGCTCTTCCCAATTAAATCCATGCTGCTGGTCAAATAACTGGCAGATTGAGTTTAAGGCCAATCGAACAAATAAATTCAAGATCTTGCAAGGAACAAAATCAATATGCACAAATTAGTGGCACTCCTACGTGCTCGGAAGGAATCATCAAAAAGAGACTGCGGAGAACGATCTCATTTACACCTGCATCCAAGACAGCAAGATACCAGGGAGGCCCCTGAACCAAGAAGGTGACAGACCTGTCCTCTGACAGCCCTGCAACAATGACGACAGACAGGGAGGGGTACACACGGAGATGGGGAGGCACTGTGCTCAGGGTAGAACCCACACTGGGAAAATACCTACTCTCCCCAAAACCGTCTACAGAGTCCTCACTCTGGCTCCCGAATTTCTGGACTCGGCGCAAGCCTGGAGTGGGTGTGGACACGGGAAGGACCCCGCAGGGCTGAGGTGGGGAGAGCACAAGCACCGAAGAAGGCTGATGCTCCCTGACTGCAGACCATCTGAGGAGCCCCAGGAACCGAATCCGCGAGCACACAAACACAGACGAGGACCGAGGAGCACCTGAGCCCAGAAAGGGGGGACCCCACAGCCCCGCGCACAGCACAGCAGGAGGCCACGTCTCCTCACACAAAACG
Source organism: Mustela nivalis (assembly GCF_964662115.1). Taxonomy (NCBI): domain Eukaryota; kingdom Metazoa; phylum Chordata; class Mammalia; order Carnivora; family Mustelidae; genus Mustela; species Mustela nivalis. Next base: position 367,637 of record NW_028136064.1, on the reverse strand, counting down.
ACGGAAGCCCCAGTGTCTACACAGGGCGCCCTTCCTCTGTGGGGTCCTGAGACCACGAACCCCTTGACAGTGCACTCAGGCGGCTTCTCCTCAGCTCCTCCAGCATCTGGTCCTTAGGAGGTTGGACTGCTGCCAGTGTGGGCGCGTCCTCCACAACGGGTCCGGTCAGTGTGGATGCAGAGCCACACCCTCCTCAGCTTGTCCTGTCAGGGTGGGAGGCGCCCCACATTCTCCAGAAGTCTCCACAGTGGGTCCTGAAGAGGCGGGGCTCTGGTCCCAGCTGTGGCTGTGCAGCCTGGGCTCAGGGCGGGAGCTGGGGTCTGGCGCCCTCTGCAGGCGGTGCAAGGCAGTGCAGGACTGTGGGAGCTCACCCTTCAGTGGAAGGTCCTGCTCCCTCCCCGGGTCCAGCTGATGCCATTTCATTCCGGAAATTCAAGCTGCATGGAGCCCAATACCCCCCAACTTCCCCCCAAATAGCTAAGGAACAATGAATTGGAAACAATGTGGAATTACAACAGTCCTTGACCCAAACAGTGTCACTGAACATGGCCCTGATGCAGACCCACACTCTGACCTCAACTTGGTCTCAAGCCTGGACCCTACCCTAATCCAAGACCCTAACCCTTGCCCCCAACCCAAACAATGTTCACAAGAATCAAAAGGTAGAAACTGCAAATATCCATCAATGGCAAGTGCATATGCAAAGTGTGGTGAAGGGTTTGAATTTGGGTTCAGGTTCAGGTTTTAGTCAGAGTTCTAGATCAGGCTTTGGGTTTAGTGTTAGGGTGAGGGTTTAGAGTGAAGGACAAGGGAACAGAGTTATAGTTTAGGGCTTTAAGTTTATGATTTAGGCTTTAAGACTCAGGGCTTATGGGATAAAGTTCAAGGTCAAATTTGGGGTTTGACTTCATGCTGAGATTTGGGTTCAGGTTTCATGACTTGGAGGTCTGGTTTAGGGTTTGGGTTCGTGGTTCAGGGCTTGGATCCAGGGCTCAGGTACAGGCTTTGGGTTCCATTCCAGGTTTGGGATTCAGGGTTCTAGTTTGGGCTTTAAGGTCAGCTTAGGTTTCAGCGTTGGTAGGGTTTAAGGTTAGGTTTAGGGATGACACATTTTTTTCAGTTGTCATCATGGACAAAATAATTCTATCTGAAGTTTCTAAGTCAGAAATGTATTTCATCTGGGGGCACCTGGGTGGCTCCGTGTGTTAAGCCTCTGCCTTGGGCTCAGGTCATGATCTCAGGGTCCTGGGATCAAGCCCTTCATCAGGCTCTCTGCTTGACGGGGAGCCTGCTTCCCCATCTTTCTCTCTGCCTGCCTCTCTGCCTACTTGTGATCTCTGTCTGTCAAATAAATAGAATTAGTAAAAGCTATTATATGATCTTTTACAAACCATTTCCTATCTTTGCATTCTCATGTGCCAAGACAGACAGGGATTATTTAAAACCCTGAAGAGAGTGCTCTTGCTTTTAAATTGCCTGTAACCTTCGTGTAATAGATTTATGATTGATGATAGATTTAGTTAAAATATAACTATTTAAAATATTTACTCTCAGTAAACGATTTCAACCTATGCTCATTTAAGTAACTTGGTGCATAATCCCTTTTCTATTAAACCATAGTGCAAGGACCAATGCAGCGTTTCCAGGAGAACCCCAAGCTATTTTTCTAGAATGGCTGTATGCTTATATATGGCGTCCTGTTTTCACTCCCTTTGTGGAGCACCTACCCTGGAGGTCATGTAATAACCAATGACCAAAAAAAACAAACAAAAAACCCAAACATCCAGGTCGAAGTGCCATCCCTGCCTGGAGTGGAGGAGACTGCTCAGACAGATCCCAGGCAGGCATCTCAGCCCAGGCCTGTGCTGGGGAAGCTGGTTCCTGGCTTTGGGCGCAATCTGGAAGCCAGCAAACTGACCCAAGAGTGCAGCCGGCGTTTAAGACTGATGATCTATTCGCAGCCAGGCTGCACGTGGACACCCGCTCAGGGAGCCCAGCTAGGAGGCTGCCCAGCGCTGGTGCTGGCAATGCAGTAGCATGCCAGGGCTTAGCCCCGCACCCCAGCCATGGCTCAGGTTTCAGAAGTTAGGGGGCGGGGCCGGAGCAGAGAAGGGTCTTCGCTAATTTCCAAAGCTGGAAGTGAGCTCTCAGAGGACTCAGGAGGGAAGGGGGGGGCGGGTCGGGGGCGGCCTTGAGCAGGGGTTTTGCTAATTGCCCAGGCGGGAAGGAGGGGCGCACAGCGCCAGGGTGCTGTGCTGCAGCCCATTCGGGACTGCAGGACACACCATACTCGCTGCCCCTGTGCTCCCACGCTGCAGCCTAGCCCCTGACGCCGCGGTGTCCTGTTCCCGTTCAGGCCTTCAGGCCGCCTGCTGCCCCTCCCCGCCCCATGGCTTCTCTGGAGGACCCTCTGCTCACAGGTAAAGTGACACCGCGACGCGCCCTCACCTGAAGCAGAAAACGCAGGACAGGAGCGGGGTGTGGGGTGGTCGGGGCCCAGCCTCCCGCCAACCCCAGGGCACCAGGACCACCCCGGACGCCGCGCCACACCCTGTCCGCAGGGGGTCGGGCCAGGACATCGCCACAGGAGGTACCCCCTCCTCCCCCCTGCCAGCCGGCAGGCTAGCCCCCATAGTTCCGCACTCCCACGCGCCTGTCAGAGCCTCCTGCCATTCCCAGGGAACCCAGAACCCAGAGAGTGAGGCCTTGGGTGCTTTCTAGTGACAGATTCAAGGCAATTTTTCGACTTTGGGACTCAGAGTTAACATAGTTTTCATTTGTGATTATTATTTTTGTGTGGGGGCCGTAGCTTTTCTTTTGACCTATGGTTGTTTTCACTCCCGGTTCTGAAGAAGCCCCTAAATCGTAACCCTGTTGAGGACTCAGGAAGCTCTCAGAGCAGCAGTGCTGGGGGACAGTGTGGACACATGGTTTGGTTTCTCCTCTGGCCTGCTTCTGTGGCAGCCCCGCTCTGTCCTCCTCAGACTTCAGAGCAATATCTGAACAAGTGGAGAAGCGACCAGAGGGTCAGGAAGGTGGCCACCGAAGAGTGACTTCTCTGGAGGGTGGCTGAGCTAGCAAGTGAGCATGTTAATCCAGCTCTGCCTGCATTAGCAATGGAGCTGAACAGGAGCCAGGGAAGGGGAGGAGGAGCAGAGAGCAGGGACAAAGGAACCAAAGAGGAGATTCAGATGAAGGGAAGTATTGGGGAGGAAAGAGAAGAAACTCTAGAACACAGGCATGTAGAAAGGAAAAGGGATGAAGTGGGCATTGGGAAAGGGCACCACCAGGGAAGGAGAGAGGGGAAGGAAAGAGGGAGGAAGAGAGGAAAGGGGAAAGGGAGAAGGGAGGAGTCAGCATGCCAGGGCTCCCCCTGCATCTGAAGAAGAGGTGGCTGGTCCAGCTTGTCAAACAGGGTGCTCACTCTTTGGCCCCAGTTTCTGCTCCCAGTGCTACTGGGCTTTGCAAGGAAGGCAGGCTGTCCCTTGGGACCTACTGGAGCCCACAGGAGGGTGGGAGAATTAAGATGCCACCAGGTCTTGTCCTGAGCTTCTCCCAGCCACCAGCCTCACCACATGGTGCAAGAGGGACCCCAGAACAAAGGAGGGACACAGGCCGCATGTCTGCTGGTGGCCCTGGGCACTTAGCTCATCGCAGTGAACCACACGGCCTCCTCAACCCACGCTTTCAAAGCCTCCTTCTTCGTTTCTGGCTTTCATGTCTGTAGGAACATGAGCCAGATCTAACTCATCTCCGACAGACAATTCTGACTCACCCCGTGTCAGATTTTTAAGAGTGGCTGTGATAGAGTAAGATAGCAATGCTCCAACATGCGGATTGTTTCCTCCCACTTGACCTCAACAGTCTTATACATTTTCTTAGCGAAAACATCTTGTCTCCTTCCATTAAGCTCATAACGTGGTCTAGTAGTATACATGCGCCTTCGTTAGATGCGAAGCGATACAGAGGTCCTTTTTTTTTTTTTTTAATTTTACAAGGCAAAGTCAGTGAACACATCCAACTTGACCAATACGTCTCTAAAATGTCAATCCAGGCAAAGCTTTTTCTGCCTACAGTTTGGAGCCTACGTAGTGACATTTTTAAAATGCTTTCAGTCCCTCAGTGAGGCTCTTAGAAGCTAGCCAGGGCTTACTACGTGCCAGGCACTGTGTCAGGTGTTGGAGCTAAAGGGAAGGAGAGCTTGGAGGCTGGCTGGGGAAGGACATCCATGACACAACCACAGCTAGAAACGGAGGCCAGTGCTAGAAAAGAGAGAGCAGGCTGCATAGAGAGTGTGTACCATGGGGCTTGTGAGCTCACGAATAAGTGGGAGTAACTGGAGTGGGGAGATGGGGGAGAGAAGAGGGTCTTCCCATCAATGGGAATCACCTGTGCTTGGAGGCAGGTGCCATGAGAGGTCTCCACAGGAAGAAGGAGGCCGTGTGGTTGAAGGGCAGAGAGATGGGGCAGAACAGGCATCAGTCAGTTGGAAGGGTATGAATAGACTGATGGGAGGATTATGGGTGCCTTTGGAGGACTGAGAATTTGTTAGAAGATCAGTGCAGATTTCTATGGAGACAAATGCCAGGAACTGATAGGTCTTTGAAAGGTCACTCTGGCTGCCTTTTGGCAAAGGGGTTGGTAAAAGGCACTTGCAGGTGTGAACACACCAGGTGGGAGGTGAGTGCAGAAAATCGGGTGAGGGAGCATGGGAACTTGGTCCGGGGGTATATAAGGGAGAATAGCCTTTAAGGAGTTCCACAAATTGGCACCAGCTGTGGCTTCATTACAGAGCTGGAAGGGGGAGGTGGGTGTGTCCTGGAGGTTACAGAAATTACATGAGAAAGGGAAGTCTTTTTAGATCTCTTTTTCAACTAGAGGAACTCTCACCTTATTGATAGAATTCCAGAGTGGGAACCAATGATATGAGGACATCTTTGAAATGTCTGAATATATTCTTCGACATCTTTGAAAGTGACGAGGAGACCTTGGCCTTAGGAGGCCTTGGCCCTCTTTGTAGCCAGAAAGATTTCACGTACAGATTTGAGTTCTCCATTTTAAAGTCAAGGAGTCAGTCCTTCCAAAGGACACCTCCTATCATTTTACCCTCTCATCATACCTCACGTGCTGGCATCTCCAAGACCCTCTGTTCCAGGTTGAGAGTATCCACTTTGGCCAGGCTGGTCTTGCCAAGAACACCACCACAGGAAATCTAGAGCCTATAATGCTATTAATAACATCATCTAGGACTGTGTTTGCTGCCCTCATAGCCTCTTCCCACCATGACTCACTGAAGCTTTTAACACATTGTATCCATTAAGCTATAGTTCCCAAAGGTCATCTTCTCTAGTGCCATTAATTTTTAGGGGACCAGGCAAACCTTAAACTTGTCCCCCCTAATTGGACCCCTGTTCCCCCACAATCTATTTGAAAGCCTTTCACCATGATTCTTGAATGAGATCTGAGACCACTGCTGGTACCTAACACTTCTTGGCACCTTGTCTGTTAGGTTCTTGGAAGAGGAGATGGCTATGGAGGTGAGTGGGAATGGGAGTGGGAGGATTTCTCCCTTCACTTCCCTTTTTGTGTTTTCAAATAATGGGTTTTGAGGGGGCGGGAAAGTTTAACCAGACCATTTATTTTCCATCTCCCATCGATAAAAAGTTTACCACTCCCCACTGGAAGAATTTATATCTTTCCTTTGAATCTACAGGAAAATCTCCCAAACCCATGTGGATTCAGCCATCTTCTGATTCACCTCCAGATTGTCTCCTCTTAACTGCTCAAGCCACAGGTTAAGGGCGAAATGTTCAATGCCCAAGCAATTAAGTGGGGAACACGTTTATCTAAGCAATTGCATGCAGCTCTCTATCTGCATACAGGGGGTCTCTCCCAAGCCTTTCCAACCTCAGCAAAAGAAGACAAAGCCCCAGCAGTCTGGGGTATATATCATTCATTCATTCCTGTGTTCCACACTCATGGCGGATCCCCACCAAGACAGTGGGAGAGCAAGGACTGGAGAAATCCTGGAAGCTGAAGTCTGAGGAGGATTTCAAATTCAAGTCAGAGATGAAAGAAACATCTGGACTTGGTCCTCAGGTACATGCAGTATTCTGAACTGAGGCTAGAACCAGAGACCATTCTAATGAAAGGCCTCTACAGGTGGGCTCTCACAGGTGGGCCCCAACTCAGTTTCGTGTATATTCATTCATGAAATAGCTCTTTGGGTCAACATGCAGAAGAAAATCATTTCAGAAAACTGACAATGAGGAGAGGAAAGGGAAGCCAAAAGGCTTGTGAATGGGGAGAGAGGAGGAGCCAGGGCAGAAAACCAAGAATCCCTCCCTGCCCTCCTTGCTGCCAGGGAGGTCTGAGGGACTAGTTTCCACCTGGGATCCCAAGTCCAGAACAAAAGCAGCGGGGCCACGGCGGGGGAGGGAAGGGGGTCCTCAGCACGGGCGCATGGGGCTGCGGAAAGATGGGTGCTAGCGTGCCTGCTGGCGGGGGGCACCTCGCAAGGCGCTGTCCCCAGCCCGACCCCATGAGGACCCGGGTTTGGCGCAGCGTCCGGGGTGGTCCCGGTGCCCTGGGGTTCCGGGAGGCTGGGCCTCCACAACCTCCCTCTCCGCCCCCAGGTCGGGTCCGCGCTTTCTGCTCCAGGTGAGGGCGCGGCGCGGTGTCACTTTACCCCTGTGCAGAGGGTGGTCCGGAGAAGCCTTGGGGCGGGGAGGGGCAGCAGGCAGCAGGAGCGGGACAGCGGAGCCTCACATGGGAGCATACGGGCGGCGAGTCCGGTGGGTCCTGCAGTCCCGACTGGGCCGCAGCACAGCACCGCGGCGCTGCCCGCCCCTCCTCCGCCAGCCCCTCCACCTCCTCCCAGACTCTCAGCCACATCCTCTGTGAGCTCACTTCCAGCTTCGGCAATTAGCAAAGCGCCTTCTCCCCGCCGCCCTCCACCCGCCCCCGCCCCCTTCCCTCCTGAGTCGTCCGCGAGCTCCCTTTTCGCTTTGGCAATTAGCAAAGCCCCTTCTCCGCGCCGCCCCGCCCCCCTCCCTCCTGAGGCCCCGCCCTGGCTGGGGCGCGGGGGGAAGCCCCGGGGGCTGCAAGCTTTGCCAGCGCTGGCGCTGGGCAGCCTCCTAGCCTGGCTCCTTGAGCGGGTGTCCACCCGCGGCCTGGCTGCAAAAAGATCATCAGTCCTGTTAACCCTGGCTGCACTCTCCCGTCAGTTTGCTGGCTTCCTGATTGCGCCCAAAGCCATGAACCAGCTTCCCCAGCACAGGCCTGGGCTGAGATGCCTGCCCAGGATCTGTTTGAGCAGTCTACTCATCTCCAGGCAGGGATGGCACTTCCACATGGATGTTTGGGTTTTTTTATTGTTTTTTGGTCATTGGTTATTATTACATGACCTCCAGGGTAGGTGCTCCACAAAGGGAGTGAAAACAGGATGCATGATATACCCCTCACCTCCCATGCTGTCTTTCTCTTAAATAATAAGCACTGCTGAACTATCTTAGATTCTGTACCTTCTCTCCAGCCATGAACCTATCACTGTCTTTAACTCTTGAAAACTTCATTAGACAAATTAATGTGGTGAAGGAAGAAATATGAGAAAGCCTATTAATCTGATGAGCATGGAACTGAACAAACCCTATAGATACTTTCCCTTTGATTTCTAGCCTATCAATACCTACAGTGAGTCACATACACTCAAGATTATTGTTTTTATTGTATACTTCATATATTCATTGATTTTGGACTCGTTATCATTTCGTTGAAGTGTTAAACTATGGTAATAAACAAACTTTTAATTAACTTTTCCTCCTATGATACAAATATAACTTGCACTTGAGCTTTAGCTAATTTTATGTTCTAAAATTGCCAAAACAAAATGATCAAGGTTTCTAGATTATTTACTGTATTTTCTACTATATAATATTGTTCTATCTCTTCTGTATAAAGAAAATGAATGCTTGGGGCTCTTGGGTGGCTCAGTGTGTTAAAGCCTCTGCCTTCTGCTCAGGTCATGATCCCAGAGTCCTGGGATAGAGCCCCACATCAGGCTCTGCTCAGCAGGGACCCTGCTTCCCTTCCTTTCTCTCTGCCTGCCTCTCTGTCTACTTGTGATCTCTGTCTGTCAAATAAATAAATAAAATCTTTAAAAAAAGAAAATGAATGCTTGATAACTAAATGAATGCTTTACTGAACAAATTAAATATGGCAATAGCATTTTATTTTATCATGCTTCACATATTAAATAATAATATTATATCACTAGTCTACAAATAATCTACTCGCATAGTCATTTGGAAGCTTTTAGCAAAAGAATTCTTCCTCCTGATTGTAGTATAAAAGCCACAGAAATATACAGAAGACTCCTAGGATAGAAAGTTAAATCCAGTTATCCGTGATGCCTTGAGGAGGACCTGACCTATGTATGTCCTGGGATGCACTAGTAACTGTTACATGTGATAGGATTATATTTAATATATACAGTTTCATTTATTTCACAAAGGACATATAAATTTGAGAATAAAATATTTGATGAATCTATAAAGTCTATATCTATTTGTAACTAATGTGGTAGAACTAAGATGTTAATTTGAAAAAAAAATTCATTGAACACATACACATATTCAATTGTTTTTATATATATAAACAGCATTATTTATTTATGTAAATAAATGCATTGTCAGTAAAATCCATTTACTTATCAATCATAAGGGTAATTTTAAGTACTAAGAATAAGAAATATGTGAAAAGATAAGTGTTCAAGAGTGCAGTTTGTGGTAATTAATACAATATGATAGGCTCATAAAAATGATATATTACTTGAACTTAAAAGCTTCTATAATTAAGCGATGACCACTTGAAATTTGTAATTAGTCTTGCTGCAGTTTTTCCTTGCACTTATTGCCCTTCCCCAGAAGTTCATTAAGAATTTCTGTGAATGTCCTTATGTTTAATCTCATTCATAGATTCCACTGCTGCTCACAAAACAAAGCCAAAAAGAGAGGTAACTCTATGTGGCACTCCATCCACAAGCAATACATTCATAAATAATTAAAAAGCTCTCTACTTCATTTGTTACCCATTCAGCTGATAATTTAAATGAGTAACTGAGGCCATTTTATCAGCACTTTTAATAGAATGCGACTCAGAAACTTCACAGTGTTATTTAAGAAGAAATGCTCACGTGTTAAGGTTTTTATTTTTTTAAATCAACAAAATAATTTTCAAATATTAAAAGCAAATGTCTCCTTTTCCTCCAAGTTTCCTTGCTATGTCAAAGTTACAAATAAATACATTAAAATCGTATTTTGAGTAGTAGATAAAAACAAAAGTTTTGAAACTGTGGGTTGAGTGTCTGGGTTAACTTGTATAAATATCTGAACTCAATGTATTTAGACTTTATTAGATTTTTTTTAGACTATTTAAAAATACATGCTGAGATAATGACAACATTATTTTATTCATTTTAATAAATAAATTATTTAATTTAATTATGTTTAGATATTTATTTATTAAATTAATGATTTAATATTTAATAATCTAAATTTGAAATATTTTAAATTCTAAAAATATTTATTTAATTAAATTGATATATTTAATATAAATATTTAATAAATTATTTAACCATTATTATAATTATGCAATACATTATGTATTGTGTAATAATTGCATTTTAATAAATAAATAAATGTATTATTTACATTATTTTATTTTATTTTATTTTATTTTATTTACTTGACAAAGAGAGGGAGAACGCAAACAAAGGGAGCTGCAGGCAGAAGGAGAGGGAGAAGTAGGCTCCCAGCTGAGTAGAAAGTTCAACCTGGGGTTCCATCCCACGACCCTGGGATCACCACCTGAGTCGAAGGCAGATGCTTAAGTGACTGAGCCATCCAGATGCCCAAGGCTTTGTATTCTTCGCTTCTAAATATTGATGCTCCTTCATCTCTGGAGTTAGTAAATTGATGTTGAGAATTCATATCAAAGAATTGATAGTAGCTGTTAAACAGAAACATGTAATTTAGGGGAAAAAAAGAGCAGAAGGAAGAGAAAGGCCAAAAGTCAAAAGCACATTAATATAAAATTTAATTAGATAAAAAAGCTGATATTCCTGAAGGGGGCTAATAAAAGAGCTGCAAAGAGCTGATAGGATTAGGAAAATTGTCCACTCCTGGTCATTTCATAATTTTAAACTATTCCTTATTAATAAATATACTTAGTTCCAGAAACACAAGCACATAAGAACATTTCCACCAAGTTTCCTCTAACAGCATTTACAAATTAGACGTTCAAACAATGCAGTTCATTACATGTTGCATCTGAATCTTAAAGTTTAAACACTTTCTGTGACACATTTTCTAACAATTAAAATTTAAAAAAAATATATATATATATATACATATATATCTATGTATATATACATATACCTTATCCCTAAATGGAAAAAATATATATAGAGAGAGAGAAACCTTATCCCTAAATGAAACCTTTCTTTGTTTATTAGCATAAGTAGGTAAATTAGCAACAACAACAACAACAAACAGCTAATATTATAGAGGTAGGAACAATTGACCTTTTCATTCATTGCTATTTTCTAAAAATTCCTATTTTATTTTTTTCTCAAGTCTGTCATAATAATTTTCTAAATCTCCTGCCTTATTCAATTTTTTTCTTTTAGTGGAAATCTCTATTTCATATTTATTTTCTCTTCCTCCACTCTTTGCTGTAATAATTCAATGTATTATTAGATTTTCTGTTTTTCTCTTTATCCAGATATATCTTTTCTTTCTTTCTTTCTTTTTTAAATAATTTGATTTGCTGGCATTTTACATCAGTACATGCTTTCTTATGGATGTTAGAAATGTCTGTGGAACTCCTAGAAGAATAAAATTTTTTACCTTTAAGAAGTTTACAGTCTAGAGTGCCTGGGTGGCTCAGTTGGTTAAGTGTCTTCCTTCAGCTTAGGTCATGATGCCAGGGTACTAGGATCCAGTCCTGCATCAGCTGCCTGTTCAGCAAGGAGTCTGGTTCTTCCTCTCCCTCTGCCCCTCCCTCTCTCTCTCTAATAAATAAATAAAATCTTTTAAAAAAAGACTTACTGAAATCTGAGACTGAATTACTAAATTCAGTCTTAATAGAAGACAGCTAAACAAAGCAATGATCACAACTGGAAAATTTAGCGAGATCATGGTTTAACATTTTTGTTTGACACAGGACCTCTTTCAGTAACAACTTTCCCTAAATATCAATTTCTTTTTAAGGCAAAAAATTTTGACAAGAAATCCAGATCCTTCCGATCGTTTTCATATCAATTTAATGTGACATCCTCAGAGTATATAATCAAATATGTAATTATTCTATCTGTTGCCTTGTATATTGCCTGTATCTTTTTCAGACTCAAAGTTCCATTAAGGTAGAGTTTTTTTTTTTTTAAAGCAGAGATTTTTAAAGTGTTTGATATATACAAGATGCTTAATAAGTTTTTTAAAAATCTATGTATTACAGAAGCCTTAAACAGGCTTTAAAAAAAGAAGGTGATATTAGTGGTCATATCAAACAATTTTTAGGTTTCAGTCATGTAAATAACTACATTTCTCAGAGACAGAGAAACATACAAATGATCTGGGTCCAGTAGGATAATGCTAGCATGTGTTGTAAATTCTTTTATATGACCTTATTCTTGCAAGAATTGGTTATGTGGCAGAAAAAAAGGTACCACTATCTTATACTTTAGTATTTAAAGAGATTTATGGAAGTGTTAATTTCTTACACTACCCCTTTGTTTCAGTGGACCCAATTTCCGTGGTAATGGTGAGAGAAAAGTAGGCAATTTAGGCAGCAGCCAAAATCTCCTACAAGGCACTATAAAATAAGGCTTGTTCTAGATCATGGATCTGTCCAAAGGGGAATGTTAAGGGGTAGAATGGATGATGGATGCATTGTGAACTTATAACTTTAAGATTAATACTGTTATGCCCCAATAATGGGTCTATGATTAAAGGAGCGAGACTGATGTAAAGCAAAGGTCAAGCAAAGCTTTATTTCATGCGAAGCATCAAGAATCTAACCGAACGTTTGGGGCCACACCTCTTATGAGAGAAGGCAACCCTTTGCTGTTTCACAGTCTAGCTTTTAAGGGCAAAGGCCATGCAGTCAGGCCTGGCCACGCACAGGTGACCAATGAGATTTTAACACACACAGGAAACTCCACAGTGAGGCTAGGTGACCAATTGAGGTTCAATTTACCCTAGTATAGACATTTGACCCAGCCTATTACACCTTGATTAGGATTAGTGCCAAAAAGGTTCCCAAAGAGCAGAGGAGTGGGGCATACTCATTAGTATCTAGGGAGACAATATGCAAACACCGCCCTTTCCCTTCTGCTCATTGATGTCTCCACCTGGCCTGACCCACCCTTGTATATGGGCTTTGTTAACTGGAGCTGATTTCCAGGACTTGTTTTTAAGTGAATCCCCTGGGGGAAGGGGAACAAGGACAGTTTAAGGGTTAACCTCAATGAAAGCCTCTTGCTAAAATATAAAAATATAAAATAGGTCCTTACATTACAACAACTCAGTAGGGAAAGTCACAGTGTGGTGATAAAAGAAGTGAGGTAACTTGCATTGCACATTTTTTTTAAAAAAGTGTAAGTTGTATTATTCTGTGCCATGACATCATACTTTATCTTCATCTCTGTCTACTAGTTTAAAACTAGTTAAACAAATTCAACAATTTTTTAAAAAATATTTTATTTATTTATTTAAGAGCAAAAGCCAGAGAGAGAGAGAGAGAGAGAGCATGAGCAATATGGGGCTCGATCCCAGGACTCTTGAGATCCTGATCTGAACCAAAGGCAGACACTTAACTGACTAAGCAAATGAGACTCCCACAAACTCAACAATTTTATAAAATTTTTATTTGTTGGGGTGCCTGGCTGGAACAGTCAGTAAAATATATAAATCTTGATCTTGGAGTTGTACGTTTGAAATCCACCTTGGGTGTAGAGGTTTTATTTAAAAATAAAATCTTTAAAAAATTTTTTTTTTATTTTTTTATTTAAGCCATTGTATGGCAGTGTTGATCACTATATTGTACACCTGAAACTAATATTAACCTTATTTTAACTAACTGGAATTTAAATAAAAACTTTAAAAATAAAATAAAAATAATAATCATAAAAATAAAAAAGAGGAAAAATTATTTGGCAGGCAATTTTCTTAATTGCATTATTATTTATTATTATCATAGTCTGTGTGTGTCGGTGGGAAGTGGCTGGTATTACAGTGAGTTCCATATCTGTGTTACACTGAGGTCCATGTCTGTAGTCAGTCTTTTTTTTCTTTTAGTTTATTTTCAGGGATCCAAAATTCATTGTTTATGCACCACACCCAGTGCTTCATGTAATAAATTCCCTCCTTAATACCCACACTGGGCTCACCCAACCACCTGCCACCCTCCTCTTCAAAACCCTCAGTTTGTTTCTCAGAGTCCACAGTCTCTCATGGTTTGTCTCTCCCTCCGATTTCCCCCAGCACACTTCTCTCCATCTCCCAGTGTCCTCCACGTTATTCCTTATGTATTGAGTCTTATAAAAACTTTTATTTCTTTCCCTATTCTGCTTTGCATATGCTTACGTTAGATGTTAAAATGTTATAAACCTCTCCTGCCTGGTCCATTTTCTCTCTCTTCTCTCATGATTTCTCATGCTCTCCCTGCCAACCCCACATGCCTTACAATATCTGGATATGACTAATTTCTTCCTGAGCTACTTTATTCTACTCTGCCATATGGTTGCCCTTCCCTCTTCTGTACCATAACTTCTATCCCCTGCATTTGTGCTTTAAGAATACCTAATTCTTTTTACTGCATCTGTATCTTTGAGGTCAATACTCAGTAGTGCAATCGCTAGGTCATAGGCTAGCTCTATTTTACTGGAAAGAAGGGCCATATGCACCCCAGTGTTCATAGCAGCAATGTCCACTATAGCCATTCTGTTGAAAGAGCCAAGATCCCCTACAACAGACAAACGGATAAAGAAGATGTGATCTATGGATACAATGGAATATCACTCAGCCATCAGAAAGGATGAATACCCAACTTTTGCATCAACATGGATGGGAATGTAGGTGATTATGTTAAGTGAAATAAGTCAAGCAGTGAAAGTCAATCATCATATGGTTTCACTTATTTGTGGAACCTAAGGAATAGCATGGAGGACATTAGGAGAAGGAAAGGAAAAATGAAGTGGGGGGATTGGAAGGGGAAATGAAACATGAAAAACTATGGACTCCAAGAAACAAACTGAGGGTTTTAAAGATGAGAAGGATGTGGGGATGGGTGAGCCTGGTGATGGGTATTAAGGAGTGCACATATTGCATGGGGCATTGGGTGTTTTACACAAACAATGAATCATGGAACACTACTTCAAAAACTAATGATGTATTGTATGGTAACTAACATAACATAATTAAAAAAAAAAGGAGGGGGACAATACCTAACACTCAATCTTTGCTAGTTTCTTGTTTACCTCCTTTTAAGAGTAAGCTCATTAGTGTTTTTTGTTTGTTTCTTTGTTTGTTTTTGTCTCAACTAAAAGAAGAAAAATAATACACATTATTTTGAAAACTTTTTGAACAGTGTACAAACGTTAGTCAAGTCCACAATGTCTCATCTCTTCTTCCTCCTAACATGGCTAAGATGAAAAACCCTTTATCTGGGAAAAGATCATTCTCCTGCCACCTTGTGTAAGATTTTGGCTTTAGGTTAGATTATCCTTTCTTTCCTTTTCTGAAAATAAGTTGAAAATATTAATAGCCTCAGTTTCTTCTTCCAAAATATGACTGCTTCTTTACCAAGTGCAAAAGCAACCCATTTTGACCATAGTAAACAGCTTGGACTTACTTTTTTTGGCTCACTGTTTTAGTGAGACAAGTGGAGTGAAGATGACACACCATTTCCAAATGTATTAATAATTGGTAGACCATACTTATAAATTGAAGTTTTGTTGCCATTAAACTATGACCAGACTCGCTATAATTACAGAGGTAAATTCTTTATATTTACTATATTTGAAATTACCATATAATACAAAAATAAAATTAGGATTATGTGAAGAGTCTGTAATATTAAGAAGATGACTTTGAAATGATTGCTTATCTAAATGAAATTTCCCATTTTATAATCTTGTATAAGCTTCCGTTGTCATTTCCTATTTAAAATCTATTAGAAGGCACTCTTATTTTCCCTTAAGTGGGAAGTCAAATGTGGAACAAATTCATCCCAAAGGAACTGATTCTATATTCCACTGAAGACCAGGTGGCTTCCATGTGGCATTTTGCCTCTTGCATATTGTTCATCTCCTACAACAAATGGGGGTATGCTCTTTAGTAAACTAATTCAACTCAATTAGAGGCATTGTCTTCAAGGGATAACATCATAGAGACTAGAATCAGAATCATACTTTTGGGAAAATTGGGCCCAGGATTTTTGTTTTGTTTTGTTTTGTTTTAAGATTTTATTTATTTATTTGACAGGCAGAGACCACAAGTAGGCAAAGAGGCAGAGGGTGGGGGGGAAGCAGGCTCCCTGCTGAACAGAGAGCCTGATGCCGAGCTTGATCCCAGGATCCTGAGATCATGGCCTGAGCCGAAGGCAGAGGCTTAACCCACTGAGCTACCCAGGGGCCCCTGGGCCCAGGTTTTGATGGCTTCTTTCCTCAATCTTATAAAACCTATTTGAACTCTACTGGATGCCAGAACTGCTTAAAAATATTTGGTCCCTTGTAATTTTAACCTTCCAGTATTCAATGCACCTGATCCATGTAATATCTTATAGTATTTTATTCAAATGAAGACTCTCAAAGTGTGTTTCTTGGGAGACACTTTTCAATTGGTTGCTTACATTTCTGCATTTATTATTTGTTCTAGGCCATCCTTTGAAGATGGTTGTATTGAATAGACTTGGAAGACAGAAATAGTATCTTTTTTTTAACTTAACCTGTTGTGTTTGCAAATATTATCTGCCTCTGTTTTGATTCTTCTTGTGGGAACTGAGGCTCAGAACTGATATATAACTCCCACCCCTACACACACACACACACACACACAAACACAAATACACACACACACACAAATACTGTTAATATTCTGGCTACCTCTATTGCTTGAATAATAAACTATATTATTTCTGAACCATGAGTCTGCGTCTTCTATCAACACCCAAGAAACTACGGCAGACTCATACACCAGCTTTCAAATAAGGGAAAATAATCTCAGATGCTTTATATTTTTTGATAGTGTTACCTACTTCTGAACATATGACTGAACACATATAAAGCTGGAGCCCTGACCATTTAGAGCTTCTTCTGTGGAAGAACTATGCATTCACTAGTAAACAAAAGTAGATTCATCTTTTTTTTTTTTTTTCCTCCTGACACCATTTCCTCTCTCACACTGTTGCTCAAATTGGATGGAGTCTAAGGTCCTTTGAGGAAATTTTTGTTTAATGACTCAAAATAAAATAGGAAGAGTCTAAAGTGCTAAAAATACTTCTAGATAAAAGGTATAAGATAATGCCAGAAAGGATAGTAATTTTATCTAACAACTGCCTGTTCACCACTTTTTTATTCATTAACTAATCTCCAAATTCCTGACTAAATCCCTTTTGTAAGCCAGAATGTGAGCTAAAAACTGAGATTTTAAAAAATTTTCATTTGAAATCCAGTTAGTTAACATATATGGTTGTATTAGTTTCATGTGTACAATATAACATATAGCACTCAGTGCTCATCATGACAAGTTTTCTAATTAACCCCCATCACTTATTTAATCCATCACTCCTTTCAGATCCCCTCAAGTAACCATCAGTTTGTTCTCCGTAATGAAATGTCTGTTTCTTGCTTTGTTTCTCTTTCTGTCTTATTATTTCCCCTTTGCTTGTTTGTTTTGTTTCTTTTATTCCATATATGAGTAAAGGTATTTGTCTTTCTCTGACTGACTTATTTCACTTTTAGCATTATACTGTCTAGTTCCAACCATGTTATTGCAAATGGCAAGATTTCAGTCTTTTTTATGGCAGAATAATATTCCATTGTATATACATACCACTTATTCTTTATTTATTCATCAATTGATGGATACTTGGGTGCTTTCCATATCTTAGCTTTATAAATAATGCTGCTATAAACATAGGGGTGCTAGCATCCCTTTGAATAAGTTTTCTTATATTCATTGGGTAAATACACACCAACAGGATTGTTGGATCACAAAGGACTTCTATTTTTAAATTTTATGGAAATTCCATACTGTTTTCAAATATGGCTGTATCAGTTTGCATCACCACCAACAGTTCACAATTGTTCCTTTTTTTTTTTTAAGATTTTATTCATTTGACAGAGAGAGATCACAAGTAGAGAGAGAGAGAGGAGGGAGCAGGCTCCATGCCTAACAGAGAGCCCGATGTGGGACTTGATCCCAGGACCCTGAGATCATGACCTGAGCTGAAGGCAGAGGCTTAACCCACTGAGCCACCCAGGCAGCCCCCACAAGTGTTACTTTTTCACATCCTCTCCAACACCTTTTGTTTCTTGTAGTGTTGATTTTAGCCATTCTGACAGGTGTGAGGTGGTATCTCTTTCTAGTTTTGCTTTGCAATTTCCTGATGATACATGATGATGGACATCTTTTCATGTATCTACTGAACATTTGAATGTGTTCTTTGGGGAAACACTTGTTCATGTCTTCTATCCATGTTTTTATTGGATTATTTGTTTTTGGATGTTGACTAAAAACTGGATATTAAGTAACACACAAGACAGGTTTCCTTGAGCTTAAATTTTATTTGCATGAGTATCATTAACAGGAAAAAATATGCATATGTGTATGTACAAGTGTGTTTATGTATATATCTATCTATCTATCCTCTATCCCATGTCTTCTAATTGTGGTAAATCCTGTAAGGTGGGGAATGGGATAGTCTGAAGAAATATGCTTCTGGATATGCTGGGTAAGCAAATTTAATTGCACTCAGATGCATTGGATATAAGTGAATCACTCAAATGAGTTATTTAATATTATATAGAAACAAATTAAAAGTTTATGTAGTTGAAAATAATAGGTAGTTAAAATAATTTTTTTGTTTGTTGTTTTTGTGTCTTTTTTTGTTTATATATACTATGGTGTGAATGTTTATGTCTCCCAAAATCATATTATGGAATCTAACTCTGGAAGTGATAGTATTAAAACTTAGGGGCCTTTGGGAGGTGATTAGGTCATAAGTGGGATTACAGTCCTTTTAAAGGAGACCCCAGTGAGTTCTCTTGATTCATTCATCATGTACGTTTACAGTGAGAAGATAGCCATCTATGAGGAAGTGGGCTCTCCCTGGATCTGCCCATTCCTTAATCTTGAACTTCTCCGTTCTAGAACTGTGAGAAATAAATTCCTGTTCTTTATAAGCTATTAAGTCTATATCATGTCCGTTATAGCAGCCTGCATGCAGAAGGACACTATGACCTAAAATGAGAGCAATAAATATAAAGTTTCAGTAAAGTCAGTTGGTACAATGTTTTTTTTTTTTTTTTTTTACTTAGAGAAGCCATGCTGCTTCATGTTAAACCTTGATATTGTATATGTTTCTTGAAGGGCCACTTCTTACTCCTTTGTGTGTTTTCCACAAAGTCCAGGATGATGCCTTACATAAAGGTAATATTTTATAAATACTGTTGGAAATATATACTTCTCTAAAATCTTATTTTGCCTACAGATTACTTGGATCCACTTTGCCTTGTGTAGAATATTTGAAATATATTAAGTACAGAATGTCTCTCTAAATAACATTTAGAATCATCATTAGTTTATGACTCCTGACTCATTTGTTTATGCAGTGATACTTACTTCAAGAACACTGAAGTTTGTAATATATTTTGAATTAATCACCAAGCTAGTTTATTTTAACTTATGAAAAAATAATTTCTCATGTTGGTTTAATTCTGCTCTTATGTTATGGTCATGACATTTTCATTAAAATAAAGTAGAAAATAGAAGTAAATAATTAATGAAAAATAATAAATAATAAATAAAAAATAAAAGCAAATCTCTTGTGAAATGTTAAACTTTTCTTACTTATTTTGTTTTGCTTTTCCTCTACCATGCTGGCAAAGCTGTATGTTGCAGATAAGTATAATTTTCTAGGTGCTAGGTTTGTTACTTTTACTAAAATTTTCAAAATATAAGGAGTTGAATAGTCATGGATTGTTTATTAAACTCCTTATCTACACATATAAAAATAAAACAATGATGGTGACCTGGGTATTTCTAAAATTGTATTCTGTTTTTCCATATTATGGTTTACAATGTAATTAATAAAGATTCTGCATATATTAACATCCATCCCCTTCTATCTCATCTGTATGTCCATACAGAGCATGTATGATTTCTATTCATTTCTATGTTGTGGTGAAGAGATTGTCTGAAGTAGCCTATATTTATGCAGGTAGATCTTAAGCTATGGTGCTCTTGTTTATTTGCTTGTTCGTGATCAGTATGTCTGAAAGATGATAACTATTGCATCAGGTGTGACGATTAAAAAATATTATTGTTGCCTGATACACTGTGATGAAATAGGTAAGTCGATTCATAATTTGTTAATTAAATTAGAAAAGAAATTCCTTTGGATTTGTTCTTTATTAAAGTTTTTTTTTAACGAATTCCTTGGGATGTTTTTTGTGTAATATATATCACATGCCTCAACCTTTAAATTTGAATGTAGAAAAGAGTTATCAGAATGAGCCTAGAAAATATTGTTATGGGGGCGCCTGGGTGGCTCAGTGGGTTAAGCCGCTGCCTTGGGCTCAAGTCATAATCTCAGAGTCCTGGGATCGAGTCCCACATTGGGCTCTCTGCTCAGCAGGGTGCCTGCTTCCTCCTCTCTTTCTGCCTGCCTCTCTGCCTACTTGTGATCTCTCTCTGTCAAATAAATAAATAAAATCTTAAAAAAAAAGAAAACATTGTTTTGAAATATTTTTGTTCTGTTATATTATGTTAACTTAGGAAATAATGGTAGTTATTTTTATTAGCATTTCCTACTTTCCACATGCCTTTACAGATGAGATATCATGTTTTTCCTACTCTTTTTATCGTGGTTGTTATATTCTTCATGATCAATAACAATCAATAAAAATTCCTAACATTAATTTTCTTTGGGAAAGTGATATTTTAGCAAGAATCCATGACCAAAAATTTTAGCTGTTGTTCTTCCAGGAGATGAGACTATCAATGTTCCCGAAATTTCAAGAAATAGAACTTATTAATTGTGTTGGTTGATGTTTATTGTCTCTGAACTTAGAGGTGCATAATTCAATTTAAAATTTATTTTGGGGGCGCCTGGGTGGCTCAGTGGGTTAAAGCCTCTGCCTTTGGCTCAGGTCATGATCCCAGGGTCCTGGGATCGAGCCCCGCATCGGGCTCTCTGCCTAGCAGGGAGCCTGCTTCCTCTTCCCTCTCTCTCTGCCTGCCTCTCTGCCTACTTGTGATCTCTATCTGTCAAATAAAATAAATAAAATCTTAAAAAAAACGGAGTCCACCTTATGGGGGTGCTTATCTGAAATTGAGGGACATTATAAAAAAATAAAAAATAAAATTTATTTTGAATTGAAAACAAGATCTTACTGAAGTTTAGGCATCCCACTTTATATCAGGCCTCCAGTACATTCTAATTTATTTATAGAAAATATCATAAACATGAATGACACTTTTCCTATTGCATTTATATGAAACTGCAATGACTCAATGATGTCAGATTTGAAAAGCACTACCTTTCTATAATTTCTGTTTCCTAGGAGGAATGGATATACCATTTTAGCACAATTATCCAACAGTATTCAAAACCACCATGAATTTTAAAACATAGTTATTACATCCTAAAAATCAAGTATGAAAATGTATAAACAACCAAATCTCTATCTGTAAATGAAATACTCCCACACAGACGGGTTTTAAAACTTTCTAACTTAAGGAATTTGATAGCACAGACTCAGGGTAGTAGTTTCAGTGCCTACAGTATACTTTCAGGGAGAGAGTAATGTAAGCTCTGAGTCACTTTCTGCCTAGAGATGACCTAATAGTGGTTCTGGCATTGTTTGTTTGTTTTTGAAAATACGTTCCTGGGCGTCATTCAGAAAATGCAGAGTTTGGCATCTATATAAATTAAGGATGATCTTTTTGAACTTTTGTCTTTCATTACATCAAATTACCATAATTGGACAGAAATTCCACTAAATTAAGCATTGTTAGGAAATGTGTAAATTGGAGCTACTCAAATTAGTTGCTCTTTGAACTATGTGCTGTTGGTTCAGGATTAGATAAGGAGTTTGAAGGCAAACCTAAATCATATTCTCAGCATATTTTTTGAGAGATTCTCAGCATATTTTCTTAAAATTAGCTGAAATAAACAATGTGTTTAGTCGCAAAGTGATTTGCATTTTTGCACAAACTCCCTATCTCCTTGAGAATTATAACAGATATTTCATGAAACATCATTGATCTTTACTTTGTTACACTGCTGTAAAGTACATTCAGAGTTGCCAGTTAAAGGTGTTAGTGTTGAGATGAAATGTCATGCATTTTTCTTCACTTCCATGCAAATGAACACAGTAATTTATTAAGACACAATGAAGAAAAAAAAATTGACAATGAGTTCCAGATTTTAAAAATCACTTGCCATTCAATCCAAATTGTGAGTTTGATCGGTTACCGAACACTTTATAATGCACCCCCGGTAATTTTACAGAGATTACTTTTTTCTTACCAATTCTTGATTATTCTGTCTTGCAATGCAGAGAAAGCTAACTAATTTAAAATAAACTTCCGTTAATTTTGATTGTTATAAACTTAAAATTGACTAATTTCCATATACAGAGTTTAAAATGTTCACAATTTACATTAAATATATATTCTGTGTATACCTTGGAAAAATTATACTGAAAATTGAAATTAAAATGATGTTGTATATAGCTGCAAGAAGCCGCCTGTCCCATTTCATCTTACTATATAAGTTGTGTAGGTAATTTATAAAATCCCTGCTGCATAACAAATCTATTTTTTGTTGGAATGGGTAGTAATGTTTCTTCTTATTTCGAAATAAGAGTTGGTCTATGAGTGCCTCTGCAACTGTATTTTTCCTAAGTGGCTTCATGGTCTTGAACTGAGAAAGCTCAGAGCATTAAACATCAAAGTAATATATTTTGACATAATTAGACATCAAGGAAATGCAATTAAAATGACACTGAGATATCACTACACACTTACCAGAATGGCTAAAATAAAATATAATGACAAGCCCAAAAGAAAAAAATATACCATTTGATGATACACAATGGCAAGTTGTACCATAACTTAACCATCTCAGACTAGTGTAGTGTTAAATTTGTTTTTCTAAGCCATGTTTTGGGTCACTTACCACTTTTCAAGGATATAAAGTGCTATCATTTTACTTAAAACTGTGAAATTTGGTCAGATTTAAATTTCAATTTATGTTAAAACATTCTGTAAACTGTGTTAGACTTTGACATTTGTTCCCTCAGTTCAGTGAATAACACTATATCATATCCTGAAAAATACGCTAATTTTTTATTATTTTGAAAAATATCCCTTTTTCCTCTTATGGTAATTATTAATATGAATTAATAGTAGAATTTGATATGGTCCAATATGACCATAAATACTTTATTGTATATTATCAAATTTAATAATGAATATAATGTACTTCTTTGGACAATTTTTAAAGACCAGTCTACTCTTAAAACAAAAAAAATGGAGATGCACTTCTTTAGTTCACACAAATTTCATTTTATTATATATGACCTCAGATAAATTTCAACAAATCATAATTTATTAAAATCATGTCTACTTAAAAATCTCATAGAAGAGTTAAACCATCAAAAATAAAAATAAACACACCCAACACACACACATCACCCATGTATTGGCAAATCACAATTGCTGTAACAATACATTAGGCATTCCACAGTTAAGGGCTATCAAAATTTCCATCAGTGACAAAAAGATTTGTATCCAAATGGACTGATTTTCCAGAATCCAAGAAAAAGTCTCCTAGGATTTATTTAAAGGTAAATATTTGAACAAATACTTCTTAAATTTAGGAAATTCAGAACATACGATTAAAGAATATTTGCAGTGCAGACTATATTCAATCCTTCCTTCAAAATGTGCCTTTGAGTACATAATTCTGTTTTCTCGATCTAAATTGAGCTGTCTTCCAAGGAAGTTTTCCAAAATGTGTGTCTCTGTGTGATAAATGTTCTAAGACCTAACATGCTTCATTGTATTTTTACTGTGCTCTCAAATTTAATCAATAATTTGGATTGATGTATAATACCTAGTTTCAAATATCTTTTCCATCTATAAAAACTCCCAGCTGTCTCTTTATATGCTATTACTATTGAGAATTGTGCTGTCAGTATTATTCTTGTACATTTTAGGTGATCTGTTCTTCTCTTGGGCATCATTTATGCTCTTCTCTGTTTTTGATATTCTTAAAACTCACCATAATGTATACGAGTGGTTTTTTGTGTGTGTAGTTTTTGTTTTGTTTTTTTTCTGATATCTCATGTTTGGCATCATTTTAAGTCTGGTATCTTTTATCTTTCTTTAATTCTCCAAAATTTATCTCAGTACTTATTTAAATATTTTCTTTATTTTTTTTCTCTTCTGCTGTATTTGGGCAGAAGTCATTAATTTGTTTGTTTGTTTTTCCCAACTCATTTATTCATTTTACAGCTATATTCATCTTAGTCTCCATTTATTGTATTCTTTATTTCAACAATTTTCACTTAATTTATATTCACAGTATAGTATCTTTCTTTTCCTTGTATATGTATATCATTATTTTATCATATACTTTTAAGCTATTTTTAAAAATATTTTATTTATTTATTTGACAGTGAGAGATCACAAGTAGGCAGAGAGGCGGGCAGAAAGAGAGGAAGGGAAGCAGGCTACCTGCTGAGCAGAAAGCCCGATGTGGGGCTTGATCCAGGACCCTGAGATCATGACCTGAACGGAAGGCAGCGGCTTAACCCACTGAGCCACCCAGGCGCCCCTTTTAAGCTATTTTTTAAAAGTACAGTCATTCTTTTTTTTTTAAGTTTTTCTTTATTTATTTATTTGACAGAGAGAGATCACAAGTAGACGGAGGGCAGGCAGAGAGAGAGAGAGAGAGAGAGAGGGAAGCAGACTCCCTGCTGAGCAGAGAGCCTGATGCAGGACTTGATCCCAGGACCCTGAGATTATAACCTGAGCTGAAGGCAGTGGCTTAATCCACTGTGCCACCTAGGCGCCCCTAAGCTATTTTTTAAATTCCTGTTCCAATAACACTTGGATTGGCATATAAAGTTAACCACATCATATTTTTTAGGTAAGTAATTGTACTTTTTATGTGCATAGTTATTTTGGTCCATGAGTTCAGCTCTTCTTAGGATCATCAAATCTCTGTAATTCTGGGTATACTAGGATTTCCTAAGCAACAATAAAATACATTGAAACCTGGTAGCTTAATTATAATAATGTTTTCTTTCTCAATCATTCACAATAGTATTCCATTCTGAGTAGCTTCCTTCTATTTTGCAGCTATAGTGTTTGGAAAAACTTGAAATGTGATATCACTGTGATAATGTGAATTGGTCAGGGTTATTCAGAGAATCGGGAAGAGAAAAAAAGGAAGATATTCTCCAGGGCCAACTCTAGAAGTGACTATTAAAACATTTTTTCAAATTCAATTGAACAAAACTCAGAAATGCCATCTCCAGTGAAATACAAAAAAGATTATATATAGTTCTGGGCACACACATCTCATTTGACCCAATGATGTATATCAATGAAAGACTGAAGGCCAATCACCACTCCATGGGAGAATTTAAAAATAAATTTACTAATGAGGCCAAGAATTCAGAATCACCAATACTTCAGAACTAATAATAACTGCCTTCACTTGATGTTATTCTATAAGATAAATCCTACGGTCAAGTTTCAATTTTAAATTCTTAAATCCTTATGAAGAAGCATCATTTGGAGGGAGCAGTTTTCATAATTTATCATCCATCAGCCTTTTTTAAAAGATTTTATTTATTTATTGGACACAGAGAGAGAGAAAGAGAGCGAGAGAGAGAGATCACAAGTAAGCAGAGAGGCAGGCAAGCAGGGAGGGAAGCAGGCTTCCTTTTGAGCAGTGCCCGATGTGGGGCTGGATCCCAGGACCCAGAGACCATGACTTGAGATGAAGGCAGAGGCTTAACCCACCACCCACGTGATGAGAGAGCCACTCAGGTGCCCCTCATCCATCAGTCTTAATTGATTGGAGGAAAATGTGTGGAGGAATAATGCCTTAGGGAGCTAATCTCTCTAAAGAATTTTCAAGTCTTTACCCCTTCAAGGTTTTGTACAGTTCTGATAGCCTCTAAACATCCAGCGGATTTCTACAGTGACAGGCCTGTTAAAATCTGTCTTCAAACCAGGAATAGAGCTTGAAACATACCAGTCAAGGGCAACTTTGAGTATTTTAAGGCTTTATCATCATTTCTTTGTTTTTGGTTAATATCTGAAATAGTTCCATATTACACTTGGATAATTTCTCCAGAGCTGACTTTGAAGGAGGCATTCAGTTCCAGCTAGTTCCATATTTTGGCAAGAACTATACTTCTATATTTAAAAAAAAAAACATATTTTAGGGCGCCTGGGTGGCTCAGTGGGTTAAAATCTCTGCCTTCAGCTCAGGTCATGATTCCAGGTTCCTGGGATTGAGTCCCACAGTGGGCTCTCTTCTCAGCTGGGAGCATGCTTCCATTCCTCTCTCTCTGGCTGCCTCTCTGCCTTCCTATGATCTCTGTCAAGTAAATAAATAAAATTTTTAAAAAAACATATTTTATACCAGTTATTCATGTTTATTAACTAAGATATCACAATACAAATAATACAAACAGTTGCTCTTTATTAATACCTTCAACCAAGATAAAAAAATATGTCATATTTTCTCCAAAAATTTTATATCATCTGATAGGTCAGATATATATAAAATTACATTTAAAGTTTTAAAAATATCAGCAAATATTTTCATTTAAATGCCAATTTGAAAAGAAATCTACTTTTCCAAACACGACTTTTTTTTTTAAAGATTTTATTTATTTATTTGACAGAGAGAGATCACAAGTAGGCAGAGAGGCAGGCAGAGAGAGAGGAGGAAGCAGGCTCCCTGCTGAGCAGAGAGCCCGATGCGGGACTCGATCCCAGGACCCTGAGATCATGACCTGAGCCGAAGGCAGCGGCTTAACCCACTGAGCCACCCAGGTGCCCCAAATCTGTGATTTTTAAAAATGTATTTCCTTTGAAGGGTTATTTTAGAGCATTCAAAGAGGATCTAAGAGTGTGGTATTATGCAGTTTTTAAGTAGGTATGAAATGGTTAATTATAGGATTGTTTCTTTAAGGCTTATGTATATTGTCCATTATATGCTATAAAATATTTTGAAAGTAAATTTAAGGTATGTTTTACGTAGTTTATTTTTTTGGAAAAAAAATTGAAATGACTTATGAAATTCAGTATACTCTCAACATTAATTTATTTTGAAATTTACCAGTTGTGTACTGTACTATTATAGGGCAGATATTACTTCAGACTACACTGGTAAATGAAATACTTGGCTTTGTAGAACTTTTATTTTAATGGGTGAGACAATTCAAAGCTATAAACCTTAATAAAAATGGCATAGTGCATTCAAAAAGGAAGAGTACAATGGGGAAAAAGAAAAATTCGATCAGGGTGAGAAAAATCAAGGTTGCTAGGCAGGGGATGGGGAGTTAAAATTTTTAATAGAAAGATCAGGGTAGTTACAATGAAGCTGACAATTGAACAAATGTATGGAAAGGTGATG
This sequence comes from Mustela nivalis, assembly GCF_964662115.1. NCBI lineage: Eukaryota > Metazoa > Chordata > Mammalia > Carnivora > Mustelidae > Mustela > Mustela nivalis. Next base: position 340,688 of record NW_028136064.1, on the reverse strand, counting down.
AATTTGCGCAGAACTATCAGCAATAAGGTCACTCCAGACAAAGGAATTGGCTATCTTGAAGGCCATAAGGTTGGATCATGCCTGGCATATCTGAGGAATAGCAAGGAGGCCACTGTGAGTGACTGAAGAGTAGCAGGGAAAGAGGTCACAGAGGTTAAATGAGTGGCTAGATCATGTAAAAGCTTAGAAGTCATTGTAAAACTCTGGCTTTTATATTTGGAAACTTACTGTGTGATAGAATTTCTGCTAATAACTGAGAGTTCAAATGTCCATAAACTTTCAAGGATTCTTATTCTAGTAAGACAGAATAAAGAGAAAGAGTTCATATTTTCACATGGTGTAAGAAATGCTCGGAGATTCAAGTGTAGGAAGTTATGGGAGCACAGAAGAAGGCACTAAAATCACACCATATATTTGATGACTGTGACTATATATAAATTTGTATTTTAGATTTTTTGTAGTCATTGAATCACACAGTATATACTATTCATTGCCTGGATTTTCTTTTCTCAGCATCATTACTTTGAGATTCTCCAATTGTCTTTGCTCTATTGATGGACATTGATGAACATTTCCACTGTTTTCAATTCTTAAAAATAAAGCTGCTATGAAATTCATATACAAGTCCTTGTATGAACATAGGGTTTGTTTTTCTTGGTTAAATGCCTAGAATAAAATGGCTATTTGTGTAACTGCAACATATTTTTCATTTAAAAAAATTTTGAAACTATTTTCCAAAGTGGTTGTATCATGATATATGCCAACAACAGTTTAGATTTTTTGTTGCTTCTCAATCTAGCTCAGACCAAGTACAATTAGCCTTTATAATTTTAGCCATTCTAATAGATATGTAAGCATGTCTCATTATGATTTTAATTTGTATTTCTTTAATGTCTAAATGTTGATAAATTGGCCATGTGCTTATAAGCCATCCATATACTTTTGGTGACATGTCTCTTCCATTATTTCCTTCACATGTAAAATTGGATACTCTGTTTGGTTATTAGTAAGGTTTTTTATTTTTATTCATTTTTAAATAATCAGAGTAGATGTCCATTATCAGATATTTAATTTGCAAATCCCTTCTCCATCTTTACGGTTTCTCAATGGAGCTTTGATAGCTGTGTCTTTCAAGAAATATGCTACTTCTTTCCTGGTACACGGAGGTATGACTACAACATTATCAATGTTGACCTTTGCAAAGAAAATCATGGCTTAAGATATATGTAGTCTGCAGTTGTTGGGAGTGTTCACCATCCTTGCCTCTAACTCATCTCTCACTGCCCACACATTCAGGTATAGGGGAATATTGATTGACAAAATATTAATTGCCAAATAACACTAGTTGGAGAATAAGAAAAATGCAGGCACCTGATTATATAATATTCCTTAAATAAAATATGTTTTTATAAGTGCTATTGGAAGTAAATTCCTCAATACTTTAATCACACAGAATGATGAAATCCTAGATTTTTTTTCCTTGTATTTACTGAGAAAATGATCATGCCTCAAGTATATTAAAATGGAATAGGGAAAATTAAAAATTGTTTTAAGTTGATTTGCGTGTGTTGTGCGTATGTGAGAGAGAAAGTGAGAGAGAAAGAGAAAGAGAGAAAAAGAGAAAGGGAAAGACAGAGAGGTGGCTGCAGTGAATTGATGAGTTGGAGGATAGATTTTAAAGTTTTGTCTTTTGCTTTCTACATTTCTTTTTCCTTAGGTTCAAGAGAACAATCAGTAATATCTCAGATGCCTGCTGGTAACATCAGCAGAAAGAGTTAGAGGTTCCTAGAAAATTAAAGAAGAGATATAGTTTTCCTGACATAAGAAAAGTCATTTTTTGTCCCCAGCTATTTTCAATGATCTATACCCCACCTGTGTACTTGCCCAAGCACACTTCTTCCAAAACTTCCTGGGAGGTTCTTAAAAAGAAATGCAAAAACCTCACTCCTTAAGGATTTTGAGGGAACAAGGCAATGGGAAAACTAACAGTCACCGCCAGACCAGGAAATAGCCTAAGCTATTGAGACAATAAATCAGTGGTAAAACTCCTAGTGCTATTTCAAAAGCAATCAAGGCCTTGCATTCCTTGTCCCAGAAAATGAGCCCAAGACCCCATCTAGTTTCTATCTGCTCTTGAAGCCTGCAGAGTCCCTTTCCCTTGTCCAACAGTTACCTCTGCTTTATTCTAACGTTGAAGTTTCTGCCCTCGGTGGAATACAAGCTTCATTCAGGTGAACATGCAATACATATTGCACAAATACATATGTGGATGTGCATGCATCCACAACCTTATGACCAACCATACACGGGATAATAAAACTCTCCCTTCTGAGTATTCATTTTAAATACTAAATAAAAATCTCTCTCCTGTTCAAACAGTCAAGGCTTTGGAACTTATTCCCTGTGAACTCCTTGTATGTTGTAAACAAAGATTCCTTTGTTTGACAACTCCACCTGTTTCTGTGATTCACCAAAGACTGACCTCAGTTAGTTCCGTTACTGTAATGTAATATCAAGCATATCTAGTTAGTTGATCATTTTGTTCAAGTCTTACATATCTTACCAATGTGATGACCATTTGTCTATGTAATCTTAAAATAAGGGTGTTGAAATTATTTTCCATTTGTCGTCCAAGGTAGAAGTTATGATTTTTGTTCTTAGTTTTTCCCTATATATCCCCAAATCTGTTGTTACGTATTAAAAGTCAAGAATTATTATACTCCTGGGGCGCCTGGGTGGCTCAGCGGGTTAGGCCGCTGCCTTTAGCTCAGGTCATAATCTCAGGGTCCTGGGATCGAGTCCCGAATCGGGCTCTCTGCTCAGCAGGGAGCCTGCTTCCTCCTCTCTCTCTCTCTCTGCCTGCCTCTCTGCCTACTTCTGATCTCTCTCTGTCAAATAAATAAATAAAATCTTTAAAAAAAAAGAATTTTTACACTCCCTGATGAATTCATCCTTTTACTCTTCTGTAATTTTGACTTGATCTTTATGTCTGATAATGAAATTTGCTTTAAAATCACTTTTCATTATCTTGATATAACCACCAAAGTTATAGTATGATTAGAGTTAATATAGCATATTTTTTCTTTTACTTTTTAAAGCACTTCTATATTGAATCCTGACAAATAAACAAAACAACTTTTTAACTCTGGAAGCATCTTTCTAAATTATCTTTTTTTTTTTTTTAATGAAGCTGTAGCAATTTTTGTTAAGGGACTTAAACTGAAAGTAGGTTTAGAAATTTATTTATTTATTTATTTATTTTTTTAGTAAAAGATTTTATTTTATTTATTGACAGCGAGAGAGAGAGAGAGAGAGAGAGAAGAAGCACACAAACAGGGGGAATCATGTGCAAAGGGAGAGGAAGAAGCAAGCTCCTTGGGGTGCAAGTAGTCCCATGCAGGGCTGGATCCCTGTACACTGGAATCATGACCTCAGCCAAAGGCAAACATCTGCTTAAACAACTAAGTCATCCAGGCACCCCTAGAAAATTAAAAAAAAAAAAAAAAGACCTTTTAAAAACATTTTGTTTCTTTCTTGTTTTTTTTTTTAAATATTTTATTTATTTGACAGACAGAGAGACAGGAAGAGGAACTATAAGCAGGGCAGAGGGAAAAGGAGAAGCAGGTTTCCCACTGAGCAGAGAGCCTGATGTGGGTCTCCATCCCAGGACCCTGGGATCATGACCTGAAAAGAAGGGACACTTCTTGGAGGAAGCCACACAGACACCTCTTTTCTTTGTTTTTAATATATGGCAACTGATGCTTCCCAGCCACGAGGAGCATATTACCCATTGATTAAATCTTTGATAACAACCTATTTAAAAAGGTGTGTAAATATATACTTACTCAGATTTATACACTTTGTGTTTTCTTCATAGTTTGGGGCTGGACCCCATGGTCACAACACTGCTTCCAGTCTTTATCTTCCCATCTTTTGATACCAGGTATTTGGTCAGCAAAGCAAATTAGTATCAAAATTAATAAGCCCTTGGCACCATATCTCTGGAGCAGGGCTTGCTCTTAGCCAAGGCCCAGAGCAGTTGACCTCCCCTCACTAGTGCTATAGCCCCAAGGACTAGGTCCCTGCCACCAGAACTCAGTCTTACATGTTATGCTAAGCAGACAAAACCAAAACAGGAAAGCTCTGACAGCTTTCACTGGCATGCCTCATCTCCAACTCCCTCGACATCTAGGCAGTACCAGATGACAGGGAGGGGTCTTGGTCCAACATATGGGAGGGAAGGAAGTAGCCACGAGCAAGTACCTGCCTCTCTGTTCCTTTCTTTCATGAGCAGGTTGTAAGGAGGAGGAAGAGGAAGGGGAAGAGAGGTTAACTTCAAGGGGTGAAGGCCTCAAATAAGCAGCTGGCTCCTGCCAGTAGGAAAGGGACAAAGGAGAAGGCAGTGAGTCTTGCAGGGAAGGTGGGGGGTAAGGGTTACAGCTTATGACGGAATCTGGACAGGAGTAATAGGGATACTAGTCATTTGAGTCCACCATTGGCAAGCTGGGCTGGGTGTCAGGGCAGATAGGCCTCCTTGGGCAACGGCACATGAGAGAAGGTGGAATTCTTCTCTGAGGAGCAGGTGTAGCTTTGGGTGTTGGGAAAGCATAGACAGTATTGTTCCAGGGCCAAGGACAGGTCCGGTTACTCCTGGTTGGAGGTCAAGGACACAGTATGATCCAGGTCTTCTACCAGCAGCTTGAAGGTACCACATGCCAGCCACCCCTCATTATTGTGTATAACTCTCTGGTGCACTTATTGGCTTATCCATCAAATGACTCCTTCAGCAGCTTAAAAACCACCTCCACAGGCACTCCAGGATATGGGAGGCTTCCAGACTGAAAATTTTGCACAGGATCACCCCAAAAGACCAGAAGTCACTCTGGTGGATGTAGATCTGGTCAAACATGGCCTTAGAGACCATCCAGTTCACAGGCAGTCCACTATTGGTTCTCATTTTATAGTAACTGATGTGGTGATATCTCTGGCAAGGCTGAAGTCTGAGATCTTCATCATGTTGTCCTTTGTCACCAGCACTTCCCTGGTGGCCAGGTCTTGGTGTATGCACTTCTTGGAGGCAAGGTACTCCATGCCTCAGGCTACCTGGTAGGCACAGGATACCGGGTGCTTGGAGGAGAGTTGCTCTGCTGCATTGTGGCTGATATTGTAACAGTACTCCAGGTCAGGAGGCCTCTGGGCCTGCAGGTACTCCTGTATGTTGTCTTTGGAGGCATATTCCATGATAGTGTACGAAGGACCATCCTGTGTGCAGGACCCAGCAGGTTGATGGTGTCCTTGTGCTGTCCAATCATCTTCATCATCTCCATTTCTGAGATTAGGTTTGACAGGTCTTTCTCTGCTGCATCTGACTTCAACATCTTCACAGACACTTTAGTCAAATGGTTGGATTTGTCTTTGTCCAGCCCAATGGCCTCCTCCAACACCACCTGCCCAAAGTAGGCCTCTCTTAGGGGTCTGCCTAAACTGCCTACAACCAGCCTGCCTCAAGGCAGTTATGAACTCTAGATTATCCTCAAAAACATTAAACCACAAGCTAAAAATTCTCTTCACTAGGTCTCTGTCACAGGTCTAATTTTCTTATCTTTCATCATTTATCTTTTTCCTAATTCTTATTTTCAGTATAGTTTATTTGGCTTCCAGGTGTTTCCCCGGGTTTCTGTATGCTGTTTCATAGGGAAGAATTATCCTGTCATAAAATTATTTCTTGAGCATTCATTACATCTCTCGGTTAAAATGGGTTCTTTTATGGTATTGATTCATTTGAGTTTTCTCAAAATGGGAAGAATTTTCAAAATGGTGTTTTCCTCAAGGTTCAGAGTATGTCTTAGCCTCATCTTTACTCTTTTTGAAATTCACTTTTCAAATTCTTGTCCCTCTTTTTATCTTTTTAAATTAAAATGTTTCCTTTTACTATTTTTTTATTTGAGTGTAGTTGATAGTCAGTGTTACATTGGTTTCAGGTTTTCAATATCTCCATACATTATTCTATGATCACTACAAATATAGCCACCATCTGTCACCATATAACACTATTATAATATCATTGACTATATTCTCTACACTGTCCCATATCTCTTTTTAAAATCTCTGATTTTTATGTTTTCTGTTATTCCAATTTTCGACCTCATTTTACTTGGTTACTTTAATAAAATATGCCTGATTACACACTCTATGCTGAAAACCATAGCATTTGATTTATAGTAGTCTTCTTCTTCTTCTTCTTCTTTCTTCTTCTTAATTAACATATAATGTATTATTAGCCCCAGGGGTACAGGTCAGTGAATCGCCAGGTTTACACACTTCACAGCACTCACCACAGCACATACCCTCCCCAATGTTCATAACCCCACCACCCTCTCCCTAACCTCCCCACCCCCCCCCCCGAAACTCTCAGTTTGTTTTGTGAGATTAAGAGTCTCTTATGGTTTGTCTCCCTCCCGATCCCATCTTGTTTTATTTACTCTTTTCCTGTTCCCCAAACCCCCCACATTGCACCTCCATTTCCTCATATCAGGGAGATCATATGATAGTGCCTTTCTCTGGTTGACTTATTTTGCTAAGCATAATACCCTCCAGTTCCATCCATGTCAACGCAAATGGCAAGATTTCATTTCTTTTGATGGCTGAATAGTATTCCATTGTGTATATATATATATATTTATATATATATATATATATTTCATTTGTTGATGGACATCTAGGTTCTTTCCATAGTTTGGCTATTGTGGATATTAATGCTATAAACATTTGGTGCACGTGCCCCTTTGGATCATATACAGTCTTCTTTACCTCTATCAGAACCCCAGGAAGCTTTATTTATTTATTTACTCACATAAACAGATGATCCAACACAACGTTTTTTGATGTTCCAATGTATTATAATGTCTTACCGCTTAACACTATGCTTACTGCTCTCTTTCACTGTCTGACTATATCCTCATCATCACTATGCCATTTAATGAGAAAGAACATTTGAACTCAGAGTTCTCTCCATATCAGGGAATGAAGACTCCACCCTTCTGTTTGTGCAGGTAAAATAAATGTTGATGTCTGTCCTGCACATACCCCATCCTGTTCACCAGAATATTCACCATCAAAATATATACACAATGAAAACCATACCTCACCACTTCTATTACCACCCAGCATGCTAAAAACACCATCATATGTTCCTGAATTATTGACTTGATTGATAACCCCACTTCCACACATACTGCACTCCTTTCTCCATGCAAATTTATTTTGGTACAGCAATTTAACCTAAAAATCAAGTCATATGATTTCATTCTGCTGTTGAAAGACTTTTGGTATCTTCCCCTTTCATATTAAATAAAAACTGAAGGCGTTTCAATGTACTAGAAGGTCATACATCAATACGTTCTTCCTCTCTCCACCACTATGAACTCCTCATTGGCCTCCTTGCTTTTCCTCAAAAGTAACAGACAAGCTGTTCACACGAAGTCTATATACTTACTTGCTCTGCCTAGAGCAATCTTTTCCTTTAATATTTGTATAACACTCTCGTTCACTTCCTGGGTCTTTGTGCAAATAACATCTCATAAATGAGATATAACCACCCAAAACAAAATAAAATTAACTTTCATCCCAGCATTCCCCAATGGCTTTTACCTTTCTTGCATTTCTTTGTATCACTTAACACCATTTTCTTATTTGAGACAGAGAGAGAGAGAATTGGGAGGGTGCGCAGAGGAAGAAGAAAACACCCCACTGCCTAGAAAGCCTGCTGGGGAGTTACATCCCAGGACCCTGAGATCATGACCCAAGCCAAAGGCAGTCACTCAATGGACTGAGCCACCCAGGTGCCCCTCTATTATTGGTTTATTTCACTATTATATTTCAAAAGAATGTGAGCTCTTTGTGGTCAGGTATTTTATATGTTTTATTAATTGAAGTATTCTCAGAAAGGTAGCTGGCAGATTGTAAGGGCTCACTAAACTGTATTTTGTTGTTATTATTGGGCTCCTTTATGGGCTTTACCTCTTATGCTAGAAGTCTATCCTTCAGATGTAAGCGATAAGAATAGAGCCCTGCTGCCTGTTCAAATGTGTAAAAAGCCTGTATTAAGTGGATATTTTAAAAGCTAAATGAATGGCTTAATAGTTGTATATAGGGGAAAAGGGAACATATTTTCCACAGGTTAGAAGTGGAGTTCTTTTATAGAGTTCTTGTACAAGCCTACACTATGGAACGATAATGGGCAGTTGTACATTACAATTATACAAACACTTTGGTAATTTATATCCTTTTTTTGTTATTCTTGACTGGATCATTTAATTCCTTAGGAGCATTATAGCATTTCAACTTTTCATGTTCAATAAACTTATTGGGATTGCTACCTTTTTTATTCAAATGGAGAAATAGTCATGATTTAATCTAAATAAAGTGTTATTGATTGTGTTGTTTTCTAGGAATGAGTCGCACATGCTAGTTTAAAAGTTTTGTTAAATTCCCAAGTCTGTCACTGATAAAAGCCTTTTGTAGATTAGTAACTTGATCAAAACGGAAAAGTTATGTATCACCTATTGTTATACTATCTTTGTTTCCATCTTGCATTGTAATAACACCCATCTTAACTCTATTTAAGACAAATCATTGCCAGATGGATTTCTGGCATTGATTGCAGGATATGAAATCTAGTATAACTAAAAGTTTTTGGTTTTAGTAGCATATAAATCAATTTAGAATAATATATGTATTTGAATATAAGATAAAGTTTTAAATTATTTGGCAATAATAAACTAAACTTTTTTTTTGTAAATTTTTATTTTCTAAAATTTCATTGAGATCTCTTGCAATAAGAAACAAGTTACAAAAAATTAAGGTTTATTTACCCCAATTCAAAATTATTAGGAATATAATCATAGAGGTTGAAGTATTTAAAATATTGAACCCAAAATGTTTTATTAGGTAAATTCATGAATGCTGAGCATTCACTGTTAAAATATACTAATACTATTGATAGACTGGTAGAAGCCTAAAATCAAATATTTATTAAATATTTATATCCATATCTTTTCATAGCTTGGTAATTCATTTCTCTAGCATTAAATAATATTCCATTGTTTGCATGTACTACACTTTCTTTGACCTTTCACTTATGGAAGGATATCTTGGTTGCTTCCAAGCTTTTGTCAGTTATGAATAAAACTACTATAGACATCTTTGTGGGTATAGATTTCATCTTCTTTGGATAAATGCCAAGAGCTGCTACTGCTGAATCATCTGGCAAGAATATGTTTAGTTTTGTAAGAAACTGCCAAGTTGTTTTCCATTCTTTATTCTCAATACACATGGAAGAACATTCCTGTTGCTCCACATCCTCACCAACATTTCGTGTTCTGTTGTCAGTGCTCTGGATTCTGGGTATGTACTGGTGTCTCTTTTTTGTTTTAATTTGCATTTTCCTGATGACATATGATGTGAAGCATCTTTTTATATGCTTATTTGCCATCTGTAATATTTTCTTTGGTGAGGTATCTGCTAAGGCCTTTGGCTCATTTTTAATCCGGTTTTTCCCCCATTGTTGAGTTTTTAGGGGTCTTTGTGTATTTTTGATTAACAGTCCTTTGCCAGATGTGTATTTTGCAAATTTTTTCTCATAGTCTGTGCTTTGCCTTTTCATTCTCTTGGCATTGTGTTTCACAGAGTAGACATTTTTAAATTCAGTGCTTGTGCTTTTGTAGCTAAAGTTATTGCGAAAACCAAGGTCATTTAAATTTTCTTCTATATTACCTTCTACATGTTTCATGTTTAGGTTTATAATCCAATCTGAGTTCATTTTTGTGAAGAGTGTAGGATATCTGCCTGGATTTATTTTATTTTATATTTTTAGATTTAGCTTCACCATTGCTACAGAACCATTTGTTTAAAAGATTGTATTTTGCTCTCTTGTATTGCTTTTGCTTTTCTATTAAATATAAAATATAATTGATAATATATATTCTGTTGCTTTTATCTAGTCTCTCTGTGGTATTACAATATCATGCTTACAATTATCGTTATGGTAAACTTTTTTTTAAGATTTTATTTATTTATTTGACAGAGAGAGAGATCACAAATGGGCAGAGAGACAGCCAGAGAGAGAGATGAGGAGAAGCAGGCTCCCTGCTGAGCAGAGAACCCAATGCGGGACTCGATCCCTGGCCCCTGGGATCATGACCTGAGCCGGAAGGCAGAGGCTTAACCAACTGAGCCACCCAGGCGCCCAATCGCTTTAGTAAACTTTGAAGTCAGTCCTCAGTCTTTGTTCTCCTTCAACACTATGTTGACTATTGTGAGTCTTTGCCTCTCCATATAAACTTTAAAATAAGTTTGTTAATATTAAAAAAAAGAACTTGCTGGAATGCATTAATTTTATAGATAAACTTGGAAACCAGTGACCTCTTGAGCTTAGCAGGAATTAGACCATGGACATCAGTTGTCACAGTGGTGCCTCTGGCAGAACCTATTGCAAATCCCTAGGCAAAATGAGACCTCAAGGATCTGAGAGAATGTCTAAGAAGTACTTGATACATCCCTTGGGTATGGTTTATTAAAGTGTCCACCTGTCTGAAAGCTGGGGAATCTAGATAAGGGAGGGAAAATTAGTTATGATAAAACATATCAACAAACATCAATAAATTTTGTAAAACTAATTGTCATGGCTCATATACAATATGACCAACAGAGGGACCATCAGAAGGAAAGCATCAGTTATGTTTATTGTGAAATTTTTTATTCAAAATAAAGCAATGTGAGGGGAAGACACAATGAGAAAATTACCAGTTTTTAAATGGTAAACATCTTACAAAATGGAATAGGTTTTATATTCTAAGTAGTATATTGAAAAGTAAAACATTGGGGCGCCTGGGTGGCGCAGTGGGTTGGGCTGCTGCCTTCAGCTCGGGTCATGATCTCAGGGTCCTTGGATTGAGCCCCGCATCTGGCTCTCTGCTCCACAGGGAGCCTGCTTCCCCCCCCCCCTCTCTCTCTGCCTGCCTCTCTGCCTACTTGTGATCTCTGTCTCTCAAATAAATAAATAAAATCTTTTAAAAAAAAGAAAAGAAAAGTAAAACATTAAAAAATAAAATTTCAATGAAAAAAATTATTTAATTTTTAAAAAGGTTAAAAATAGCAGAACCATTTTTCTTATAACTGGAAAATACACTGTATATACATCTATCAAAATAACTTGTCATGGGGGAGCCTGGGTGGCTCAGTAGGTTAAAGCATCTGCCTTCGGCTCAGGTCATGATTCCAGGATCTTTGGATCGAGGCCCACATCGGGCTCTCAGCTCAGCAGGGAGTCTGCTTCCTCCTCTCTCTCTCTGCCTGACTCTGCCTTATTGTGATCTCTGTCAAATAAATAAATAAAAACTTTTATAATAAATATTTGAAAAATAACTTGTCATGTCTGGAATCAGGAGCATATGGAAAAAAATAATATCTGAGGACAATACTTCTGCCATGTTTTGTGCCTTGCTAATATTTTTAAACAGTCAGGCAAATTTTAGCCTTATTGAAACACCTGCTAAGATACCTGCAGTGCCTTTTGGAGCCCTATGACTATAAAAATTAATTGCAAATATTCAAAATGTTTACTATGGTGTCACTATTTAGGGCCACCACCAAGTATGTTTCAGAAGTAAGCATAACTGTTACTCTTCCATAAGGCAAAAGGGCATATTTTCAGGAGTTCCATCTGCTGTACCAGGAGGTGAATCAAGTAATGATTTTTGTCTATAAAATAATTCACTTTTCAATCTAACATTCCTCATTCCACATTATAATAATAAAAACTAGGAGGAGACTAAAACAAACAAACAAATACAACTACAACAACCAGCTTTTCCTACAGTGGAAAAGTAAATATAACCTTAGGAGTAGCCTAAAATTTATTTTTAAATATTTTAAGATAAACGTTTTTGTTAGAAAACCATATATTTTATATTACTAAGAAATAACAGGCAACGTTTTATGAACTTCTAAAAAGTCTAGTTACTTGTATTTATCTATTAAGTCATCTCTTTATGAAGTAGAACATGATCACACCTCTTGTATCTACCCAAGTTTGTATGCTTTGGTTGTTTTATGTTTGCTATTTCCTTGCTTAATTTTTACAATATTTGATACATAATAGTATCTTTAAGTCCATCTATGATTTCACAGAATTTGTTTGAACTTCATAAAAATGTACCATACTTTTTGCACTGTCCTTGTTTTACTTCTCTTTTAGCTTTCCAAGTTTTATTCACTTTAGAGTGTGTAGCTATCATTTATTTTTACTCCTCCATAATGCTATGTTTACAAATTTGTGTTTATCTGTACTTTTAAAAATATCTTAATTATATACCATTTCTCATCTCACGTAACACTCACGTTACTTCTACACTTATCAGATATTATGTAACGGAAAACCACAACTCAGCAACAATAGAACACCATTTTTCAAAATTAAATGGCTTACCAGAATTCTTTAATTCTATCCTTTATTTGTATTAGATGACCCTTTATTCTGGTATTTGGCATTGTTCATATGGAGGAAAGCTTATAAGTTGATATTCCATAAATAGAAGGATTTATTATGATCGATTAATTATTTTCATTTAGAATGCATAGAATATGGTTGATTTAATATTTCTTTCTTACTCTCTGCCTGGAACATAGTGCTATCTATGCAATAGCCACTAAAATATTAAGTTAATTACCTAGACTTTAAACTGCATATTAATAGGAATAGCATACAGAACTCTTCTCAGATTGGGACACCTGGGTGGCTCAGTCAGTTAAACGCCTGAGCCTTTAGCTCGGGTCATGATCTTAGGGTCCTGGGACTCAGTTCTGCAACAGATTCCCTGCTTAGCCGGGAGTTTGCTTCTCCCTCATCCTGCTGCTCCCCCTGCTTGTGCTCTCTCTCACTCTCTCTCTTACAAATAAATAAAATTAAAAAAATAAATTCTTCTCAGATAGCTAATATAGAATATCGTCTTTGTATTCATCAAAGGGAAAGTGCCATATAATAATGAAATCCAGACTACTTCAAATTCACTTTTTAACCAGTAAGAAAGTACTGGAAACAAGCCAAAAATGTCTTCAATGAATTAAAGAAATAGATTGATTTTCAATATCTTAATGTTTCTAATGTTAAATTGCAAGATTTTTATACTAGATATCAGTGTAAATATTCATTATACAAGGATATTCTAAAAATAAACCTGAGAAAACTACTTGACATATATGATGACAAAAACCAATGTCAGTTTGGGTAAAACTTACAACACCTACCACCTGAAACTCTTGTTCTATATGGTGCCATCTTGTGATTCTGGGCAGCGGCAGTGAGCCACAGCTTCCAGTCAGCTAGAAGATTACAGGGGTGAACACCTGATATTCTTACAAGCATTCTATATATAGAATATATATATAGAATATATATATTCTTCTTTTTTTAGTGTAATATTTAATAAATTGCATGTGATATTTGATACTTTGTTATAAAATAGGCTTTGCTTAAGATGATTTTGCCCAAATGCAGGCAAATGTAAGTGTTCTGAGTATGTTTAAATAAGCTTAAGGTAAGCTATGATATTTGATAGTTTTGGGGTATTAAATGCATTTTCAATTTTTTATGTGTTTCTCTGTACATAGCCCCCTTGTAAGCTGAGGAACATCTCTATATGTATATGTCGCCTTGGTATGGCTTACATATTATTGGCATGAAACATCTAGAACAGTACGTGTGCCATAGAATTGTCTACAACATCAAACAAGTTTCTTGAAAACTTGTGCCAAAGGGGTTATGTCTTTAAAGATTCTTATTTCAGAAGGGTTCTCTCAAACGTAAGATTTTTCAGAAGTTAAGTGAAAATCTGACCAAACTAAACATTTTTCCATTTTCCCTAGTGAGCAAAGATAGCTAAAATCTATCTGCCATTTTCAACACTGTACTCAACGATTGTAATTCTAATTTAAGAACAGATTATTTATATCAAAACCACATGTTGGCCTAATCTTATACAATATTCATAAGTCACACTCAGACCCTTGGACACTTTTATTTGTTGAGTCTATATGGTACTACGGACATTCATCTTTTTTGACCTCATAGCTTCATGTATGTCTATACTTTTGAAAATACATGCATCATAGTTCCATTGTAAAATGTCTGGGTTATAAAATGTGCTATGCTATCAAAATGGTAATAAGAACATACAAATGACCTGATGTAATGAACTGGACCAGATTGCCAGATATCACATTTCATACCAGAAAGATTCAGTGGTAAGTTTTAAAATGGCCAGCTATACATTGACTGAATTATAACTCATTTAACTTCTTTCTTTGTGTACAGTATTATACATTAGTCAGTATTATAGTAAATAAGTACTTTGGACAGATGTAAATATGCTGTAATAAAAAAATGTTTTTTTTTTTTTTAGTCCTTTTTACTTGTAAGACTAGCCACAAATACCACGCCTCCCCCAAAATAATTTGCAATCCAAATTTATCTCTAAATGAATTTATTGCACAGAAAAATATGTATATATATATATATATACACACTTACAGAAGACATGTTCAAAAATAGTTACACAACAGCAGGGCCCTAAATGTAAGCAGTATAGTTGTTTTGTTTTGTTTTGTTTTGTTTTGTTTTGTTTCTTTTAAAAAAAGAGGTTATGTGAAATATTAGGATTTTATTTCCAGGCGTAGTATTTCAAGACAGTTAACTACACCTATGGTGTCAACAGCCTCTTGTTGGCAGTATGATTTTATTGGCTCCATGGAATAACAGCAAGAATTTACTATTGCTTCTTTCTTTTATGACACACACAGAAAAAAAAAATTGACACATTTGCTCAAGACCAACCAGAATCATTTTAACCTATCAAAATTGATGGGAGGCCTTCACTGCCAAAGTCACTGCTGCGTTTTCACAATTCACTGCAGACAATCTGCTACTCCCATTATGATAAAGGAGAGAAGAGTCATAATCAGGGAAGAAAGCTAGATTAATACTTGTAATTATCATTGAATATTTAGCCTGCTATAGGATTATTATTATTAGTGTCATTTGATAATTTTCTCTCATTTTATTAAACACAACTGTGAGTAATTACGCTACCTAATATTTCTCTGTATTGGCTGACTAGCTAGCAAACATTCATGAAAATATCCATTAGCCACACATATAAAATGCTGCATTATGATGCTGTTGAATCAGAACATACCACTACCTGATCCTGTAGCTCTTTGAGGATTTGCAAATCAATTAATTCTATGTTTATTGGATTCTTCCCATACAATTAGAAAATTTATAATCGAGTCCATGAACATTATTAGTTTTGCCATTTTAAACCAGCAATCACACTTTGATTTTTACAACAAAAGCAGAAATATAAACACACACATTTGGATCAGTTTTCTGTTAGTCTGTCTGGACTTCAAAATCCTATTCCTCAAGATGATGCACACCAAAGTTCTGGATTAAACAAGAAATTAGATGGCACCTGAACACTTGGTTTAATATTCTCAAAAGGATTATGCAACTTCTTTCTTACAATATGACATTGTTTTACAAAGATCCACACTTTTATAATGTTAGTATTTATAATAATCAATAAAGTCAATTAATCATGATTAAAAATCAAACATAAAAATTTCTACTTTTTGCTTTTGCCCCCTCCATTTAGAACTTATTTATAGCCTGATAATTCAAAGGTCCCTATGTTTATGAAAATCTGGACAGAAATAGCTCTAAGATCCCATTCAGAACTTGATATTAATCTAAGTCTTTTGGCTCCATTTATCCTGAGAGCAAAGAGTAGGACAAAGGATTTGAGTACTGTTAGTTTATCTGGGAGATTATCCAAGGTAGAAAAGAATGGGAAAGTGATACAGTGAAGAAGCAACTTTGTCAAAGAGGTACATTGTTGATATAATTGTTGTGGATAGAAAATGAAGGCTTGCTTTTACTGAAAGGTCCTGAGAAACTTCTTTAAGTTGTCCTCATGAAGACCTGAAAACTGACAATTTTACCTATGGTTCTTATTTCCACTTCACTGAGAACTGTCCTCAGAGGACATTAACTCTCCTACACTTTTGGGTTGTGTTGGAGACATTCTAAAATGAGAGAGAGAACATGAGATGCTATCACTGTTAAGTAACTGCAATTTCCCATGGAACTATCCACCACAGGTTTGGCTATAATCAGGTGTTGGGCCTTGATATCAGAGGGATTTGAGGCAGTATCATTTTAGGTTAATCATTATATCTGAAATTTCCAAAAACTACAACTGATGAAACTTTGATTATAAACCTACAAATATAACAATAAATCTACAGTATTCAAATTATTTTCATAGAAATACACAAACAAAGCATCAACTGATTAATATTTAAATGTTACAAAATACTGAACTGAAAGAATTTGGTCATATAACAACGTGTAAGAAGTAGAGCTTAGGTTTAGGTTAGAAGTCAGGATGCATTTGGGACTCAGTTAAGAAATTGAATGGAGGGACGCCTGGGTGGCTCAGTGGGTTAAGCCGCTGCCTTCGGCTCACGTCATGATCCCAGGGTCCTGGGACCGAGCCCCAAATCAGGCTCTCTGCTCAGCAGGGAGCCTGCTTCCTCCTCTCTCTCTGTCTGCCTCTCTGCCTGCTTTTCATCCCTCTCTGTCAAATAAATAAATAAAATCTTAAAAAGAAATTGAATGGATGTCTGACTATCTTATAGGTTTGCTAAAAATCAGTGACTTTGTGTTCACGTGTGGCTATGCAGGAATTTTTAACTTTCTCTAAGAAGTTATTAGATTTGATTATATAATGGCAGTAAAGAATGGGGAAAAGCAAAGTACAAACCCCATAAAGACAAAGACACTGAGTATGAGAAAAGAGTAATAGATAAGAAGAATCAATGCATTTGAGGAAAATGGGAATTGAAATACACAATGATTGTTGATTTTTTTAGATGGAGAAAACAAAACTAGCTTGCAAGAAGGAAATAACAGAAGACATGCTGTGATGTGATACAGAATCCTGAACAAGGCAGTAACGTGGAATAAAGGAGTAGGGAGAGCATATCAGGTAATTTGGATAGGAAGGAGTTAGGAGATAATTGCTTGATAAATTTTATATGGCCCACTTAAATGCACAGATTTCTCTTCTTTAATTTATATGGAGAACAGGGTGTCCTTTCTCTTCCCTTTCAGAGCACCCGAGGTGTACTCTTTCAGACTGAAAACCTAAAAAGCTCAGGACTCAGTTGCTTAAGCACAGCTGAGAGGACATATTTCAATTAAGATTTACAGTTTGCTGTAGGTAGTAGACTGTCAAAAGTGGTTTAACCATATTTTTCATTTAACAAGAAGACTACAGAGAGTGTTTTCTGGTGTTGGTTCAGAGTCTTAAGAAAGTCAAGTGAACTATCTTAGAGGTTTTCATGGCTTTTTATTTACAGTTGCAAAAATTGCTGTTGGAGTTCTCACTATTAAGCCCACATTTCTGGCAGAAAGATAGAGGTAAAAGAGAATGATATCTTGTACAACTGATACTTTGTCATATGGTTACAATGTAACTAGAAAAGAGACAATAAAATATTTGATGTTGTTTTAAGTTTCCTTGTTGTCAATCCCTCAGTGCTTTCTGATACTAAAGGAAAAAGTAGATGGATATTGACCTGGCAACTATCAACACCTGTCAGTCTCTCTTGGATAACCAATATCTCTATAATCTCTTCTTCCCAGTAAAAAAAAAATAAAATATATTCATAAACCACACTGTGCCATCTCAAGTTACTGCTCCAAGATAAAATTACAATGATTTTCAGTTGTTCCAAATGGACAGAATACCCTTCCTTATGATATCATGTCTTATAAGATAGATAATTGGCTTGCTACCAATATACCCAGATGAGACTGTGGAAGAGACAGGAAAAAAATAATAATATTTATTTATTCCTTGGGTTGACCCTGTTTACACAGATGCATTACTATTAGAAAAGGTTGGTTTGGGACATTGGAATGAATTTACTTAATGGGTCTGTATGTAATTGGGTTGGAGAAAATTTTTAATTTCTACAAAAATTATTAGAATTCTATCTTATTCCCTTTTGATAATTTTCACATGTTAACAAAGCCAACGTTTTTTTCTAGCAGACAAGATCTTAAATCCTAACAAAACTCAATTTTTTCCTTTTTTTTTTTAAGTTTGAGAGCCTCATGTTCTCTCATGCTGCTTTAAATACAACTCAAAAAAACAAAAGGAGCTAAATGGGGCAGTAAGCCCAGACTTTTTATTTTAATTTATTTATCTTATTTTTAATTAAAAAATTAAAGATTGTATTTATTTATTTGAGAGAGAGAGAGCATGAGTGGGGCAGGGGGATGTAGCTGCAGAGAGAGACTGAGAAGTATACTCCCTAATGAGCAGGAAGCCCGATATGGGGCTCGATCCCAGGATCCTGACTGAGATCATGACCAGAGACAAAGGCAGATACATGTGCAAAATCCCTTTTTTTCTGGGAAACAATACTTTACAAGAGATGTTTGAAAAAGTACTGGGGAAACAACTTTAATCAGAGATACAAAAATTTAATTGACTTCTGTAAAGCTACAGGGATCCAAATGATGGGAATCCCAGGCCGTTTAGGTTGTGGACCACAGAGTATTCTTCTCTGTAATATTTTATTTTCTTCCATGTCTACTAACTCCAGTCCAAGTTCACTGATCTCTTTTTAGATAGTGCAAAACATGGCAAAGAATACCAAACAAGTGCCCAATATTCTACATTTATTACATCATTTCTAACATATAGAAGTGTGTTATCAAGGCTGGTTCTGTGAACGAACCTAGTTATGCTAAAGTGTGTTTTGTTCTCCAAAAATTAAATTCATGATTATCACACAATTATAAAATACTTGTGTCAAGAATTTTTATTCAAAAATTAATAAGAGAAGCAGATATTAAAACTAGTTCACATGGTTATTTGGGATATAAGCAGAGTTGTGCAGCAGAAGTGCTCTGGGCCCATAATTTGGGTTATAGAATTTATGTTTTCTAATGAAAAATCACTAACTTGCATTATTGTTAACAAGAATCCTGTGCATTACCATCAGTTTTCTCCATTATAACCTCTTGCTCTACAGTTTGTAAATAACTTTGTCAATAGCAAGCTAATAAACGGGGTGACTCCAATGGATTGAGATAATCTCCAGAGTTTCTGCTACATAATGAACAGGACTCCATTGAAAGGACACCTAAGAGTTTATTTTGCCCAAAAATTTGATCACTTTTTTCACTGTCCTTACCTATTTTCCAAACCTAGTTCTTTTCAGTCTACAGACAACCCTGTATCTGACTGACTTGTTAATTCTGGGAATGTCTTGCAGATTAATTTGCTTGCCCGAGGTGGTTCCTCTAATTGATGTCTAAGAACCCTAATTAGTTAAGAAAACTTTTTTTTTAACATTTTCATTGCTACTTATTATTATTATTATTATTATTATTATTGCTAATATCTCTATTATAAATAATTCACAAGGGCATCCTTCTGACAAAAGACAAAGAGCTGGCTACTAGTAGAAAAAGTACATTTGACTCTGTCAGTGAAAGTGGTAAAGGGATTTGAGAAAATAAGGCAAAGCAGTGGAATTATGTTTTTTTTTTTTTTTTTTTTTTTTTTTAATGCTCTTAGCCTGGCAAGCAATTTATTGAATAGGTGTTATTTTCTTATAACCACTCTTCTATTTTGATTCTTGCTTCGAAGTTCCATATGGACATGATACCTTGACAGGAAATGGAAACTTAATTGAGGCTAAGGCTCTTGGAGTCTTTCTTTTTTTTTTTTTTTTTTTTGCATTTACTTCTATTTATTTATAAAACTTTAAATATTATAGACACATTTACTTAATTTCTAATACTGCTTATAATTAAAAAAGATGTTTTCCATGAACCACGCATTACAACAAATATATTGTTTATACAGATTAAATTTTCATCAAAAGGGACGCCTGGGTGGCTCAGTTGGTTAAGCAGCTGCCTTTGGCTCAGGTCATGATCCCAGCATCCTGGGATCGAGTCCCGCATCTGGCTCCTTGCTCGGCCGGAGCCTGCTTCTCCCTCTACCTCTGCCTGCCATTCTGTCTGCCTGTGCTTGCTCTCTCGCCCACTCTCTCTGATAAAGAAATAAAATCTTAAAATAAATAAATAAATTTTCATCAAAAAATTATAAGTGTATTTTTTTGTAGGATCATGATAAGCATTTTGCAGATGAGAAAAGTGAAATTTAGAAAAGTATGTCTCTTCAAATCCCTCATACAATATCTGGCCTAGATAGAAGGATATACTATCACAATTGAGGAAGATAATTGAGATTACTTAAAATGATAAACTTTACTGTATAGGGTTTTTTACAAGTTTGCCACAGATTCACATTTTTTAAAATATATATCTATTTGTGTAAAGAGAATGCACTGAGAAGTAAAAAGATAGTGATATATCAGTGCTACCAACTAATGGCTATAATATCATCACCTTATTTATGAACAATGAAACAGTGTGTAATATTTAAATAAATTTAAATAAATTCCTATTTATTTTATATATTTATAAATTTAAATGAATTCCTATTTATTTATTATTAAAGAAATTCCTCTAACAAACAGTATGTTTTGAAGGTTGCTAGCAGGAAAGTGTTGTACGACATGGAAGTAATCAGAAAATGTGATCTAAAATTCTGCTTTCAAGGGCGCCTGGGTGGCTCAGTGGGTTAAAATTCTGCTTTCAAGAAGCTATAACAGTAAGTACTGAGCATTAGCTATTATATGCTATGGATGAATAACTGAAATCTACATTTGAAACTATTGGTACACTATATGTTACCTAATTGAATTTTAAAAAGTTAAAAAAAACCACTATTTTATAAAACAATATTCCCAACAGGCTCTTTTGCTTTAAAATACTCACTTTGTTTCCTCTCCGAGAGAACACCAAATGGCGGATGACGCCGGTGCTGCGGGAGGGCCCGGAGGGCCCGGGGGCCCTGGAATGGGAGGCCGCGGCGGTTTCCGCGGTGGCTTCGGCAGCGGCATCCGGGGCCGGGGCCGGGGCCGGGGCCGTGGTCGGGGCCGGGGCCGAGGCCGCGGAGCTCGCGGGGGCAAGGCCGCGGACAAGGAGTGGATCCCCGTCACCAAGCTGGGCCGCCTGGTCAAAGACATGAAGATCAAGTCCCTGGAGGAGATCTATCTCTTCTCCCTGCCCATCAAGGAGTCTGAGATCATCGACTTCTTCCTGGGAGCCTCCCTCAAGGACGAGGTTTTGAAGATCATGCCTGTGCAGAAGCAGACGCGCGCGGGCCAGCGGACCAGGTTCAAGGCATTTGTCGCCATCGGAGATTACAATGGACACGTCGGTTTGGGTGTCAAGTGTTCCAAGGAGGTAGCCACTGCCATCCGCGGAGCCATCATTCTGGCGAAGCTTTCCATTGTCCCTGTGCGGCGAGGCTACTGGGGGAACAAGATCGGCAAGCCCCACACTGTCCCGTGCAAGGTGACTGGCCGCTGTGGCTCTGTGCTGGTGCGTCTCATCCCCGCCCCCAGAGGCACTGGCATTGTCTCGGCCCCTGTGCCCAAGAAACTGCTGATGATGGCTGGTATTGACGACTGCTACACCTCGGCCAGGGGCTGCACTGCCACCCTAGGGAACTTTGCCAAGGCTACTTTCGATGCCATCTCCAAGACCTACAGCTATCTCACCCCTGATCTCTGGAAGGAGACTGTGTTCACCAAGTCTCCCTATCAGGAGTTCACGGACCATCTTGTGAAGACCCACACCAGAGTCTCTGTTCAGAGGACCCAGGCTCCAGCTGTGGCTACTACATAGTTTTATACAAGAAAAATAAACTGAACTAAAGCTTGAAAAAAAAATACTCACTTTGTAATGAGAGTCATTACTTTTGTCTAGCCAAATCTTATAGCACTGTTTATCCCTTCCCTGCTTTATCCCTTCCCAGTATCAATAAAGGCTCACTTGGGTTACCTAGAAGCCATGAGAAAGCTTGTAATAGATCTGGCTGGTTTTCACCAGCAATTTGACCACCATGTGCACAGGGAAGTCTATTGATAAAGGCTTTATTGCAATAAGTTGCAAATACATGGATGATTTTGAATTCTCTTTCTTGAGGTCTTGTTTCATGATAATAAATTTAGGGTGGCTTATTGGAATGGATGTTATTAACATATCTTCATAGTTATAAGCACATGGAATTGTAAAATAGATGAATGAATGTGGCATTACTGACAACTGTCCTCATTTTGAAATCAAATTACAGTGTACTAAGATGAGGAAGCAAAGCAGATTTGGGATTATGAGTGAAATAATTTTAAAAAGTATTAGGGGTATGATCGGACTATTGGGTAATTCAGTAGAAAAATGTCAACTGATTGAGATTCTGTGTTCCCTGATTTCAGAGAGAAGTTAAGATAAATAAGTAACACGAGGAGACTAGGAAGCCAAACATAAGTGATAATTTTGTGCCAGGGTGTGTATACATCTGTTTATCTTCTTGCTTTACCACTAAGGTTGCTCCTAGAGGAGAGTTTAAATATGTGTTGGAGCTAATCTCTGTGGATTACACAAGAAACCACATCCTACAGCCTACCTTGCCTTCTGTGTAAACTGAGAAAGTCAATCACTGAATTTGGAGTATGATTGTCTTGTAGAGTCTCAGATATAAGAGAAAATCCTGCCAAGGAGGACCATACCATTATTATAGCTCTTAATTATCCCTACTCAATAAGAGTTTCAAATATAATGTCTTGAACATAGCAAAATGTAACAAAGCACACAAAGAAAAACCATTAACAAGATTTGATAGACAAAATGGGATTAAGTATGATGTTAAAATGATCAATAAAGATTGTAAAATGGCTTGATTACTCTGCTCAAAGAAATGAGAGGGGAAGCAAATTGAACCAAAAACTGACACTAAAAATGATATTGAGAAAGGTTTTATAAATGAACAAATGGATACTCTAGAACTTTAAAAATATGACAGCTAATTTAAGGTACCACAGGGGTGCCTGGGTGGCTCACTTAATTAAACCTCCAATTCTTTTTCCTTTTTTTTTTAACACCTTAATTTTATTTTATCTCTTTCATTTGGCTCAGGTCATGATGTCAGGGTTGTGAAATAGAGCCCAGAGTTGGGCTCTGTGCTGAGCCTGGAGTCTGCTTAAGATTCTTTTCCCTTCTTTTTCTATCCCTCCCTGCACTCTCACTTGCTCGCTCTCTCTTGCTTGCAAATAAATAGATAGATAGATAGATAATAGACAAAGAAAAATAAAAGCAGATTATGAAAATAAATATAAAGATTTTGAAATGAAAACAAGTTCAAAATAAAATAGAGAAGACCTACACAGCTTAAAGTTCATTCAGAAAATCTACTATTAAAAAGTCAGTATGACACAATGTTAAGATATCAAAAGATTTGAGCATGCACTTTACAGAAAGGGTAATCCAAATGGCCACTCATATATAAAAACTGTTTATCTTTATTATGAATCTGGAATTAAATTAAATTAAATTAATAATAAATTAAAACCTAAAATGACATACTATTACACACTTACCATATTGGGCAACAGTAAAATTGCCTTGCAAGAATGTGAAAGAATGAAAGTGCCCATAATAAAAACATTTGAGGTAAGTTGGACAATATTTAGAAAACTTAAAAATAAAAATAAAAATTTGGTCCATTCCTAGAAATACAACATGGAACTAAATGAATATTTTCACCAGGATATGCAAACAGATGATTATAGCTATTTCATTCATAAGAGCAGATCAGTAGTGGTCTATTTGCACAATGTTACATTAAATAAGAGAGAATATTAACAAACTGGGAGGAGGGGCTAGGTTGTTATCATAAACAGATCTTCTATGGTGCTGATTATGTTCTATTTCTCAAAATCTTTAAGTTAAAAAAGTTTTCACATTATATCTAGATAGATAGATGATAGATAGATATCCCAGAAGCTGCAATGCTAGGCTAAGACCAGGCTTTAAAGGGCTTTTCTATACTCTACTAAATACTTGAAACCATTCATTATATCATAGCTCAGTGTTCAAATCTCCATTTGATTCCTCAGTTTCCTAATATTTACCTTAAGGTGACCTGATCCAGACTTTTGATCACCTTTGTCTAAATATTTCTATTTTAACAAAGTCCTTTTTAACACTGAGAGACTAAAACTGAGAAAAATACTCTTTTATCTCACTAGAGTGGAAAATATATAGTTACCCATTAACTAATGATATCCATGTCTACATTAGATCAATGACATTTTTAATTCTTGGGAGCTTTTGGTTAAATGAAATTTTTAAGCTTCCTTTAAATGAAGCTTTAAGCCATCACCACATGAATAAAATTAGAGAACCAAATGAAAACAGGCCAAGTATTTACAGAGTAATAGAATGTGCAATGGTAAGAGTACAATTCTGAAATCATAAAGCCTAAATTAGTGTGATGCATTTTTGCTACCCATGTAATCATAAACCAGTTATCTAAATGTGTTAGCCTCAGTTTTTTCACCCATGAAATGGTGATGATAATACTTATTATGCTGCGTTGTTGTGTGTATGTGATGAAGCATGGAGCATGAGAGTCTCATATTCCATGCTAAAATGATAGCTATTTTTATACTTATAATAATTCTAGTAATAGTAATTAAATTCTTCAAAATGGTAATATTCATTTATATTGAGGCATTGTATTGACTATTCATAGACACATTTACCAAAATAAATTTCATTTTACTTTACCCCCTCTGAGGATATATATTCCCTAATTCAATATGAATCTCTTTATGAATAATAATTATCATAATAAATATGCTGATTTGTCTTCTATTTGTTTTTAGGGAGGTATCCTTTACTGTTGAACATGAAACTTAAGCAAGTCTGTCTTATTCAAAATTTGCATGCTGTTTTCTTATGAAACTAGATTATAGAGTTGTATGAAATAAATTCATGCAGTTAAGACATTGATGTTTGGAACACTGGGTGGTCAGTTTAGTATTTCAAAAGAAGATTTTAAATTTAAACCTTAAAACTGAGCTCTTTCAGCCTTATTTATAGACCATCCTTCATGTTTCATAAGTACTCCTCCATTGTAAACTAAGTAATACTTTTTGTCACAGTGTATATAATGAAAATGGATTTTATATTCTATTATTTCAGAGTTAGTTGCAGTTTTTACTGCCTTAATTCCTTTTTTGAAAAATAGATTAATTCTACAAAAAGTTTTTTCCAGGTTTATTGAAAAAAATCGACATATTTGTAAATTTAAGAAATGATTTCTTATAACATTGCAAACCTTTAACATTGTGTAAATTTTGTACAATTTGATAAATTGGTATACATCTTTATTGCAATATAATCTACATAAAAATGTTAATACATCTACTATCTCGTATAGTTGCCACTGTTTTTTATGCATTTATCATAAGGAATTTTAAGATCTACTCTCTTAGCAACTTTTATGTATATAGTATAGTAGAGATAAACTTCAGAGGTCTTGTGGGTTTTGTTCCAGACTGCCTCAATAAAGTGATTATCTCAATAAACTAAGTCAAATTATTATATTTTTTGGTTTCCCAGTGCATATAAAAAATTATGTTTCCCAGTGCATATAAAAAATAAAAACTATACTGCACTGTTCAAAAGCATCATGTTTTTAAAGAAAAACAATGTATATACCTTAAGTACACTAGTTCTGAGTTTTCAGTGGGTCATAATTACTGATCACAGATCACCATAACAAATACAATAATAATGAAAAAACTTGATATATTGCAAGAATTACCAACATGTGACAAAGAGACACAAAATGAACAAATGTTGTTAGAAAAATGGTGGCAGCAGACCTCTTTTATACAAGATTGCTATAAACTTTCAACTTGTAAGAATGTGATATATGCAAAGTTTATTAAAGGGAAGCACAATAAAAAAAAGTATGTATATCTTATTAACTATGATCATCATGCTGTACATTAGATCCCCAGAACTTTTTCATATTATAGTTGCAAGTTTGCACCCTTGGACCACCTTACTCCACCCCAGGTTCACCCCTTGTCAACTCAACTCTAAGTTTCCATTAGTTTTCCTTTTCCTCAGATTCTGTATGTAAGGGATATCATAATACATAAATTAAAAAAATATATAAAATCTTTGAAATATTTCACTTAGAATAATACCTTCAAGATCCATCCATGCTGTTGTAAATGGCAGTATTTCTTAATTTTTCATGGTTAAGTAGTATTCCGTAGTATATATTTACCATACTTATTTTACTCATTCATCCATTAATGGATACTGAAGTTATTTCCATCTCTTGCTTAGAGTTAATAATTTTATAATAAACATAAGAGTGCAGATATGTCTTTGAACAGTGAACTTCGTTTTCTTTAGATAGATACCTAGAAGTGGGATTACTGAATCATATGGTAATTTTACTTTTAATAATATGAATAATCTCCATACTGTTTTCCATACAAATTTATATCCCTATTACAGTGAATAAGTTCCCCGTTTTCCCCAATATTTACCAAAATTGGTTAGTTTCAATTTTTTGGTAGTATATATTCTAATATCTTGCTGTGTTTTTCAGAGGTAAACAACAACAACAACAACATAAGGACTTTGCCCTGAGATTTTTACGTTGAGCACTTTTTAATGCTCCTGTTGGTCATTTATATAACTTTTTTGAAAAAAAAGTCTATTGAGATCCTTTTGCTATTTTTTTAATCATATATTTTTTTCTATTTGTATCTGTTGGTTATTAACCTCTTTTCAGATATAAGATTCGTAAGTATTTTCTTACATTCTGTGGATTGTGTTTTCATTCTCTCTCCCTTTTTTTGGCAATGCAGAAACGTTAGTTTGATGTAATACCATTTATTTATTTTTGCTTTTTTTGCTTGTGTTTTTGGTCTGGTATCCAAAAAACTATTGGCAAGACCAATGTCAAGGAGAATTTTTCCTATGTTTTCCTTTAGGAAATTTAGTTTCATGCATCACCTTTAAGTCTTTAATCTATTTCAAGTTCAGACTTATGAGTGATATAAGGTTCCCTTTTCATACTGTTTATGTGACTATTCAGTTTTAAATATCATTTATTGAACAGACTATCTTTCCCCATTACATATGTTGGCCCCTGTCAAATATTAGGTGACTGTATGAAAGGATTTATTTCTGGACTCTCAATTCTGTTCTACTTGTTTATTGGTCTGTTTTTATGCCAGTATACTTTATTGTTTTGAGCATGAGGGCTTTGTAGTATAGTTTCAAATCAAGAAGTGTAATCTCCCTTCTTCATTCTTTCTCAGAACTGCTTTGATTATTTGTTGTCTTTCATGGTCTCATATAAACTTTAGGATTCTTTACTTACTTCTGTAAAACAATAATATTGGATTTTTTTTAAGATTTTTAATTTATTTATTTGACAGAGAGAGATGACAAGCAGGCAGAGAGGCAGGCAGAGAGAGAAGAGGAAGCAGGCTTCCTGCTGAGCAGAGAGCCTGATGCGGGGCTCGATCCCAGGACCCTGGGATCATGACCAGAGCCGAAGGCAGCGGCTTAACCCACTGAGCCACCCAGGCGCCCCTAACATTGGATTTTTGATAGGAATTGGATTTACAGATGGTTTACGGTAGTATGGACATTTTAACAATGTTAATTCTTACCATTCATAAATATGAGCTATCTTTCCATTTCTGTCACCTTCAATTTCTTTATCAATGTCATAGTTTATGGAGTACAGATCTTTCATCTTCTTAGTTAAATCTATTCCTAAGTATTTTATTATTTTTGATGCTATTGTGAATTAGATTGTTTTCTTTATTTTTTCAGATAGTTCATCATTAGAATGTTAAAATGCTCCTGTCTTGTGCTTACTTTGGCAGCACATATACTAAAATTGGAATGATGCAGAGAAGATTAGCGTGATCACTGAACAAGGATGACATGACAAACTGGGAAGCAGTCCATAAAAAAAAAAAGAAACAAAACAAAATTCTTTTCTTTTATATATTGATCTTGTATTTGGTAATTTTACTAAATTTGTTTATTCAAATTTTTTGTGAATTTTTTAGGATTTTTTAACATGTAAGTTCATGTTATCCAAAAAAAGAAAATTTTACTTCTTCCTTTTTTTTTTTTTTTTTTTTTGGAGTCTCTTATTTCTTTGTGTTCCTTGTTTCTCTGGCTAGGACATCCACTACTGTGTCAAATGAGAGTAGTGAAAATGGACACACTTGTCTTTCTTCTGATCTTTAAGGGGAAAACTTTCAAAAGTTTTGATTGAATATGAGATTAGCTCTGGGCTTGCAATCTGTGTTTTTTCTTTAATGGGTTTTTTAAATTATTTTTTAAAATTTTTTATATAATGTGTTTTTATCCCTAGGGGTACAGGTCTGTGATTCACAGCACTCACCATCACTCACCATAGCACCTGCCCTCTCCAATGTCCATACCCCCACCATCCTCTCCCAACACACCTCCCCCCAGCAACCCTCAGTCTGTTTTGTGAGATTCAGTCTTTTATGGTTTGTCTCCCTCCTAATACCATCTTTTTTTATTTTTTTTTCGTACGCCCGAAACTGCCTATGTTGCATCTCCACTTCATCATATCAGGGAGATCATATGATAGTTGTCTTTCTCAGATTGATTTATTTCGCCAAGCATAATACCCTCTAGTTCCATCCACGTCATCACAAATAGCAGGATTTCATTTTTTTTTTGATGGCTGCATAGTATTCCATTGAACATATATACCACATCTTATTTATTGATTCATCTGTTGAAGGACATTTAGTTTCTTTCCATAGTTTAACTATTGTGGACATTGCTGCTATAAACATTTGGGTGCATGTGCCCCTTCAGAATGCCACGTTTGTATCTGTAGGGTATATACCCAGTACTACAAGCACTGGGTCATAGGGTAGTTCTATTTTCAGCTTTTTGAGGCACGTCCACGCTGTTTTCCAGAGTGGTTGCACCAGCTTGCATTCCCACATACAGTGTAGGAGGGTTGCCCTTTCTCCACATCCTCGCCAGCATCTGTCATTGACTGACTTGTTCATTTTAGCCATTCTGAACGGTGTGAGATGGTATCTCATTCTGGTTTTGATTTGTATTTCCCTGATGCCGAGTGATGTGGAGCATTTTTTCATGTGTCTGTTGGCCATTTGAATGTATTCTTTGATGGAACATGATAGTGAGCTTAGGGAATCACCAAGTTAATGAAAGAGGTGCCTCTTGTAGGTGAAGTAAGAGTGAGAGAAAGAAAAGAGGGCTTATCCTAGATTGGAGAACTCGGGGCTGAAAAGGACCCTCATCTGGGAGCAGAGAAAGTGGTCCAGAATCAGAGGCACAGAGGACTCCCAACACCTTCCACAGAAGCGGAGCACCTAAAGACATAGTGCCATTACCCCTGGAAAATCTAGGCATGGAGGTATTCTCTTTAGGCAAATAGGCATCGGAGAATAGTTTGTCCATAGCCCAGTCACTGACTTCAAGAGGAAAAGCTATACCAGCTCTCGAAGCAGGCCGGATAGCTCAAGCAACAGCAGCCAAGCCAAAATCCTTATCCCCTGCATTTCTGAACAATGACAGAGCAGCAGTTCTGTCTAGAACCAGGAGGTATTCAGAAGTCAATTGTTGGGTCCCGGGTTGTGTCCATCAGTTCAGACGTGGCCTTCAGATCAACTCATGATTCCAGGGCTTTGGCATTGACTCTGTTCTCAGGTTCTCTGCTCAGGGGCAAGTAAGCTTCTCCCTCTCCAGCTCCACCCCCTGATTGGGATCTCTCTGCCTCTCTATCCAAACGTGCATGTGCATGTTCGATATGATAACAAAGACAAAAACAGTGCACAATAATTGACTGGGGCCAAAGGATGTTTTATTGAATTTGGACCTAGGTTCCTATGGAGGGCAGCCAGGTATAGAGAACCTCCCACCATCCTAAAATGCCCGACCTTCGCTTGGAGCTTCTTTGTTCATTCTCCTGTTCTTTGCCTTCCTGGATCTCCTCACCAACCTGCAGCATCCGCTGTCTGTCGTGCTGTACTGACCCCTTGTTAACACATTGTGCATCCTCTCGGGGCTCCATTGGAACATGCCCATCTTCCTCAAGAGGCACTGTTTGCTTATCACATGTAACCATTTGGGGGATGGTCATGAGAGGGTGAAGGCAGGCTTGTGCTGCCACATCTCCATGCAGTTCCACAGAGGGTAGCTGATCCACCATGAGGGAGTGCTCAAGGTTCTTCCACATTCGAATCCTCTTCATTTTTTTTTTATAAATATTTTATTTATTTATTTGTCAGAGAGAGAGAGAGTGCAAGCACAGGCAGACAGAGTGGCAGGCAGAGTCAGAGGGAGAAGCAGGCTCCCTGCAGAGCAAGGAGCCCGATGCGGGACTCGATCCCAGGACGCTGGGATCATGACCTGAGCCGAAGGCAGCTGTTTAACCAACTGAGCCACCCAGGCGTCCCTCGAATCCTCTTCAATGCGTCCTTTTGCACATACAAGTTGTCTTCCTGAAATGGGCACGGAAGTCTTTCAGATGGCTTCATTGGGCTATGGGTCTCTTCCAACATGCTCTCCGTTGGCTTCTGTGGACTCCAAGAACATGAGTCTGTCCTGGACCTAAGGTTCTAGGTTGTAGACTCTGCCTTGGATGCATGGTCTTTTTGGAAGATTGGGAGGCCTTGTTGGCACCATTTCTGGAGACCATCGAGGTAGTCGTGTGCTTTCTGTGGAAGACTCCAGACATGTCTTTGGCACGGTTGCGGGGGTTCACTTTGAGCTTCCCTTGGGTGGACCTTTTCCTGTTGAGATGCTCCATGATTTGGTGGGAGGGTCTCACCCTTACGCAGGGCTCAGATTTCCTCCCCTGAGGCATTGCTTGCGGTCTGTTAGTTTCTTGGCTTGTCGTTGCTAAGATGGAATGCGGCATCTTGCCTTTCTCCGAGGTCCAGAGGGCTGGTGCTGACACTCACGACCAAATACTATGAATTGGGCCATGGAGAAGGTGACACCGACTCGCTTCGCAAACTGCCTTGGTGAGAGACCCAGGCGGCTCCAGCAGTTTGGGACGGCCTGGGGTCCTCTTGGCCCACCCATGACTACTCCAGTCAAGTGTAGTGATCAGGCCTGGGTTGATGAGGAGTGGTTGCTATGACCTCAAAGCTTTGTGACATCACAGATGCTGGCTTCACTGAAGCAGCTGTCCCTCTCCCATGACCTTGGTGTCCTATGGCTTTAAGTAGGAAGCCCCAGGAAGGACAAAACAAGAGCCCTCTGAACCTGATCAAGAACTCAGGATGTCTTGTGGTTTAATGTCAAACTTCCCCTTTCTGGAGACATAGAGGAAGGAAAATGACATTCAGTATACCTTCCTTTAGGCCAACATATCCCTGGAGACGGCAAGGTGTCCTTTTACACTACAATTTCTAGATATCTCAAGAAAAGGTGAGGTCGCGGGTATGAGCAGCTCTCCGTGGGGTTTTTCGTCCTGTGGGTGAGAGCGTACTTTGTCAGCGTCTTTTGCTTATGGGTCAGTGATGACTAAGGTACGGAAAGTCCCTTTCCGAGGTAAAAGGTGAGGGCATCGATATATGGTGCCGTCTGTGTCCTCGTCTCCTAGTGTTCTGAAACACGCGGCTAAGGGATGAGGCCTCTGTCTACCTGGCTTTCCCTTAAATACCTTTGAAAGTCTTTGAGGAGAGTGACCTTCTGCATCAGAGCTAACTCTCAGAGAGGTCTACCGAACCCGTTGTCATTATTAGTTAACTGTACTTGTTGTGGTAACGGGTATAGACATGTGGACCAAGACTCTTTAGTCAGAAGGAAAGGGACGGCGTATATAGACAGCTTGTAAGGCCCATTCGAGCAGACCTTTAGAGTGAGCCGCAATGCCCTTGCAAGGACTAGTGGATCAGGAAGTTTGGGTCCATTTCGGCACCTCAGTATTCCTCTGCCATCGAAGTGAATGAACCCCTGGACCTTGCCTTGACATGAATGTCCCATGCCCTGCTGTTGGGAAATGGAAAAGGCAAGCAGACAAAGGGAAATATCATATGGCTTCCCACAATATGTGCCTCGGGAGGAATACCTTGGCCCTAGTAAAGGAAGGGAATAATGAAGGGCAAGAAGTCAGAGAAGGAGACCCACCAGGAGTGACTCAGGACTCTGAGAATCCAGCTGAGGGCTACCGAAAAGAGAACTGATTAATGGGTGGTCAGGAGTTGTGGCATATATTAGGAGGAGCACTAGGACGTCCATGCAACTAAAGCATCCGTGAATACTCTGTCAAAAATGGATGATGGATGATAGGCAGGCTTTCTCAACAGAACAGCAACAAGAACAACATCAATTCATAGGAAAACAATGTGGCCCTCTCAAAACCAAAGGAAGTCACAGGGAGAAAAGGAAAGAATTATATTGTTTATTATCTTTCCTTATTGAAATGACATGGGTGGGTTTCCTAAAATGTCCTTCTTTGAATTGGGTCTTTATCCGTGTAAATTAGAGTTTACCCACCTCTTCCATCTCTGGATTTGATGAGAGGACATGACAATGCCTTCACTAAATACATAGAAGAGTGGCCCAAGCAAATGACTTGACCTGGCCTTCTGTGTGTTGGCAGGGGTTGGATTACTGCTTCAAAGGCTTCCGTATAAACTAGAGAGCTGAGATTTTGTAGGTTTCCTGACCTAATCTTGGAATTTTCTATGTGTCTGGGAATTTATCCTTTTCTCTCAGTTCTTGGATTTGCTAGCATAAATGTGTGGCTATGCCTTTTCGGTTATTCTTTTTTCCTTGCTACCAGTTGTGATGTGGTTTCATACTTGCAACTGTGTGCTTGTCTCCCTGTTTTATCCCAGTAATGGCTTCTGCGGTTTGTTCGTGTTGTCAAAACTCAAGTGTGAGATCTCCTGATTTTTTTCCTATTGGTTTGTTTGTATTTCCTTAATTTTGATAATCACATGTCTGATTTCAATTTTTCTGTTAACTTTGGAGTTCGGTTTTTCTTCATCTTGTTCCTTCAGTCGTCCTTTTAGGTGGCTTTCTTTTTCGGTGTTTTTAAATTTTGGAAATGCACACATTTAACCCTATATTGTTTCCCCATAAAATGTTTTGGCATCCTCCTCTAAGTTTCTTAGAATTCCTTCGTTCATGGCTCTTTCTTCTTTTCCTTTGGATTTTCTTTCTTGCATTCATTGTAGTTTGTGAGTGTGTTGTGTTTTCCACTTTTAGTGTCTGGCTTTATTTCCAATTTGAAAGTGATATCTTCCTGTTTTCATACCTTCGTGATCATAAGTGCACAGGATAGGTTTTGACTTCTCTTCCATGAATTACGACTGGATTTGGACTCGAGCTCATGACCTGCGATAGACAAAGTTAGGTCTGCTGCTGGGAAGAACATATCTTATTGTCCTCAGAGACGCAATCTTACTCATGGACCCCCAAAGTTAGGTGGTCTCGAATGCCCATGTGGACGTCTGTTATTCCTTAGCACCTTCCCATCCAGATAATCTGTCCTGTGCTTAACCTGGATATCATAGTTGCCAACAGTATTGGATAAACGTCGCCATCTCCATTCCTGTGTGTTCATAGGCTTCCAACGTTTAGATACACCTTTTTTCATGGTGGATATGTTGGCAATTCTTCCAGGTTTCTGATGTTTTGATGCTCCATCAAGACAAAACATCTTCCGCTTAGCTTTTTTCTCTCGAAGGCATAAAATGACTCTCGCTGACTTAGGCACAAACACTTTGGCTCTCTTCTCCTTGGGAATAGCATAACCTACGTCTTCCCTGTTTCTTCACTTGCAAGCTATGAGTATCTTTATAGTCGAAGGAAATCTCCTATGGGCAACAGAAGGACGAGCCTGTTTAATATTTGCTGTTTTCTTATGGATGTTTCTATTTTTTTTTTTTTTTTGATTTGGAATTTCAACCACTGTTACAAACTGTTTGTATTGACGGGAGACTTTAGTCCTGAGTACTGAATGTATTATTGATAGGTAATAGTTCACTTTCTCATTTCGGTTGGCTTCTGACTTGGATTCTATTTGCCTTTCACCTATATGGTATTTTCTTGGGGTTGCTTCATTGGTACGATTCCTCGCTTCCTTCCCATATTTTGCATGTCTTATCTTTGTGTGTTTGCATGTGCATGTGTTAATGCTGTGTGGTGTGTGTGTGTTTCACATCACAATTATTATTAAAATACGAGAGAATGGAATTCGGTCTCTTGTGGGTAGCAATTCAATTTGACATGCCTTGAAATCTCACATTCCATTAGTTTCAGGAAATCTCCTTAAAGGAATGTCATCTCTTGTCCTCTTCAAGAATCCCGTGTTCTCACAACGGCCTTCCAACAAACAGCACCATTTGAATTTCTCATTAGAGTCATAATGTTTGTCCCAATACCCTTTCTTTTTCGTATGTTTCTTGACTGTCATGAGTTAGTGAAATCGTCTGTTTATTGTCTTTCTGAGAATGATAGATGTGACAAAGTCCAATGCTCTCCGCAAGACTGCCATAAGAGACATGTGGAAGAATTCCTTCTTGCTTATGTCACAGTACAAATTGTGGTGACATGAAGACACTGAGATGGTAGTAGTGTCTAATAACCTCATGCTTCTTCAACCATGAAGGCAACAAAAAGATGACCACAACAACTGCAGTGGGGTGGAAATTGACCTGAAGCCTACAAGGTAAACTCCACAGCGAAAGAGAACGGAAGTTGCAGAGATGATGGGAGAAGGTTGGAGACATGGCTCAGGGGAGATTTGGTTGGTTCGTGGATCAGAGGGCTGGAGTCCATGAAGAGGACCAAAGCACAGGAGAGCAGGGCACCCTGGGATCACACAAGGAACCTGTTTCCCAGTGCCGTTGACTGTGAGACGCAGAGGGTCTGAAGGGCACGAGTACTTTACAACACAAGTGTTGAAGGCTGAAGTTTTCCTATCAGCAGGCTTGGCAGACATCAACTTGAAGGAACACCATCTTTTTCCTGCATATGACACCAACAAGCGACCAGGAGCAGACAGCCTGGAGACAATGATCAGAGAGAGACAATACCAAGAGACGCAGTGGGAAGATGATGAGTCGTGGGAGTGATTCCGTGAAAGGCAGTGTTCGTGGAGATGACTCAATGTGGACATAATAAATTTTGGCTCTCACAACAGCAGCATCAAGACAGAGCTTGGCCAAGACAGGTATGTGAGGACAGAGACTCCCTAGCCAGCCAACACAAAATACCAACAGTGGAACACTTGGAGGATTGCCTTCCTCAGTCCAAGATGCTTAGTCCAAGGAGAACAGACTCTCCCATATGGGACGAGAAGAAAGCTTTGACCACATGCTCTCTTCTGAACACAGCATTCTGCAGGCCTGCGTTCTGTTGAGTTGGTAGAGTTTCTCCTTTCACAGGCACACCAGAGCCCACCAAGGTAAACCTCAGCATATTCAGCCCGGACCCTAAAAACAACAAACGGCCGGAAAGGAGAGCTACTGCAAATGACTGGCCTCCAGGACAGGGTCAGCCACAACACAAACAGCAGTGGCATGCATGCCACATACACTCTCACAAACACACACACACGCATGCACTCAACAAACCTTAAGGGCGAGCCTTGGGTCACTCACGGATCACTTCCTCCTAAATAAATTACCCTCAGGTTAGAAAAGAGAATGAGTTTAACGAATACAGAGAGGTGACAGAGACTTAGATCCAATGCAAAGATGGAAGAATCAATTGATTCCCAGGTAAAGGAAGAAGGAGTGATTACGACTAGGCAGTCAGAGTGAAACCTCTACATAGAGCACGCCCGATGCGGGATAGAAAGCTGTGGCCTGGATACTCGCTGTACATCAGAAAACATAGGAGATATCAGAGAGTCTCGAAACACAGAGACAAAACTGATAAAGATAAAAACACCTAAAGAACTCCTGAAGAGAAGATTGGCAGGAGACTGGATGCAAAGTTCGGGAACATGGTAGAAGTGGAGGATCCAATTAGGAACCGAGAAGAACAAGCCTAGAAAATAAGGATGCAAATTCTAAGAGAGAAGGCAGAATGATGGAACATGATAGTGAGCTTAGGGAATCTCTAAGGAAATGAAAGAGGTGCCTCTTGTAGGTGAAGTAAGAGTGAGAGAAAGAAAAGAGGGCTGATCCTAGATTAGAGAACTCGGGGCTGGAAAGGACCCTCATCTGGGAGCAGAGAAAGTGGTCCAGAATCAGAGGCACAGAGAACTCCCAACACCTTCCACAGAAGCGGAGCACCTAAAGACATAGTGCCATTCCCCCCGGAAAATCTAGGCATGGAGGTATTCTCTTTAGGCAAATAGGCATCGGAGAATAGTTTGTCCATAGCCCAGTCACTGACTTCAAGAGGAAAAGCTATACCAGCTCTCGAAGCAGGCCAGATAGCTCAAGCAACAGCAGCCAAGCCAAAATCCTTATCCCCTGCATTTCTGAACAATGACAGAGCAGCAGTTCTGTCTAGAACCAGGAGGTATTCAGAAGTCAATTGTTGGGTCCCGGGTTGTGTCCATCAGTTCAGACGCGGCCTTCAGATCAACTCATGATTCCAGGGCCTTGGCATTGACTCTGTTCTCAGGTTCTCTGCTCAGGGGCAAGTAAGCTTCTCCCTCTCCAGCTCCACCCCCTGATTGGGATCTCTCTGCCTCTCTGTCCAAACGTGCATGTGCACGTTCGATAAGATAACAAAGACAAAAACAGTGCACAATAATTGACTGGGGCCAAAGGATGTTTTATTGAATTTGGACCTAGGTTCCTATGGAGGGCAGCCAGGTATAGAGAACCTCCCACCATCCTAAAATGCCCGACCTTCGCTTGGAGCTTCCTTGTTCATTCTCCTGTTCTTTGCCTTCCTGGATCTCCTCACCAACCTGCAGCATCCGCTGTCTGTCGTGCTGTACTGACCCCTTGTTAACACATTGTGCATCCTCTCGGGGCTCCATTGGAACATGCCCATCTTCCTCAAGAGGCACTGTTTGCTTATCGCATGTAACCATTTGGGGGATGGTCATGAGAGGGTGAAGGCAGGCTTGTGCTGCCACATCTCCATGCAGTTCCACAGAGGGTAGCTGATCCACCATGAGGGAGTGCTCAAGGTTCTTCCACATTCGAATCTTCTTCAATGCGTCCTTTTGCACATACAAGTTGTCTTCCTGAAATGGGCACGGAAGTCTTTCAGATGGCTTCACTTGGGCTTGGGTCTCTTCCAACTTGCTCTCCGTTGGCTTCTGTGGACTCCAAGAACATGAGTCCGTCCTGGACCTAAGGTTCTAGGGTGTAGAGTCTGCCTTGGATGAATGGTGTTTTGGAAGATTGGGAGGCCTTGTTGGCACCGTTTCTGGAGATCATCGAGGTACTCGTGTGCTTGCTGTGGAAGATTCCAGACATGTCTTTGGCACGGTTGCGGGGGTTCACTTTGAGCTTCCCTTGGGTGGACCTTTTCCTGTTGAGATGCTCCATGATTTGGTGGGAGGGTCTCACCCTAACGCAGGGCTCGGATTTCCTCCCCTGAGGCTTTGCTTGTGGTCTGTTAGTTTCTTGGCCTGTCGTGGCTAAGATGGAATGAGGGATCCTTGCCTTTCTCCGAGGTCCAGAGGGCTGGTGCTGACACTCACGACCAAATACTATGAATTGGGCCATGGAGAAGGTGACACCGACTCGCTTCGCAAACTGCCTTGGTGAGAGACCCAGGCGGCTCCAGCGGTTTGGGATGGCTTGGGGTCCTCTTGGCCCACCCATGACTACTCCAGTCAAGTGTAGTGATCAGGCCTGGGTTGATGAGGAGTGGTTGCTATGACCTCAAGGCTTTGTGACATCACAGATGCTGGCTTCACTGAAGCAGCTGTCCCTCTCCCATGACCTTGGTGTCCTATGGCTTTAAGTAGGAAGCCCCGGGAAGGACAGAACAAGAGCCCTCTGAACCTGATCAAGAACTCAGGATGTCTTGTGGGTTAATGTCCAACTTCCCCTTTCTGGAGACATAGAGGAAGGAAAATGACATTCAGTATACCTTCCTTTAGGCCAACATATCCCCAGAGACGGCAAGGTGTCCTTTTACACTACAATTTCTAGATATCTCAAGAAAAGGTGAGGCCTCGCGGGTATAAGCAGCTCTCCGTGGGGTTTGTCGTCCTGTGGGTGAGAGCGTACTTTGTCAGCGTCTTTTGCCTATGGGTCAGTGATGACTAAGATACGGAAAGTCCCTTTCCGAGGTAAAAGGTGAGGGCATCGCTATATGGTGCTGTCTGTGGCCTCGTCTCCTAGTGTTCTGAAACACGCGGCTAAGGGATGAGGCCTCTGTCTACCTGGCTTTCCCTTAAATACCTTTGCAAAGTCTTTGAGGAGAGTGATATTCTGCATCTGAGCTAACTCTCAATGAAGAGGCCTGGACCGAACCCGTTGTTATTATTAGTTAACTGTACTTGTTGTGGTAACGGGTATAAACATGTGGACCAAGACTCTTTAGTCAGAAGGAAAGGGACGGCCTATACCGAAGGCTTGCAAGGCCCATTCGAGCAGAACTTTGGAGTGAGCCGCAATGCCCTTGCAAGGACTAGTGGATCAGGAAGTTTGGGTCCATTTCGGCACCACAGTATTCCTCTGCCGTCGAGTGAATGAACCCCTGGACCTTGCCTTGACATGAATGTCCCATGCCCTGCTGTTGGGAAATGGAAAAGGCAAGCAGACAAAGGGAAATGTCATATGGCTACCCACAATATGTGCCTCGGGAGGAATACCTTGGCCCACTTAAGGAAGGGAATAATAAAGGGCAAGAAGTCAGAGAAGGAGACCCACCAGGAGTGACTCAGGACTCTGAGAATCCAGCTGAGGGCTACCGAAAAGAGAACTGATTAATGGGTGGTCAGGAGTTGTGGCATATATTAGGAGGAGCACTAGGACGTCCATGCAACTAAAGCATCCGTGAATACTCTGTCAAAAATGGATGATGGATGATAGGCAGGCTTTCTCAACAGATAGCAACAACAACATCAATTCATAGGAAAACAATGTGGCCCTCTCAAAACCAAAGGAAGTCACAGGGAGAAAAGGAAAGAATTATATTGTTTATTATCTTTCCTTATTGAAATGACATGGGTGGGTTTCCTAAAATGTCCTTCTTTGAATTGGGTCTTTATCCTTGTGAATTAGAGCTTACCCGCCTCTTCCATCTCTGGATTTGATGAGAGGACATGACAATGCCTTCACTAAATACCTAGAAGAGTGGCCCAGGAAAATGATCTTTTAGGCCAACCTTTCTCCAGAGATGGCAAAGTTTTCCTATTTCCTCTGAAATATCTAGAGATATCAGAAACAACAAGTCCTCTGGTATATCATCCCGTCTCTCTGAGGTTTGTCATCCTTTGCATGAGAGAGTGACATTATACATTATAGCTAATCCTTAAGGAGGAGCAATGGACAGCACTCCTTGTTACCATTATTTATCTCTACCTACTGTGTTAATGGGTATAACCCTGTTGACCAAGTCTCTTTAATCAAAGGAAAATTAATGGCTTATATCGATGGTCTGCAAGGCTCACTTGAACAGAACTGAGGATTGAGCTGCTATGTCCTTGCAAAGACTAGTGGATAAAGAAGGTGTGGTCCATATTGGCAACAGAGTATTCCTCAGCAATTAGGGAGGATGAACTCTTGATTCTTGCACTGGCATGAATGCCACAGGACTGGGTTTGTGAAATGAAATGGGCAAGGAGACATAGGGAAATATCATATGGCTTCTCTCATATGTGCCCTAGGACGAATACCACGGCCCTTAGTAGAAAGAAGGAAAAACTGAAGGGGATAAGTCAGAGAAGGAGACAAACCAGGAGTAACTCAGAACTCTGAGGAATCAAGCTGAGAGTCAAGGAAAAAAGAGACATGCAGGGAATGAGGGAACGGGCTAATGGGTGTTGAAGAGTTCTGGCATATCTTAGGCGGAGTACTAGGTCATATATGGAACTGAAGCATCAGTGAATACTCTGTCAAAAATGGATGATGGATGACAGGCTGGCTTCCTCAACAGTACAAAATAATACAAAAACAAGCTGGCCCTTTCAAATGCAGGTGAAGACAGACAGAGAAAAGGAAAGAATTATATTTTTATTATGTTTAATTATTGAAATGGAATATAATTTATTTCCTAAAATGTCATTATTTGAATTGGGTCTTTATACTAGTAAAGTGGAGTTCATCCACCTCCTCCATTTGTGGAATTGATGAGAAGAAAATGGCATTGCCTTCTCTAAATGTCTAGAAGAGTTGAACAGGAAATGATTTGCACCTCGCCATCTGTGTATTGACAGGGGTTTGATTACTGCTTCAAACGCTTTAGTCACTACTACAGAGCTGAGATTTTGTAGGTTTCCTGACCTAATCTTTGGAGTGAATATGTGTCTTGGAATTTATCCTTTTCTCTCAGTTCTTTTCTTTTGGGTTTGCTTCATTAGTGCTATTCTTCACTTCCTCCCCATCTTTTGTGTGTCTTATCTGTGTGTGTGTGTGTGTGTGTGTGTGTGTGTGTGTGTGTGTGTGTGTGTGCTGAGTGTGTTTCAAATAACAATTATAATTAAATTGATGGAGATAGGAAGTCGGTATTTAATGGATAGCAGTTCCATTTGACATGCCTTGAAAACTCACATTCCCTCTCTTTCAGCCACATTTCCTACAAAGAATGTCATCTTTTGTCCTCTTTGATAAACACATATTTTCTCAAAACTGACCTCAACAAACACCACATTTTGTGTGCCTGGGTAGTGTCGTATTATTTGTCCATTTTTCCCTTGCTTTTTCATATGTCTCTTGACAGTCATGAGAGAGTGAAATTGTATGTTATTTGTCTTTCTGGGACTGATAGATGTGACGTAGGCTAATGCTCTCCACAATTCTGCCACATGAGGCAAGTGGAAAGAATTCATTCTTGCTTATGGCTGGGTAAGATTCTGTGGGGCTTTTTCAGGACAGTGAGATGGTAGTAGTGTCTGGTAACTCCAGACTTGTCTTTATCCAGGAACACAACAGGAAGATTACCACATCAACTTCAACATGGCAGAAATGAACTGGAGCCCACAAAGCAAACTCCATAGCAAAAGAGAGAATAAGTTGCAATCACTATGGGAGAAGATTGGAGACATGGTTTAGGGGAAAAGTGGAAAGTTGGTAATTCAGAAGGCAGTGAGACAATGCAATGGGCAAAGCCACAAGAGATCGGAGCACACTTGGAACCCACAAGGAGTACGTTCTCCAATTCCATTGATTCTGACCATCAGGGGGTCTGAATCATACTAGTTCATGCCAACAAAGGGCCTTGAGGCCTGGAGATTTTAGATCAGCAGCCTTGGCATATCAACTCAAAAGAACACTGTATTTCTCTGTCAGAGAACACCAACAAATAGCCAGGTGAAGACAGCCTGGAAACCACGATTAGAGACAATACCAGGTGACACAGTGGGAAGATGGTGGGTTCTGGCTGTACATTAGTGAGAGGCAGTGTTCTTGGAGATGATTTGATGGGGGCAAAAGAAATTTGGGGCTCTTGCACAGGCAGCATCAAGCCCGAGCTACTGGCCAAAGACAGGTTGGTGAGGGCTTTAATTGCCTCTCCTGCAAACACGAAATTCTAACCATGGAACACATAGGGTACTGTGTTCCTCAGTCCAACTTGCTTCATTTTAAGAGAACAGATTCTCCCATAGGGGACTAGAAGAAAGCCCTGTCCATAGGCTGTCCCCTGACCACAGAATGCTACAGGCATTCATTCTGTTGTAAAGTTTGAATTTCTCTTTTCACAGGCACACCAGATCCCACCAAGCTAAACCTCAGCCTATTCAGCCCAGACCCCAAACACACCAAAAGGCTGGCAAAGAGAGCCTCTGCAGATGACTGGTCTCAAGGACAGGGGGCAGCTATGATACAACAGCAGAGGGCATGCATGCCACACACACATACCTGAGACTCCCTCAAGGGCCAGCCCTTGGGCACTCCATGATATCTTATTTCTAAAGAAATTACCATCAGGATAAAAAACAGAATTGATTTTTCAAATACTGAGAAAGAGTCAGAGACCTATATCCAAGACAAAGATGGAAGAATCAATTGTTGCCAAGGAAGAAGACAAGAAATTATCATGGCCAGGTAATCGGAGTGAAACCTCACATATAACACGCCCAATGGAGGATTGAAAGCAGAAAGATATCAGGGAGTCTCAAAACACATAGATTAAACTGATAGAAATAAAATAAAGTAAAATAAAATAAAATAAAATAAATAAAGAATTTCTAAAGAAAAGATTGGTAGCAGACTGAAGGAAAAGTCCAAAAAAGCTGGCAGAAGCAAAGGACCAAATTTTTGACCTGGCAGAAAAGGAATGGTAAATAAGGAAACAAATCCAAAGAAAGAAGGAAGAATGATGAAACATGACAATGAGCTTAGGAAAGTCATTGACTCCAAGGAATAGAAAGAGGTGCTTATTGTAGGAGAAGTAGGAGTGAGAGAAAAAAAAAAAAGAGGGCTGAACATGGATTTGAGAATTCAGAGCTAAAACTGTCCCTCATCTGGGAGCAGAAACAGAGATCCAGATTCAGAGGCAAGGAGGACTCACATCACCATCCACAGAAGCATGGAACCACAAGACATAGTTTCATTCAATGGAGGAATTCTCTTTACCTAAATATGCGTGGGAGTGTAGTTTGTACATAGCCAAATCACTTACCTCAAGAGGACAAACTATACCAGCTCTCAAAGCAGGTCAGGTAGCTCAAGCAACACCAGCCCAAGCCAAAATCCATTTCCCCTGCATTTGTGAACAATGACAGAGCAGTGGTTCACGTCTAGAACTAGGACGTATTCAGAAGTCAAAGGTTGTGTCATGGATTGTGTCTATCAGTTCAGAGGCGGCCTTCAGCTCAACTCATGATCCCAGGGTCTTGGCATCGACTCTGGTCTCAGGTTCCCTGCTCAGGGGTAAGTCAGCTTTTCCCTCTCCAGCTCTACACCCTGATTGTGATCTCTCTGTCTCTCTGTCAAATATGTGCATGTGCATTGTTTGACAAAAAGACAAAAACACAACCGGGGTACAAGGATTGACTGTGGCCAGGGGATGTTTTCTTTAATTTGGACCTAGATCTCTATGGAAGGCAGCCAGGTTCAGAGAACCTCCCACCATCCTCAAATGCTAGACCTTCGCTCAGAGCTCCAATGTTCATTCTCCAGTTCCTTGTCTTCCTGAATATCCTCACCAACCTGTAGCATACGCTGTCTGTGGCTCTCTAATGGCCCTTTGTTGTCCCACTGTTCATCTTCTGCTGCCTCCATTAGAACACGCCCATCTTCCACAAGAGGCATTGTTTGCTTATCCCATGAAACTATTTGGGGGATGTTCATGAGAGGGTGAAGGCAGGCTTGTGCTGTCACATCTACATGTACTCCTCCAGAGGGTATCTGCACGACCCTGTGGGAATGCTCCAGGTTCTTTGACATTTGAATCCTCTTCAATGCGTCCTTTTGAAGATACAAGTTGTGTTCCTGAAACGGGCACGGAAGTCTTTCAGATGGCTTCACTTGGGCTATGGGTCTTTTCCAACATGCTCCATGCTTGCTGCTGTGGACTCCAAGTACATGAGTCCATTCTGGACCTAAGGTTCTAGGATGTAGAATCTGCTTTTGGTAAATCGTCAGTTTTGAAGATTTGGAAGTCATTTTGGCTCTATTTCTAGG
Organism: Mustela nivalis; assembly: GCF_964662115.1. Classification (NCBI taxonomy): domain Eukaryota; kingdom Metazoa; phylum Chordata; class Mammalia; order Carnivora; family Mustelidae; genus Mustela; species Mustela nivalis. The sequence goes on along the minus strand of NW_028136064.1, from coordinate 296,840 downwards.
GATGCTACAGCTACTCATTATAAGGTCCGCTAGGCCAGAGGGAGTCATTTTGTGTTTCTGCAGTAAACTTATATTGAACCCATGCTGTAAACAAAATTGACCCTACTCCTCCCAGAGGAGCTTACTCTCAAAGCCTAGATACAAGGGTGAATCAGGCCAGGTGAAGACATCCCATTAGAGGGGCACGCATATATCTACTAGGGTAAATTGAGATCCAATTGTCCACCCATGTGTTACCTAGCATTTTTGTTTTTGTGGTGTAGCAGACTTAGCACGACTGTGCAGTTTTTTCTGTATTGTTATCTCATTGGCCACGTCTGTATAGCCTGGCTAAACTACCGCTATAAATGTTAGTCTCTGAGGCTGGGAGGGGTTGCCTCTTTGCAAGAGAAGGCCCTGACCGGTCAATATGATTCTCGATGCTTTGTGCAAAATTAACGTTTGCTTGACCTTCACTTTGTATCAGTCTCGCTCTTTTGAATAAGGACCCTATCTTTGGAGGGCCACCCGAATTCAAATGATGAGAACTGAAACAGCATTGGAATTTTTGGAAAAGCCTCTGGAGGTAAGATCATGGGATCCTGCATGGAGCTGCAGTGTACAGTCTCCTACCAATCTTCTCTTCAGGAGTTCTTTAGGTGCTTTTATCTTTATCAGTTTTATCTCTGTGGTTCGAGACTCTCTGATATCTCCTATGTTTTCTGACGTACAGCGAGTATCCAGGCCCCTGCTTTCAATCCCGCATCGGGCGTTTTCTATGTAGAGGGTTCACTCTGATTGCCTAGCCATAATCATTCCTTCTTCCTTTACCTGGGCATCAATTGATTTTTTCATCTTTGCATTGGATCTAAGTCTCTGTCACCTCTCTGTATTCGTTAAACTCATTCTGCTTTCTAACCTGAGGGTAATTTATTTAGGAGGAAGAGATCCGGAGTACCCAGGGCTGGCCCTTAAGGTTTGTTGAGTGCGTGCGTGTGTGTGTGTTTGTGAGTGTGTATGTGGCATGCATGCCACTGCTGTTTGTGTTGTGGCTGACCCTGTCCTGGAGGCCAGTCATTTGCTGTAGCTCTCCTTTCCGGCCGTTTGTTGTTTTTAGGGTCCGGGTTGAATATGCAGAGGTTTACCTTGGTGGGCTCTGGTGTGCCTGTGAAAGGAGAAATTCGAGCAACTCAGCAGAACGCAGGCCTGCAGAATGCTGTGTTCAGAAGAGAACATGTGGTCAAAGCTTTCTTCTCGTCCCCTATGGGAGAGTCGTTGTCCTTGGACTAAGCATCTTGGACTGAGGAAGGCAGTTTTCCAAGTATTCCACTGTCGGGATTTCAAGTTGGCTGGCTAGGCAGCCTATGTCCTCACATACCTGTCTTGGCCAGTAGCTTTGTCTTGATGCTGCTGTTGCGAGAGCCCAAAATTTATTATGTCCACATTGAGACATCTCCACGAACACTGCCTTTCACGGAATCACTCCCACTACTCACCATCTTCCCAGTGCATCACTTAGTATTGTCTCTCTCTGATCATTGTCTCCAGGCTGTCTGCTCCTGGTCGCTTGTTGGTGTCATATGCAGGAAAAAGATGGTGTTCCTTCAAGTTGATGTCTGCCAAGCCTGCTGATAGGAAAACTTCAGCCTTCAACACTTGTGTTGTAAAGTACTCGTGCCCTTCAGACCCTCTGCGTCTCACAGTCAACGGCACTGGGAAACAGGTTCCTTGTGGGTTCCCAGTGTGCCCTGCTCTCCTGTGCCTTGGTCCTCTTCATGGACTCCAGCCCTCTGATCCACGAACCAACCAAATCTCCCCTGAGCCATGTCTCCAACCTTCTCCCATCATCTCTGCAACTTCCGTTCTCTTTCGCTGTGGAGTTTATCTTGTAGGCTTCAGGTCAATTTCCACCCCAATGCAGTTGTTGTGTTCATCTTCCTGTTGCCTTCATAGCTGAAGACAAGCATGAGGTTATTAGACACTACTACCATCTCACTCTCCTCCATGTCACCGCAATTCGTACTGAGACATAAGCAAGAAGGAATTCTTCCACTTGTCTCTTATGGCAGTCTTGCGGAGAGCATTGGGCTTTGTCACATCTATCATTCTCAGAACGACATCAGACAGACGATTTCACTAACTCATGACACTCAAGAATCATACGAAAAAGAAAGGGTATTGGTACAAACAGTATGACTCTAATGAGAAATTCAAATGGTGCTGTTCTTTGGAAAGCAGTTTTGTGAGAACACGTGTTACTTGAAGAGGACAAGAGATGACATTCCTTGCAGGAGATTTCCTGAAACTGATGGAATGTGAGATTTCAAGGCATGTCAAATTGAATTGCTACCCACAAGAGACCGAATTCCATTCTCTCGTATTTTAATAATAATTGTGATGTGAAACACACACACACACCACAGCATTAACACATGCACATGCAAAATATGGGAAGGAAGCGAGGAATCGTACCAATGAAGCAACCCCAAGAAAATACCATATAGGTGAAAGGCAAATAGAATCCAAGTCAGAAGCCAACCGAAATGAGAAAGTGAACTATTACCTATCAATAATACATTCAGTATCAGGACTAAAGTCTCCCGTCAATACAAACAGTTTGTAAGAGTGGTTGAAATTCCAAATAAAAAAAAAAAAAAAGGTAGAAAACATCCATAAGAAAACAACAAATATTAAACTAGCTCGTCCTTCTGTTGACCATAGGAGATTTCCTTCGACTATAAAGATACTCATAGCTTGCAAGTGAAGAAACAGGGAAGACATAGGTTATGCTATTCCCAAGGAGAAGAGAGCCAAAGTGTTTGTGCATAAGTCAGCGAGAGTCATTTTATGCCTTCGAGAGACAAAAGATAAGCGGAAGTTGTTTTGTCTTGATGGAGCATCAAAACAACAGAAACCTGGAAGAATTGCCAACATATACACCACGAACAAGGGTGTATCTAAACGTTGGAAGGTATGAACACACAGGAAGGGAGATGGTAAATTTTATCCAATACTGTTGGCAATTATGATATCTACGTTAAGCACAGGACAGATCATCTGGATGGGAAGGTGCTAAGGAATAACAGACGTCCACATGGGCTCTCGAGACCACCTGAACTTTGGGGATCGATGAGAAAGATTGCGTCTCTGAGGACAATAAGATATGTTCTTCCCAGCAGCAGACCTAACTTTGTCTATCGCAGGTCATGAGCTCGAGTCCAAATCCAGTCGTAATTCATGGAAGAGAAGTCAAAACCTATCCTGTGCACTTATGATCACGAAGGTATGAAAACAGGAAGATATCACTTTCAAATTGGAAATACAGCCAGACACTAAAGTGGAAAACACAACACATTCACGAACTGCAATGAATGCAAGAAAGAAAATCCAAAGGAAAAGAAGAGCCATGAACGAAGGAATTCTAAGAAACTTAGAGGAGGATGCCAAAACATTTTATGGGGAAACCATATAGGGTTAAAAGCATGCATTTCCAAAATTTAAAAACACTGAAAAAGAAATCCCCCTATAAGGACGACTGAAGGAACAAGATGAAGAAAAACCGAACTCCAAAGTTAACAGAAAAATTGAAATCATACATGTGATTATCAAAATTAAGGAAATACAAACAAACCAATAGGAAATGAATCAGGAGACCTCACACTTCAGTTTTCACAACACGAACAAACCACAGAAGCCATTACTGGGATAAAACAGGGAGACAAGCACACAGCTGCAAGTATGAAACCACATGACAACTCGGAGAAAGGAAAAAAGAAAAACCGAAGAGGCACATCCACACATTTATGCTAGCAAATCCAAGAACTGAGAGAAAAGGATAAATTCGCAGACACATAGGAACATCCAAGTTAGGTCAGTAATCCTACAAAATCTCAGCTCTAGTAGTGACGGAACCATTTGAAGCAGTAATCCAACCCCAGCCAACACACAGAAGGCCAGGTCAAGACATTTTCTTGAGCCACTCCTCTAGGTATTTAGTGAAGGCATTGTGATGTCCTCTCATCAAATCCAGAGATGGAAGAGGTGGGTAAGCTCTAATTCACAAGGATAAAGACCCAATTCAAAAAAGGACATTTTAGGAAACCAATTCCATGTCATTTCAATAAAGGAAAGACAATAAACAATATAATTCTTTCCTTTTCTCCTGTGACTGCCTTTGGTTTAGAGAGGGCCATAATGTTTTCCTCTGAAATTATGTTGTTCTTGTTGCTGTTCTGTTGAGAAAGCCTGCCTATCATCCATCATCCGTTTTTGACAGAGTATTCAGGGATGCTTTAGTTGCATGTATGTCCAGTGCTCCTCTTAATATATTCCACAACTCCTGACTACCCATTAAGCAGTTCTCTTTTTGGTAAACCTCAGCTGGATTCTCAGAGTCCTGAGTCACTCCTGGTGGGTCTCCTTCTCTGACTTCTTGCCCGTCAGTATTCCCTTCCTTTTCCATTTCCCAACAGCAGGGCATGGGACATTCATGTCAAGGCAAGGTCCAGGGGTTCATTCACTTCGACGGCAGAGGAATACTGTGGTGCCGAAATGGACCCAAACTTCCTGATCCACTAGTCCTTGCAAAGGCATTGCGGCTCACTCCAAAAGTCTGCTCGAATGGGCCTTGCAAGCCGTCGGTATAGGCCGTCCCTTTCCTTCTGACTAAAGAGACTTGGTCCACATGTCTATACCCGTTACCACAACAAGTACAGTTAACTAATAATGACAACGGTTTCGGTCCAGGCCTCTTCAATGAGAGTTAGCTCTGATGCAGAAGGTCACTCCCTCGAAGTCTTTGCAAAGGTATTTAAGGGAAAGCCAGGTAGACAGAGGCCTCATCCCTTAGCCGTGTGTTTCAGAACACTAGGAGACTAGGCCCCAGACAGCACCATATATCGATGCCATCACCTTTTACCTCGGAAAGGGACTTTCCGTACCTTAGTCATCACAGACGCATAGGTGAAAGACGCTGACAAAGTACGCTCTCACCCACAGGACGAGAAAACCCACGGAGAGCTATTCATACCTGCGAGGCCTCACCTTTTCTTGAAATATCTAGAAATTGTAGTGGAAAAGGACACCTTGCCATCTCCGGGGATATGTTGGCCTAAAGGAAGGTATACTGAATGTCATTTTCCTTCCTCTATGTCTCCAGAAAGGGGAAGTTGGACATTAAACCACAAGACATCCTGAGTTCTTGATCAGGTTCAGAGGGCTCTTGTTCTGTCCTTCCCGGAGCTTCCTACTTAAAGCCATAGGACACCAAGGTCATGGGAGAGGGACAGCTGCTTCAGTGAAGCCAGCATCTGTGATGTCACAAAGCTTTGAGGTCATAGCAACCACTCCTCATCAACCCAGGCCTGATCACTACACTTGACTGGAGTAGTCATGGGTGGGCCAAGAGGACCCCAGGCCGTCCCAAACCTCTGGAGCTGCCTGGGTCTCTCACCAAGGCAGTTTGCGAAGCGAGTCGGTGTCACCTTCTCCATGGCCCAATTCATAGAGGAAAAAGGGATATTTTTCAAAATAATAAAAAATTAGCGTATTTTTCAGAATATGATATAGTGTTATTCACTGAACTGAGGGAACAAATGTCAAAGTCTAACACAGTTTACAGAATGTTTTAACATAAATTGAAATTTAAATCTGACCAAATTTCACAGTTTTAAGTAAAATGATAGCACTTTATATCCTTGAAAAGTGGTAAGTGACCCAAAACATGGCTTAGAAAAACAAATTTAACACTACACTAGTCTGAGATGGTTAAGTTATGGTACAACTTGCCATTGTGTATCATCAAATGGTATATATTTTCTTTTGGGCTTGTCATTATATTTTATTTTAGCCATTCTGGTAAGTGTGTAGTGATATCTCAGTGTCATTTTAATTGCATTTCCTTGATGTCTAATTATGTCAAAATATATTACTTTGATGTTTAATGCTCTGAGCTTTCTCAGTTCAAGACCATGAAGCCACTTAGGAAAAATACAGTTGCAGAGGCACTCATAGACCAACTCTTATTTCGAAATAAGAAGAAACATTACTACCCATTCCAACAAAAAATAGATTTGTTATGCAGCAGGGATTTTATAAATTACCTACACAACTTATATAGTAAGATGAAATGGGACAGGCGGCTTCTTGCAGCTATATACATCATTTTAATTTCAATTTTCAGTATAATTTTTCCAAGGTATACACAGAATATATATTTAATGTAAATTGTGAACATTTTAAACTCTGTATATGGAAATTAGTCAATTTTAAGTTTATAACAATCAAAATTAACGGAAGTTTATTTTAAATTAGTTAGCTTTCTCTGCATTGCAAGACAGAATAATCAAGAATTGGTAAGAAAAAAGTAATCTCTGTAAAATTACCGGGGGTGCATTATAAAGTGTTCGGTAACCGATCAAACTCACAATTTGGATTGAATGGCAAGTGATTTTTAAAATCTGGAACTCATTGTCAATTTTTTTTCTTCATTGTGTCTTAATAAATTACTATGTTCATTTGCATGGAAGTGAAGAAAAATGCATGACATTTCATCTCAACACTAACACCTTTAACTGGCAACTCTGAATGTACTTTACAGCAGTGTAACAAAGTAAAGATCAATGATGTTTCATGAAATATCTGTTATAATTCTCAAGGAGATAGGGAGTTTGTGCAAAAATGCAAATCACTTTGCGACTAAACACATTGTTTATTTCAGCTAATTTTAAGAAAATATGCTGAGAATCTCTCAAAAAAGGAAGCAATGATTTAGGTTTGCCTTCAAACTCCTTATCTAATCCTGAACCAACAGCACATAGTTCAAAGAGCAACTAATTTGAGTAGCTCCAATTTACACATTTCCTAACAATGCTTAATTTAGTGGAATTTCTGTCCAATTATGGTAATTTGATGTAATGAAAGACAAAAGTTCAAAAAGATCATCCTTAATTTATATAGATGCCAAACTCTGCATTTTCTGAATGACGCCCAGGAACGTATTTTCAAAAACAAACAAACAATGCCAGAACCACTATTAGGTCATCTCTAGGCAGAAAGTGACTCAGAGCTTACATTACTCTCTCCCTGAAAGTATACTGTAGGCACTGAAACTACTACCCTGAGTCTGTGCTATCAAATTCCTTAAGTTAGAAAGTTTTAAAACCCGTCTGTGTGGGAGTATTTCATTTACAGATAGAGATTTGGTTGTTTATACATTTTCATACTTGATTTTTAGGATGTAATAACTATGTTTTAAAATTCATGGTGGTTTTGAATACTGTTGGATAATTGTGCTAAAATGGTATATCCATTCCTCCTAGGAAACAGAAATTATAGAAAGGTAGTGCTTTTCAAATCTGACATCTTTGAGTCATTGCAGTTTCATATAAATGCAATAGGAAAAGTGTCATTCATGTTTATGATATTTTCTATAAATAAATTAGAATGTACTGGAGGCCTGATATAAAGTGGGATGCCTAAACTTCAGTAAGATCTTGTTTTCAATTCAAAATAAATTTTATTTTTTATTTTTTTATAATGTCCCTCAATTTCAGATAAGCACCCCCGTAAGGTCCACTCTGTTTTTTTTTTAAGAATTTATTTATTTTATTTGACAGATAGAGATCACAAGTAGGCAGAGAGGCAGGCAGAAAGAGAGGAGGAAGCAGGCTCCCTGCTAGGCAAAGAGCCCGATGCGGGGCTCGATCCCAGGACCCTGGGATCATGACCTGAGCCAAAGGCAGAGGCTTTAACCCACTGAGCCACCCAGGCGCCCCCAAAATAAATTTTAAATTGAATTATGCACCTCTAAGTTCAGAGACAATAAACATCAACCAACACAATTAATAAGTTCTATTTCTTAAAATTTCGGGAACATTGATAGTCTCATCTCCTGGAAGAACAACAGCTAAAATTTTTGGTCATGGATTCTTGCTAAAATATCACTTTCCCAAAGAAAATTAATGTTATGAATTTTTATTGATTGTTATTGATCATGAAGAATATAACAACCACGATAAAAAGAGTAGGAAAAACATGATATCTCATCTGTAAGGGCATGTGGAAAGTAGGAAATGCTAATAAAAATAACTACCATTATTTCCTAAGTTAACATAATATAACAGAACAAAAATATTTCAAAACAATGTTTTCTTTTTTTTTTTTAAGATTTTATTTATTTATTTGACAGAGAGAGATCACAAGTAGGCAGAGAGGCAGGCAGAAAGAGAGGAGGAAGCAGGCACCCTGCTGAGCAGAGAGCCCAATGTGGGACTCGATCCAAGGACTCTGAGATTATGACCTGAGCCGAAGGCAGCGGCTTAACCCACTGAGCCACCCAGGCACCCCCATAACAATATTTTCTAGGCTCATTCTGATAACTCTTTTCTACATTCAAATTTAAAGGTTGAGGCATGTGATATATATTACACAAAAAACATCCCAAGGAATTCGTTAAAAAAAAAACTCTTAATAAAGAACAAATCCAAAGGAATTTCTTTTCTAATTTAATTAACAAATTATGAATCGACTTACCTATTTAATACAGCGTATCAGGCACCAATAATATTTTTTAATCGTCACACCTGATGCAATAGTTACCATCTTTCAGACATACTGATCACGAACAAGCAAATAAACAAGAGCACCGTAGCTTAAGATCTACCTGCATAAATATAGGCTACTTCAGACAATCTCTTCACCACAACATAGAAATGAATAGAAATCATACATGCTCTGTATGGACATACAGATGAGATAGAAGGGGATGGATGTTAATATATGCAAAATCTTTATTAATTACATTGTAAACCATAATATGGAAAAACAGAATACAATTTTAGAAATACCCAGGTCACCATCATTGTTTTATTTTTATATGTGTAGATAAGGAGTTTAATAAACAATGCATGACTATTCAACTCCTTATATTTTGAAAATTTTAGTAAAAGTAACAAACCTAGCACCTAGAAAATTATACTTATCTGCAACATACAGCTTTGCCAGCATGGTAGAGGAAAAGCAAAACAAAATAAGTAAGAAAAGTTTAACATTTCACAAGAGATTTGCTTTTATTTTTTATTTATTATTTTTTATTTTTCATTAATTATTTACTTCTATTTTCTACTTTATTTTAATGAAAATGTCATGACCATAACATAAGAGCAGAATTAAACCAACATGAGAAATTATTTTTTCATAAGTTAAAATAAACTAGCTTGGTGATTAATTCAAAATTATATTACAAACTTCAGTGTTCTTGAAGTAAGTATCACTGCATAAACAAATGAGTCAGGAGTCATAAACTAATGATGATTCTAAATGTTATTTAGAGAGACATTCTGTTCTTAATATATTTCAAATATTCTACACAAGACAAAGTGGATCCAAGTAATCTGTAGGCAAAATAAGATTTTAGAGAAGTATATATTTCCAACAGTATTTATAAAATATTACCTTTATGTAAGGCATCATCCTGGACTTTGTGGAAAACACACAAAGGAGTAAGAAGTGGCCCTTCAAGAAACATATACAATATCAAGGTTTAACATGAAGCAGCATGTCTTCTCTAAGTAAAAAAAAAAAAAAAACATTGTACCAACTGACTTTACTGAAACTTTATATTTATTGCTCTCATTTTAGGTCATAGTGTCCTTCTGCATGCAGGCTGCTATAACGGACATGATATAGACTTAATAGCTTATAAAGAACAGGAATTTATTTCTCACAGTTCTAGAACGGAGAAGTTCAAGATTAAGGAATGGGCAGATCCAGGGAGAGCCCACTTCCTCATAGATGGCTATCTTCTCACTGTAAACGTACATGATGAATGAATCAAGAGAACTCACTGGGGTCTCCTTTAAAAGGACTGTAATCCCACTTATGACCTAATCACCTCCCAAAGGCCCCTAAGTTTTAATACTATCACTTCCAGAGTTAGATTCCATAATATGATTTTGGGAGACATAAACATTCACACCATAGTATATATAAACAAAAAAAGACACAAAAACAACAAACAAAAAAATTATTTTAACTACCTATTATTTTCAACTACATAAACTTTTAATTTGTTTCTATATAATATTAAATAACTCATTTGAGTGATTCACTTATATCCAATGCATCTGAGTGCAATTAAATTTGCTTACCCAGCATATCCAGAAGCATATTTCTTCAGACTATCCCATTCCCCACCTTACAGGATTTACCACAATTAGAAGACATGGGATAGAGGATAGATAGATAGATGTATACATAAACACACTTGTACATACCCATATGCATATTTTTTCCTGTTAATGATACTCATGCAAATAAAATTTAAGCTCAAGGAAACCTGTCTTGTGTGTTACTTAATATCCAGTTTTTAGTCAACATCCAAAAACAAATAATCCAATAAAACCATGGATAGAAGACATGAACAAGTGTTTCCCCAAAGAACACATTCAAATGTTCAGTAGATACATGATGTGGTATATATGTTCAATGGAATACTATGCAGCCATCAAAAGAAATGAAATCCTGCTATTTGTGATGACGTGGATGGAACTAGAGGGTATTATGCTTGGCGAAATAAATCAATCTGAGAAAGACAACTATCATATGATCTCCCTGATATGATGAAGTGGAGATGCAACATAGGCAGTTTCGGGCGTATGAAAAGAAAAATAAAAAAAGATGGTATTAGGAGGGAGACAAACCATAAAAGACTGAATCTCACAAAACAGACTGAGGGTTGCTGGGGGGAGGTGCGTTGGGAGAGGATGGTGGGGGTATGGACATTGGAGAGGGCAGGTGCTATGGTGAGTGATGGTGAGTGCTGTGAAATGTGTAAACCTGGTGATTCACAGACCTGTACCCCTAGGGATTAAAACACATTATATAAAAAATTTTAAAAAATAATTTAAAAAACCCATTAAAGAAAAAACACAGATTGCAAGCCCAGAGCTAATCTCATATTCAATCAAAACTTTTGAAAGTTTTCCCCTTAAAGATCAGAAGAAAGACAAGTGTGTCCATTTTCACTACTCTCATTTGACACAGTAGTGGATGTCCTAGCCAGAGAAACAAGGAACACATAGAAATAAGAGACTCCAAAAAAAAAAAAAAAGGAAGAAGTAAAATTTTCTTTTTTTGGATAACATGAACTTACATGTTAAAAAATCCTAAAAAATTCACAATAAATTTGAATAAACAAATTTAGTAAAATTACCAAATACAAGATCAATATATAAAAGAAAAGAATTTTGCTTTGTTTCTTTTTTTTTTTTATGGACTGCTTCCCAGTTTGTCATATCATCCTTGTTCAGTGATCACGCTAATCTTCTCTGCACCATTCCAATTTTAGTATATGTGCTGCCAAAGTAAGCACAAGACAGGAGCATTTTAACATTCTAATGATGAACTATCTGAAAAAATAAAGAAAACAATCTAATTCACAATAGCATCAAAAATAATAAAATACTTAGGAATAGATTTAACTAAGAAGATGAAAGATCTGTACTCCATAAACTATGACATTGATAAAGAAATTGAAGGTGACAGAAATGGAAAGATAGCTCATATTTATGAATGGTAAGAATTAACATTGTTAAAATGTCCATACTACCGTAAACCATCTGTAAATCCAATTCCTATCAAAAATCCAATGTTAGGGGCGCCTGGGTGGCTCAGTGGGTTAAGCCGCTGCCTTCGGCTCTGGTCATGATCCCAGGGTCCTGGGATCGAGCCCCGCATCAGGCTCTCTGCTCAGCAGGAAGCCTGCTTCCTCTTCTCTCTCTGCCTGCCTCTCTGCCTGCTTGTCATCTCTCTCTGTCAAATAAATAAATTAAAAATCTTAAAAAAAATCCAATATTATTGTTTTACAGAAGTAAGTAAAGAATCCTAAAGTTTATATGAGACCATGAAAGACAACAAATAATCAAAGCAGTTCTGAGAAAGAATGAAGAAGGGAGATTACACTTCTTGATTTGAAACTATACTACAAAGCCCTCATGCTCAAAACAACAAAGTATACTGGCATAAAAACAGACCAATAAACAAGTAGAACAGAATTGAGAGTCCAGAAATAAATCCTTTCATACAGTCACCTAATATTTGACAGGGGCCAACATATGTAATGGGGAAAGATAGTCTGTTCAATAAATGATATTTAAAACTGAATAGTCACATAAACAGTATGAAAAGGGAACCTTATATCACTCATAAGTCTGAACTTGAAATAGATTAAAGACTTAAAGGTGATGCATGAAACTAAATTTCCTAAAGGAAAACATAGGAAAAATTCTCCTTGACATTGGTCTTGCCAATAGTTTTTTGGATACCAGACCAAAAACACAAGCAAAAAAAGCAAAAATAAATAAATGGTATTACATCAAACTAACGTTTCTGCATTGCCAAAAAAAGGGAGAGAGAATGAAAACACAATCCACAGAATGTAAGAAAATACTTACGAATCTTATATCTGAAAAGAGGTTAATAACCAACAGATACAAATAGAAAAAAATATATGATTAAAAAAATAGCAAAAGGATCTCAATAGACTTTTTTTTCAAAAAAGTTATATAAATGACCAACAGGAGCATTAAAAAGTGCTCAACGTAAAAATCTCAGGGCAAAGTCCTTATGTTGTTGTTGTTGTTGTTTACCTCTGAAAAACACAGCAAGATATTAGAATATATACTACCAAAAAATTGAAACTAACCAATTTTGGTAAATATTGGGGAAAACGGGGAACTTATGCACTGTAATAGGGATATAAATTTGTATGGAAAACAGTATGGAGATTATTCATATTATTAAAAGTAAAATTACCATATGATTCAGTAATCCCACTTCTAGGTATCTATCTAAAGAAAACGAAGTCACTGTTCAAAGACATATCTGCACTCTTATGTTTATTATAAAATTATTAACTCTAAGCAAGAGATGGAAATAACTTCAGTATCCATTAATGGATGAATGAGTAAAATAAGTATGGTAAATATATACTACGGAATACTACTTAACCATGAAAAATTAAGAAATACTGCCATTTACAACAGCATGGATGGATCTTGAAGGTATTATTCTAAGTGAAATATTTCAAAGATTTTATATATTTTTTTAATTTATGTATTATGATATCCCTTACATACAGAATCTGAGGAAAAGGAAAACTAATGGAAACTTAGAGTTGAGTTGACAAGGGGTGAACCTGGGGTGGAGTAAGATGGTCAAAGGGTGCAAACTTGCAACTATAATATGAAAAAGTTCTGGGGATCTAATGTACAGCATGATGATCATAGTTAATAAGATATACATACTTTTTTTTATTGTGCTTCCCTTTAATAAACTTTGCATATATCACATTCTTACAAGTTGAAAGTTTATAGCAATCTTGTATAAAAGAGGTCTGCTGCCACCATTTTTCTAACAACATTTGTTCATTTTGTGTCTCTTTGTCACATGTTGGTAATTCTTGCAATATATCAAGTTTTTTCATTATTATTGTATTTGTTATGGTGATCTGTGATCAGTAATTATGACCCACTGAAAACTCAGAACTAGTGTACTTAAGGTATATACATTGATTTTCTTTAAAAACATAATGCTTTTGAACAGTGCAGTATAGTTTTTATTTTTTATATGCACTGGGAAACATAATTTTTTATATGCACTGGGAAACCAAAAAATATAATAATTTGACTTAGTTTATTGAGATAATCACTTTATTGAGGCAGTCTGGAACAAAACCCACAAGACCTCTGAAGTTTATCTCTACTATACTATATACATAAAAGTTGCTAAGAGAGTAGATCTTAAAATTCCTTACGATACATGCATAAAAAACAGTGGCAACTATACGAGATAGTAGATGTATTAACATTTTTGTGTAGATTATATTGCAATAAAGATGTATACCAATTTATCAAATTGTACAAAATTTACACAATGTTAAAAGTTTGCAATGTTATAAGAAATCATTTCTTAAATTTACAAATATGTCGATTTTTTTCAATAAAGCTGGAAAAAACTTTTTGTAGAATTAATCTATTTTTCAAAAAAGGAAGTAAGGCAGTAGAAACTGCAACTAACTCTGAAATAATAGAATATAAAATCCATTTTTGTTATATACACTGTGACAAAAACTATTACTTAGTTTACAATGGAGGAGTACTTATGAAGCATGAAGGATGGTCTATAAAAAAGGCTGAAAGAGCTCAGTTTTAAGGTTTAAATTTAATATCTTCTTTTAAAATACTAAACTGACCACCCAGTGTTCCAAACATCAATGTCTTAACTGCATGAATTTATTTCATACAACTCTATAATCTAGTTTCATAAGAAAGCAGCATGCAAAGTTTGAATAAGACAGACTTGCTTAAGTTTCTTTATGTTCAACAGTAAAGGATACCTCCTTAAAAACAAATAGAAGAAAAATCAGCATATTTATTATGATAATTATTATTCATAAGGAGATTCATATTGAATTAGGGAATATATATCCTCAGAGGGGGTAAAGTAAAATGAAATTTATGTTGGTAAATGTGTCTAATAATAGTCAATACAATGCCTCAATATAAATGAATATTACCATTTTGAACAATTTAATTACTATTACTAGAATTATTATAAGTATAAAAATAGCTATCATTTTAGCATGGAATATGAGACTCTCATGCTCCATGCTTCATCACATACACACAACAACGCTGCATAATAAGTATTATCATCACCATTTCATGGGTGAAAAAACTGAGCCTAACACATTTAGATAACTGGTTTATGATTACATGGGTAGCAAAAATGCATCACACTAATTTAGGCTTTATGATTTCAGAATTGTACTCTTTCCACTGCACATTCTATTACTCTGTAAATACTTGGCCTGTTTTCATTTGGTTCTTTAATTTTATTCATGTGGTGATGGCTTAAAGCTTCCTTTAAAGGAAGCTTAAAAATTTCATTTAACCAAAAGCTCCCAAGAATTAAAAATGCCACGGATCTAATGTAGACATGGATATCATTAGTTAATGGGTAACTATATATTTTCCACCCTAGTGAGATAACAATCAGAGTATTTTTCTAAGTTTTAGTCTCTCAGTGTTAAAAAGGACTTTGTTAAAATAGAAATATTTAGACAAAGGTGATCAAAAGTCTGAATCAGGTCACCTTAAGGTAAATATTAGGAACCTGAGGAAACAAATGGAGATTTGAACACTGAGCTATGATATAATGAATGGTTTCAAGTATTTAGTAGAGTATAGAAAAGCCCTTTAAAGCCTGGTCTTAGCCTAGCATTGCAGCTTCTGGGATATCTGTCAATCTATCATCTACCTATCTAGATATAAATTTGAAAACTTTTTTAACTTAAAGATTTTGAGAAATAGAACATAATCAGCACCATAGAAGATCTGTTTCTGATAACAACCTAGCCCCTCCTCCCAGTTTGTTAATATTCTCTCTTATTTAATGTAACATTGTGCAAATAGACCACTACTGAACTGCCGTTATGAATGAAATAGCTATAATCATCTGTTTGCATATCCTGGTGAAAATATTCATTTAGTTCCATGTTGTATTTCTAGGAATGGACCAAATTTTTATTTTTATTTTTAAGTTTTCTAAATATTGTCCAACTTACCTCAAATGTTTTTATTATGGGCACTTTCATTCTTTCACATTCTTGCAAGGCAATTTTACTGTTGCCCAATATGGTAAGTGTGTAATAGTATGTCATTTTAGGTTTTAATTTATTATTAATTTAATTTAATTTAATTCCAGATTCATAATAAAGATAAACAGTTTTTATATATGAGTGGCCATTTGGATTACCCTTTCTGTAAAGTGCATGCTCAAATCTTTTGATATCTTAACATTGTGTCATACTGACTTCTTTAATAGTAGATTTTCTGAATGAACTTTAAGCTGTGTAGGTCTTCTCTATTTTATTTTGAACTTGTTTTCATTTCAAAATCTTTATATTTATTTTCATAATCTGCTTTTATTTTTTTTGTCTATTATCTATCTATCTATCTATTTATTTGCAAGCAAGAGAGAGTGAGCAAGTGAGAGTGCAGGGAGGGATAGAAAAAGAAGGGAAAAGAATCTTAAGCAGGCTCCAGGCTCAGCACAGAGCCCAACTCTGGGCTCTATTTCACAACCCTGACATCATGACCTGAGCCAAATGAAAGAGATAAAATAAAATTAAGGTGTTAAAAAAAACAAGAAAAAGAATTGGAGGTTTAATTAAGTGAGCCACCCAGGCACCCCTGTGGTATCTTAAATTAGCTGTCATATTTTTAAAGTTCTAGAGTATCCATTTGGTTCATTTATAAAACCTTTCTCAATATCATTTTTAGTGTCAGTTTTTTGTTCAATTTGCTTCCCCTTTCATTTCTTTGAGCAGAGTAATCAAGCCATTTTACAATCTTTATTGATCATTTTAACATCATACTTAATCCCATTTTGTCTATCAAATCTTGTTAATGGTTTTTCTTTGTGTGCTTTGTTACATTTTGCTATGTTCAAGACATTATATTTGAAACTCTTATTGAGTAGGGATAATTAAGAGCTATAATAACGGTATGGTCCTCCTTGGTAGGATTTTCTCTTATATCTGAGACTCTACAAGACAATCATACTCCAAATTCAGTGATTGGCTTTCTCAGTTTACACAGAAGGCAAGGTAGGCTATAGTCTTATTTCTGCTTCTCCTTGTGCTTTGGGGATCTCAAGTTAAATTTGGGTTGTACCAAAGTCCTCAAATTTGATTGCTGCTGGATTTGTTTCTCTAGTATCAAGAGTCTATTAACAACACAGCTCAGTGTGTTTTAGCAGTTTCAAATGCTCTCATAGCTAAAATGGCTTCAGGGCATATATCTCTAGGCTCTCATTGTATTTCGTATTTTGGCCCAGTAATCCCTCACTTATTTTTATAATCATTCTGATATTTTTAACTTTAAAAGCTATTTTGTCTGGATTTTTAGTTGTCTTAAGTAGGAGTTTTTAGATCACCATTACTAGAAGCAACAACAAATATACATGAAAATATCTGCAGTAGTTTATCACATCTTTATGGCTTTGAACTTCCATAAGCTGAGGCATCCTTCTCTAATCACTTAGGCAAACTCCAATTTACCCTTTAATACAACCCAAGAATTGCTTCATTTAAGAACATGTTCAGGGATGACTCTTCCCCACTGTTCTTACCAACATTCCCACACACTCTTTGCTACCCACACCTTGTTTATGAACTTTCGTTAGGTATATCAGCGTGACCAGAATTTTGCTCTATTGTATTTTTGTCCTTTAGAGCTTTAATTAAATATGAATTCCATAGAAAGTCTGTCCCTTTTCTTTCAAACCTGGGTTAGTTATTTCTTCTCATTCTTTGTCAGAAGTTACTTTATTAGAGAAACTTATAGCTCTATTGTGACTTTGGAGCCTTTACAGTTTTTCGACTGGAAAAATCACCCATCCCTGAGATTTTTACGCAGCTTCCTAGCTGATATTATTCAGAAATCTGTTCAAAACAGACTTTTTCAGGGAGGCCCTTTCGGACCACTCAGTTAAAAAACCTCTTCTCAATCACTGCTCTTTTTAAAATGTGCTTATTTAGTTCAAATATGCATCTCTATTAACGAAAAAGCAGTACGATTTTTTTTTTTAAGTTGGCTTACCTATTATCTATCTCTCCCATTAAAATGATTCCTCTGGCCTGGGGTTTTGTTGTGCTCATTTTAGGCCAGGCACTCAATAAATTGTCTCTGAATGATTGAATTGTTTGACTCCCTTGCTAGATTCTCAACTTCATGAGGCCAAGGATTGTTCTATTCAGTCCTTCTTTATCCTCAATGTCTGTTATATTGCAGTCACTTACGTGACTAATGGGAAAAATCACAGAAAGAAAGAGTTAAAACTACAGAAAAACCCTGTAGGTTCAATAACACAAAGCTTTCTAAAATTATTTAGCCCAGGAATTGAATACTGGCTGCACTTTTGATTTTTTTTAAATGGTATTGAATTTAATTTAAATGGAAATACTGGAATGGTAGAATAATAAAAAAATTATAAAAGCAACTTGCTCCTTAAAGTAAGAATTATATAGGGCATCTCTTCTAGAAGCAAAATTTTCAAATGTCAAACATCTGAAAGCATAGAAGGAGAAGTAAGAGTGTGAATTGTACTTCAATGCTCTTTTCTTTATATTCAGCAAACAGCTTCATTCACACACCTTTCCAATTTTTTCAACTCTTTTGACAAAGCCTTCAGAGGAGTTACTGCTGATGACAACCATCACAGCCTAACAGGAGAAATTTTATAAAGAAAAATAATAGCATGTTTTTCCCAAATTGTTAAGGATATGGTGAAGCTCTGTCGGATTCAAAGGAGGAATGTGCAATTCCATGCTATATATAATAATAACTTGTTTTAATAGTGGCTTTGCAATTTTTCAGATATATCCATTTACTGAAACCACTATCAAATAAACAAAAACAAACAAATGAACAGGGGTTCGAGACAGAAATTATCTAATCTAAAAATAGCACATGTTCACAGAATACACAACACATATCCCAAGTACTACTATAGGCTTCAAGTAATAGTCAAAACAATAGTAAAAATGATTCAGACCACACCAGTCAAATCATAAATGGGACCTTAACTGTAAATCCTTATCTTTAGATCAAAGCAGGTAATTGGGGGCTGAAGATACATTATAGAACTAATATGTTATAGAACTCCTCTGAAATGAGTCATTTATTCCATCACTTTTCCTGCACAGCTGCTGACCCATGTTTTGGTTCCTGGAAATAGCTGCTACCCTGTCATACTTCTTAAAAGCACATATATTGATAACTCTACTCATTCCTCCATTCCTCTGTGACTGTCACTGTGTTAAAATGTGGAGTCAGCTGACTCACTTGTGATGGTAATAAAGTAGATGAGTTTGCAAAGTATTTTGTTATTTCTAAAAATGCAAAAACCAAATTACATTGAAATCATAAGGGGTGTTTCAGGGAGAGCTGTAGGATGTGGTTTCTTGTGTAATCCACAGAGATTAGCTCCAACACATATTTAAACTCTCCTCTAGGAGCAACCTTAGTGGTAAAGCAAGAAGATAAACAGATGTAAACACACCCTGGCACAAAATTATCACTTATGTTTGGCTTCCTAGTCTCCTCGTGTTACTTATTTATCTTAACTTCTCTCTGAAATCAGGGAACACAGAATCTCAATCAGTAGACATTTTTCTACTGAATTACCCAATAGTCTGATCATACCCCAAGACTTTTTTAAATTATTTCACTCATAATCCCAAATCTGCTTTGCTTCCTCATCTTAGTACACTGTAATTTGATTTCAAAATGAGGACAGTTGTCAGTAATGCCACATTCATTCATCTATTTTACAATTCCATGTGCTTATAACTATGAAGATATGTTAATAACATCCATTCCAATAAGCCACCCTAAATTTATTATCATGAAACAAGACCTCAAGAAAGAGAATTCAAAATCATCCATGTATTTGCAACTTATTGCAATAAAGCCTTTATCAATAGACTTCCCTGTGCACATGGTGGTCAAATTGCTGGTGAAAACCAGCCAGATCTATTACAAGCTTTCTCATGGCTTCTAGGTAACCCAAGTGAGCCTTTATTGATACTGGGAAGGGATAAAGCAGGGAAGGGATAAACAGTGCTATAAGATTTGGCTAGACAAAAGTAATGACTCTCATTACAAAGTGAGTATTTTTTTTTCAAGCTTTAGTTCAGTTTATTTTTCTTGTATAAAACTATGTAGTAGCCACAGCTGGAGCCTGGGTCCTCTGAACAGAGACTCTGGTGTGGGTCTTCACAAGATGGTCCGTGAACTCCTGATAGGGAGACTTGGTGAACACAGTCTCCTTCCAGAGATCAGGGGTGAGATAGCTGTAGGTCTTGGAGATGGCATCGAAAGTAGCCTTGGCAAAGTTCCCTAGGGTGGCAGTGCAGCCCCTGGCCGAGGTGTAGCAGTCGTCAATACCAGCCATCATCAGCAGTTTCTTGGGCACAGGGGCCGAGACAATGCCAGTGCCTCTGGGGGCGGGGATGAGACGCACCAGCACAGAGCCACAGCGGCCAGTCACCTTGCACGGGACAGTGTGGGGCTTGCCGATCTTGTTCCCCCAGTAGCCTCGCCGCACAGGGACAATGGAAAGCTTCGCCAGAATGATGGCTCCGCGGATGGCAGTGGCTACCTCCTTGGAACACTTGACACCCAAACCGACGTGTCCATTGTAATCTCCGATGGCGACAAATGCCTTGAACCTGGTCCGCTGGCCCGTGCGCGTCTGCTTCTGCACAGGCATGATCTTCAAAACCTCGTCCTTGAGGGAGGCTCCCAGGAAGAAGTCGATGATCTCAGACTCCTTGATGGGCAGGGAGAAGAGATAGATCTCCTCCAGGGACTTGATCTTCATGTCTTTGACCAGGCGGCCCAGCTTGGTGACGGGGATCCACTCCTTGTCCGCGGCCTTGCCCCCGCGAGCTCCGCGGCCTCGGCCCCGGCCCCGACCACGGCCCCGGCCCTGGCCCTGGCCCCGGATGCCGCTGCCGAAGCCACCGCGGAAACCGCCGCGGCCTCCCATTCCAGGGCCCCCGGGCCCTCCGGGCCCTCCCGCAGCACCGGCGTCATCCGCCATTTGGTGTTCTCTCGGAGAGGAAACAAAGTGAGTATTTTAAAGCAAAAGAGCCTGTTGGGAATATTGTTTTATAAAATAGTGGTTTTTTTTAAAAACTTTTTAAAATTCAATTAGGTAACATATAGTGTACCAATAGTTTCAAATGTAGATTTCAGTTATTCATCCATAGCATATAATAGCTAATGCTCAGTACTTACTGTTATAGCTTCTTGAAAGCAGAATTTTAACCCACTGAGCCACCCAGGCGCCCTTGAAAGCAGAATTTTAGATCACATTTTCTGATTACTTCCATGTCGTACAACACTTTCCTGCTAGCAACCTTCAAAACATACTGTTTGTTAGAGGAATTTCTTTAATAATAAATAAATAGGAATTCATTTAAATTTATAAATATATAAAATAAATAGGAATTTATTTAAATTTATTTAAATATTACACACTGTTTCATTGTTCATAAATAAGGTGATGATATTATAGCCATTAGTTGGTAGCACTGATATATCACTATCTTTTTACTTCTCAGTGCATTCTCTTTACACAAATAGATATATATTTTAAAAAATGTGAATCTGTGGCAAACTTGTAAAAAACCCTATACAGTAAAGTTTATCATTTTAAGTAATCTCAATTATCTTCCTCAATTGTGATAGTATATCCTTCTATCTAGGCCAGATATTGTATGAGGGATTTGAAGAGACATACTTTTCTAAATTTCACTTTTCTCATCTGCAAAATGCTTATCATGATCCTACAAAAAAATACACTTATAATTTTTTGATGAAAATTTATTTATTTATTTTAAGATTTTATTTCTTTATCAGAGAGAGTGGGCGAGAGAGCAAGCACAGGCAGACAGAATGGCAGGCAGAGGTAGAGGGAGAAGCAGGCTCCGGCCGAGCAAGGAGCCAGATGCGGGACTCGATCCCAGGATGCTGGGATCATGACCTGAGCCAAAGGCAGCTGCTTAACCAACTGAGCCACCCAGGCGTCCCTTTTGATGAAAATTTAATCTGTATAAACAATATATTTGTTGTAATGCGTGGTTCATGGAAAACATCTTTTTTAATTATAAGCAGTATTAGAAATTAAGTAAATGTGTCTATAATATTTAAAGTTTTAACACATAATTCCACTGCTTTGCCTTATTTTCTCAAATCCCTTTACCACTTTCACTGACAGAGTCAAATGTACTTTTTCTACTAGTAGCCAGCTCTTTGTCTTTTGTCAGAAGGATGCCCTTGTGAATTATTTATAATAGAGATATTAGCAATAATAATAATAATAATAATAATAATAAATAGCAATGAAAATGTTAAAAAAAAAGTATTCTTAACTAATTAGGGTTCTTAGACATCAATTAGAGGAACCACCTCGGGCAAGCAAATTAATCTGCAAGACATTCCCAGAATTAACAAGTCAGTCAGATACAGGGTTGTCTGTAGACTGAAAAGAACTAGGTTTGGAAAATAGGTAAGGACAGTGAAAAAAGTGATCAAATTTTTGGGCAAAATAAACTCTTAGGTGTCCTTTCAATGGAGTCCTGTTCATTATGTAGCAGAAACTCTGGAGATTATCTCAATCCATTGGAGTCACCCCGTTTATTAGCTTGCTATTGACAAAGTTATTTACAAACTGTAGAGCAAGAGGTTATAATGGAGAAAACTGATGGTAATGCACAGGATTCTTGTTAACAATAATGCAAGTTAGTGATTTTTCATTAGAAAACATAAATTCTATAACCCAAATTATGGGCCCAGAGCACTTCTGCTGCACAACTCTGCTTATATCCCAAATAACCATGTGAACTAGTTTTAATATCTGCTTCTCTTATTAATTTTTGAATAAAAATTCTTGACACAAGTATTTTATAATTGTGTGATAATCATGAATTTAATTTTTGGAGAACAAAACACACTTTAGCATAACTAGGTTCGTTCACAGAACCAGCCTTGATAACACACTTCTATATGTTAGAAATGATGTAATAAATGTAGAATATTGGGCACTTGTTTGGTATTCTTTGCCATGTTTTGCACTATCTAAAAAGAGATCAGTGAACTTGGACTGGAGTTAGTAGACATGGAAGAAAATAAAATATTACAGAGAAGAATACTCTGTGGTCCACAACCTAAACGGCCTGGGATTCCCATCATTTGGATCCCTGTAGCTTTACAGAAGTCAATTAAATTTTTGTATCTCTGATTAAAGTTGTTTCCCCAGTACTTTTTCAAACATCTCTTGTAAAGTATTGTTTCCCAGAAAAAAAGGGATTTTGCACATGTATCTGCCTTTGTCTCTGGTCATGATCTCAGTCAGGATCCTGGGATCGAGCCCCATATCGGGCTTCCTGCTCATTAGGGAGTATACTTCTCAGTCTCTCTCTGCAGCTACATCCCCCTGCCCCACTCATGCTCTCTCTCTCTCAAATAAATAAATACAATCTTTAATTTTTTAATTAAAAATAAGATAAATAAATTAAAATAAAAAGACTGGGCTTACTGCCCCATTTAGCTCCTTTTGTTTTTTTGAGTTGTATTTAAAGCAGCATGAGAGAACATGAGGCTCTCAAACTTAAAAAAAAAAGGAAAAAATTGAGTTTTGTTAGGATTTAAGATCTTGTCTGCTAGACAAAAACGTTGGCTTTGTTAACATGTGAAAATTATCAAAAGGGAATAAGATAGAATTCTAATAATTTTTGTAGAAATTAAAAATTTTCTCCAACCCAATTACATACAGACCCATTAAGTAAATTCATTCCAATGTCCCAAACCAACCTTTTCTAATAGTAATGCATCTGTGTAAACAGGGTCAACCCAAGGAATAAATAAATATTATTATTTTTTTCCTGTCTCTTCCACAGTCTCATCTGGGTATATTGGTAGCAAGCCAATTATCTATCTTATAAGACATGATATCATAAGGAAGGGTATTCTGTCCATTTGGAACAACTGAAAATCATTGTAATTTTATCTTGGTGCAGTAACTTGAGATGGCACAGTGTGGTTTATGAATATATTTTATTTTTTTTTTACTGGGAAGAAGAGATTATAGAGATATTGGTTATCCAAGAGAGACTGACAGGTGTTGATAGTTGCCAGGTCAATATCCATCTACTCTTTCCTTTAATATCAGAAAGCACTGAGGGATTGACAACAAGGAAACTTAAAACAACATCAAATATTTTATTGTCTCTTTTCTAGTTACATTGTACCCATATGACAAAGTATCAGTCGTACAAGATATCATTCTCTTTTACCTCTATCTTTCTGCCAGAAATGTGGGCTTAATAGTGAGAACTCCAACAGCAATTTTTGCAACTGTGAATAAAAAGCCATGAAAACCTCTAAGATAGTTCACTTGACTTTCTTAAGACTCTGAACCAACACCAGAAAACACTCTCTGTAGTCTTCTTGTTAAATGAAAAATATGGTTAAACCACTTTTGACAGTCTACTACCTACAGCAAACTGTAAATCTTAATTGAAATATGTCCTCTCAGCTGTGCTTAAGCAACTGAGTCCTGAGCTTTTCAGGTTTTCAGTCTGAAAGAGTACACCTCGGGTGCTCTGAAAGGGAAGAGAAAGGACACCCTGTTCTCCATATAACTTAAAGAAGAGAAATCTGTGCATTTAAGTGGGCCATATAAAATTTATCAAGCAATTATCTCCTAACTCCTTCCTATCCAAATTACCTGATATGCTCTCCCTACTCCTTTATTCCACGTTACTGCCTTTTCACAACATGTCTTCTGTTATTTCCTTCTTGCAAGCTAGTTTTGATTTCTGCATCTAAAAAAATCAACAATCATTGTGTATTTCAATTCCCATTTTCCTCAAATGCATTGATTCTTCTTATCTATTACTCTTTTCTCATACTCAGTGTCTTTGTCTTTATGGGGTTTGTACTTTGCTTTTCCCCATCCTTTACTGCCATTATATAATCAATCTAATAACTTCTTAGAGAAAGTTAAAAATTCCCGCATAGCCACACGTGAACACAAAGTCACTGATTTTTAGCAAACCTATAAGATAGTCAGACATCCATTCAATTTCTTTTTTTTTAAGATTTTATTTATTTATTTGACAGAGAGAGATGACAAGCAGGCAGAGAGGCAGGCAGAGAGAGAGGAGGAAGCAGTCTCCCTGCTGAGCAGAGAGCCTGATTTGGGGCTCGGTCCCAGGACCCTGGGATCATGACCTGAGCCGAAGGCAGCGGCTTAACCCACTGAGCCATCCAGGCGTCCCTCCATTCAATTTCTTAACTGAGTCCCAAATGCATCCTGACTTCTAACCTAAACCTAAGCTCTACTTCTTACACGTTGTTATATGACCAAATTCTTTCAGTTCAGTATTTTGTAACATTTAAATATTAATCAGTTGATGCTTTGTTTGTGTATTTCTATGAAAATAATTTGAATACTGTAGATTTATTGTTATATTTATAGGTTTATAATCAAAGTTTCATCAGTTGTAGTTTTTGGAAATTTCAGATATAATGATTAACCTAAAATGATACTGCCTCAAATCCCTCTGATATCAAGGCCCAACACCTGATTATAGCCAAACCTGTGGTGGATAGTTCCATGGGAAATTGCAGTTACTTAACAGTGATAGCATCTCATGTTCTCTCTCTCATTTTAGAATGTCTCCAACACAACCCAAAAGTGTAGGAGAGTTAATGTCCTCTGAGGACAGTTCTCAGTGAAGTGGAAATAAGAACCATAGGTAAAATTGTCAGTTTTCAGGTCTTCATGAGGACAACTTAAAGAAGTTTCTCAGGACCTTTCAGTAAAAGCAAGCCTTCATTTTCTATCCACAACAATTATATCAACAATGTACCTCTTTGACAAAGTTGCTTCTTCACTGTATCACTTTCCCATTCTTTTCTACCTTGGATAATCTCCCAGATAAACTAACAGTACTCAAATCCTTTGTCCTACTCTTTGCTCTCAGGATAAATGGAGCCAAAAGACTTAGATTAATATCAAGTTCTGAATGGGATCTTAGAGCTATTTCTGTCCAGATTTTCATAAACATAGGGACCTTTGAATTATCAGGCTATAAATAAGTTCTAAATGGAGGGGGCAAAAGCAAAAAGTAGAAATTTTTATGTTTGATTTTTAATCATGATTAATTGACTTTATTGATTATTATAAATACTAACATTATAAAAGTGTGGATCTTTGTAAAACAATGTCATATTGTAAGAAAGAAGTTGCATAATCCTTTTGAGAATATTAAACCAAGTGTTCAGGTGCCATCTAATTTCTTGTTTAATCCAGAACTTTGGTGTGCATCATCTTGAGGAATAGGATTTTGAAGTCCAGACAGACTAACAGAAAACTGATCCAAATGTGTGTGTTTATATTTCTGCTTTTGTTGTAAAAATCAAAGTGTGATTGCTGGTTTAAAATGGCAAAACTAATAATGTTCATGGACTCGATTATAAATTTTCTAATTGTATGGGAAGAATCCAATAAACATAGAATTAATTGATTTGCAAATCCTCAAAGAGCTACAGGATCAGGTAGTGGTATGTTCTGATTCAACAGCATCATAATGCAGCATTTTATATGTGTGGCTAATGGATATTTTCATGAATGTTTGCTAGCTAGTCAGCCAATACAGAGAAATATTAGGTAGCGTAATTACTCACAGTTGTGTTTAATAAAATGAGAGAAAATTATCAAATGACACTAATAATAATAATCCTATAGCAGGCTAAATATTCAATGATAATTACAAGTATTAATCTAGCTTTCTTCCCTGATTATGACTCTTCTCTCCTTTATCATAATGGGAGTAGCAGATTGTCTGCAGTGAATTGTGAAAACGCAGCAGTGACTTTGGCAGTGAAGGCCTCCCATCAATTTTGATAGGTTAAAATGATTCTGGTTGGTCTTGAGCAAATGTGTCAATTTTTTTTTTCTGTGTGTGTCATAAAAGAAAGAAGCAATAGTAAATTCTTGCTGTTATTCCATGGAGCCAATAAAATCATACTGCCAACAAGAGGCTGTTGACACCATAGGTGTAGTTAACTGTCTTGAAATACTACGCCTGGAAATAAAATCCTAATATTTCACATAAACTCTTTTTTTAAAAGAAACAAAACAAAACAAAACAAAACAAAACAAAACAACTATACTGCTTACATTTAGGGCCCTGCTGTTGTGTAACTATTTTTGAACATGTCTTCTGTAAGTGTGTATATATATATATATATACATATTTTTCTGTGCAATAAATTCATTTAGAGATAAATTTGGATTGCAAATTATTTTGGGGGAGGCGTGGTATTTGTGGCTAGTCTTACAAGTAAAAAGGACTAAAAAAAAAAAAACATTTTTTATTACAGCATATTTACATCTGTCCAAAGTACTTATCTACTATAATACTGACTAATGTATAATACTGTACACAAAGAAAGAAGTTAAATGAGTTATAATTCAGTCAATGTATAGCTGGCCATTTTAAAACTTACCACTGAATCTTTCTGGTATGAAATGTGATATCTGGCAATCTGGTCCAGTTCATTACATCAGGTCATTTGTATGTTCTTATTACCATTTTGATAGCATAGCACATTTTATAACCCAGACATTTTACAATGGAACTATGATGCATGTATTTTCAAAAGTATAGACATACATGAAGCTATGAGGTCAAAAAAGATGAATGTCCGTAGTACCATATAGACTCAACAAATAAAAGTGTCCAAGGGTCTGAGTGTGACTTATGAATATTGTATAAGATTAGGCCAACATGTGGTTTTGATATAAATAATCTGTTCTTAAATTAGAATTACAATCGTTGAGTACAGTGTTGAAAATGGCAGATAGATTTTAGCTATCTTTGCTCACTAGGGAAAATGGAAAAATGTTTAGTTTGGTCAGATTTTCACTTAACTTCTGAAAAATCTTACGTTTGAGAGAACCCTTCTGAAATAAGAATCCTTTTTTTTTTTTTTTTTAAGTTTTTTTTTTAATTTTATTTATTTATTTGACAGAGAGAAATCACAAGTAGATGGAGAGGCAGGCAGAGAGAGAGAGAGAGAGGGAAGCAGGCTCCCTGCTGAGCAGAGAGCCCGATGCGGGACTCGATCCCAGGACCCTGAGATCATGACCTGAGCCGAATGCAGCGGCTTAACCCACTGAGCCACCCAGGCGCCCTGAAATAAGAATCCTTAAAGACATAACCCCTTTGGCACAAGTTTTCAAGAAACTTGTTTGATGTTGTAGACAATTCTATGGCACACGTACTGTTCTAGATGTTTCATGCCAATAATATGTAAGCCATACCAAGGCGACATATACATATAGAGATGTTCCTCAGCTTACAAGGGGGCTATGTACAGAGAAACACATAAAAAATTGAAAATGCATTTAATACCCCAAAACTATCAAATATCATAGCTTACCTTAAGCTTATTTAAACATACTCAGAACACTTACATTTGCCTGCATTTGGGCAAAATCATCTTAAGCAAAGCCTATTTTATAACAAAGTATCAAATATCACATGCAATTTATTAAATATTACACTAAAAAAAGAAGAATATATATATTCTATATATATATTCTATATATAGAATGCTTGTAAGAATATCAGGTGTTCACCCCTGTAATCTTCTAGCTGACTGGAAGCTGTGGCTCACTGCCGCTGCCCAGAATCACAAGATGGCACCATATAGAACAAGAGTTTCAGGTGGTAGGTGTTGTAAGTTTTACCCAAACTGACATTGGTTTTTGTCATCATATATGTCAAGTAGTTTTCTCAGGTTTATTTTTAGAATATCCTTGTATAATGAATATTTACACTGATATCTAGTATAAAAATCTTGCAATTTAACATTAGAAACATTAAGATATTGAAAATCAATCTATTTCTTTAATTCATTGAAGACATTTTTGGCTTGTTTCCAGTACTTTCTTACTGGTTAAAAAGTGAATTTGAAGTAGTCTGGATTTCATTATTATATGGCACTTTCCCTTTGATGAATACAAAGACGATATTCTATATTAGCTATCTGAGAAGAATTTATTTTTTTAATTTTATTTATTTGTAAGAGAGAGAGTGAGAGAGAGCACAAGCAGGGGGAGCAGCAGGATGAGGGAGAAGCAAACTCCCGGCTAAGCAGGGAATCTGTTGCAGAACTGAGTCCCAGGACCCTAAGATCATGACCCGAGCTAAAGGCTCAGGCGTTTAACTGACTGAGCCACCCAGGTGTCCCAATCTGAGAAGAGTTCTGTATGCTATTCCTATTAATATGCAGTTTAAAGTCTAGGTAATTAACTTAATATTTTAGTGGCTATTGCATAGATAGCACTATGTTCCAGGCAGAGAGTAAGAAAGAAATATTAAATCAACCATATTCTATGCATTCTAAATGAAAATAATTAATCGATCATAAAAATCCTTCTATTTATGGAATATCAACTTATAAGCTTTCCTCCATATGAACAATGCCAAATACCAGAATAAAGGGTCATCTAATACAAATAAAGGATAGAATTAAAGAATTCTGGTAAGCCATTTAATTTTGAAAAATGGTGTTCTATTGTTGCTGAGTTGTGGTTTTCCGTTACATAATATCTGATAAGTGTAGAAGTAACGTGAGTGTTACGTGAGATGAGAAATGGTATATAATTAAGATATTTTTAAAAGTACAGATAAACACAAATTTGTAAACATAGCATTATGGAGGAGTAAAAATAAATGATAGCTACACACTCTAAAGTGAATAAAACTTGGAAAGCTAAAAGAGAAGTAAAACAAGGACAGTGCAAAAAGTATGGTACATTTTTATGAAGTTCAAACAAATTCTGTGAAACCATAGATGGACTTAAAGATACTATTATGTATCAAATATTGTAAAAATTAAGCAAGGAAATAGCAAACATAAAACAACCAAAGCATACAAACTTGGGTAGATACAAGAGGTGTGATCATGTTCTACTTCATAAAGAGATGACTTAATAGATAAATACAAGTAACTAGACTTTTTAGAAGTTCATAAAACGTTGCCTGTTATTTCTTAGTAATATAAAATATATGGTTTTCTAACAAAAACGTTTATCTTAAAATATTTAAAAATAAATTTTAGGCTACTCCTAAGGTTATATTTACTTTTCCACTGTAGGAAAAGCTGGTTGTTGTAGTTGTATTTGTTTGTTTGTTTTAGTCTCCTCCTAGTTTTTATTATTATAATGTGGAATGAGGAATGTTAGATTGAAAAGTGAATTATTTTATAGACAAAAATCATTACTTGATTCACCTCCTGGTACAGCAGATGGAACTCCTGAAAATATGCCCTTTTGCCTTATGGAAGAGTAACAGTTATGCTTACTTCTGAAACATACTTGGTGGTGGCCCTAAATAGTGACACCATAGTAAACATTTTGAATATTTGCAATTAATTTTTATAGTCATAGGGCTCCAAAAGGCACTGCAGGTATCTTAGCAGGTATTTCAATAAGGCTAAAATTTGCCTGACTGTTTAAAAATATTAGCAAGGCACAAAACATGGCAGAAGTATTGTCCTCAGATATTATTTTTTTCCATATGCTCCTGATTCCAGACATGACAAGTTATTTTTCAAATATTTATTATAAAAGTTTTTATTTATTTATTTGACAGAGATCACAATAAGGCAGAGTCAGGCAGAGAGAGAGAGGAGGAAGCAGACTCCCTGCTGAGCTGAGAGCCCGATGTGGGCCTCGATCCAAGGATCCAGGAATCATGACCTGAGCCGAAGGCAGATGCTTTAACCTACTGAGCCACCCAGGCTCCCCCATGACAAGTTATTTTGATAGATGTATATACAGTGTATTTTCCAGTTATAAGAAAAATGGTTCTGCTATTTTTAACCTTTTTAAAAATTAAATAATTTTTTTCATTGAAATTTTATTTTTTAATGTTTTACTTTTCTTTTCTTTTTTTTTTAAAGATTTTATTTATTTATTTGAGAGACAGAGATCACAAGTAGGCAGAGAGGCAGGCAGTGAGAGAGAGAGAGAGAGGGGGAAGCAGGCTCCCTGCGGAGCAGAGAGCCCGATGCGGGGCTCAATCCAAGGACCCTGAGATCATGACCCGAGCTGAAGGCAGCAGCCCAACCCACTGCGCCACCCAGGCGCCCCAATGTTTTACTTTTCAATATACTACTTAGAATATAAAACCTATTCCATTTTGTAAGATGTTTACCATTTAAAAACTGGTAATTTTCTCATTGTGTCTTCCCCTCACATTGCTTTATTTTGAATAAAAAATTTCACAATAAACATAACTGATGCTTTCCTTCTGATGGTCCCTCTGTTGGTCATATTGTATATGAGCCATGACAATTAGTTTTACAAAATTTATTGATGTTTGTTGATATGTTTTATCATAACTAATTTTCCCTCCCTTATCTAGATTCCCCAGCTTTCAGACAGGTGGACACTTTAATAAACCATACCCAAGGGATGTATCAAGTACTTCTTAGACATTCTCTCAGATCCTTGAGGTCTCATTTTGCCTAGGGATTTGCAATAGGTTCTGCCAGAGGCACCACTGTGACAACTGATGTCCATGGTCTAATTCCTGCTAAGCTCAAGAGGTCACTGGTTTCCAAGTTTATCTATAAAATTAATGCATTCCAGCAAGTTCTTTTTTTTTAATATTAACAAACTTATTTTAAAGTTTATATGGAGAGGCAAAGACTCACAATAGTCAACATAGTGTTGAAGGAGAACAAAGACTGAGGACTGACTTCAAAGTTTACTAAAGCGATTGGGCGCCTGGGTGGCTCAGTTGGTTAAGCCTCTGCCTTCCGGCTCAGGTCATGATCCCAGGGGCCAGGGATCGAGTCCCGCATTGGGTTCTCTGCTCAGCAGGGAGCCTGCTTCTCCTCATCTCTCTCTCTGGCTGTCTCTCTGCCCATTTGTGATCTCTCTCTCTGTCAAATAAATAAATAAAATCTTAAAAAAAAGTTTACCATAACGATAATTGTAAGCATGATATTGTAATACCACAGAGAGACTAGATAAAAGCAACAGAATATATATTATCAATTATATTTTATATTTAATAGAAAAGCAAAAGCAATACAAGAGAGCGAAATACAATCTTTTAAACAAATGGTTCTGTAGCAATGGTGAAGCTAAATCTAAAAATATAAAATAAAATAAATCCAGGCAGATATCCTACACTCTTCACAAAAATTAACTCAGATTGGATTATAAACCTAAACATGAAACATGTAGAAGGTAATATAGAAGAAAATTTAAATGACCTTGGTTTTCGCAATAACTTTAGCTACAAAAGCACAAGCACTGAATTTAAAAATGTCTACTCTGTGAAACACAATGCCAAGAGAATGAAAAGGCAAAGCACAGACTATGAGAAAAAATTTGCAAAATACACATCTGGCAAAGGACTGTTAATCAAAAATACACAAAGACCCCTAAAAACTCAACAATGGGGGAAAAACCGGATTAAAAATGAGCCAAAGGCCTTAGCAGATACCTCACCAAAGAAAATATTACAGATGGCAAATAAGCATATAAAAAGATGCTTCACATCATATGTCATCAGGAAAATGCAAATTAAAACAAAAAAGAGACACCAGTACATACCCAGAATCCAGAGCACTGACAACAGAACACGAAATGTTGGTGAGGATGTGGAGCAACAGGAATGTTCTTCCATGTGTATTGAGAATAAAGAATGGAAAACAACTTGGCAGTTTCTTACAAAACTAAACATATTCTTGCCAGATGATTCAGCAGTAGCAGCTCTTGGCATTTATCCAAAGAAGATGAAATCTATACCCACAAAGATGTCTATAGTAGTTTTATTCATAACTGACAAAAGCTTGGAAGCAACCAAGATATCCTTCCATAAGTGAAAGGTCAAAGAAAGTGTAGTACATGCAAACAATGGAATATTATTTAATGCTAGAGAAATGAATTACCAAGCTATGAAAAGATATGGATATAAATATTTAATAAATATTTGATTTTAGGCTTCTACCAGTCTAACAATAGTATTAGTATATTTTAACAGTGAATGCTCAGCATTCATGAATTTACCTAATAAAACATTTTGGGTTCAATATTTTAAATACTTCAACCTCTATGATTATATTCCTAATAATTTTGAATTGGGGTAAATAAACCTTAATTTTTTGTAACTTGTTTCTTATTGCAAGAGAGCTCAATGAAATTTTAGAAAATAAAAATTTACAAAAAAAAAGTTTAGTTTATTATTGCCAAATAATTTAAAACTTTATCTTATATTCAAATACATATATTATTCTAAATTGATTTATATGCTACTAAAACCAAAAACTTTTAGTTATACTAGATTTCATATCCTGCAATCAATGCCAGAAATCCATCTGGCAATGATTTGTCTTAAATAGAGTTAAGATGGGTGTTATTACAATGCAAGATGGAAACAAAGATAGTATAACAATAGGTGATACATAACTTTTCCGTTTTGATCAAGTTACTAATCTACAAAAGGCTTTTATCAGTGACAGACTTGGGACTTTAACAAAACTTTTAAACTAGCATGTGCGACTCATTCCTAGAAAACAACACAATCAATAACACTTTATTTAGATTAAATCATGACTATTTCTCCATTTGAATAAAAAAGGTAGCAATCCCAATAAGTTTATTGAACATGAAAAGTTGAAATGCTATAATGCTCCTAAGGAATTAAATGATCCAGTCAAGAATTACAAAAAAAGGATATAAATTACCAAAGTGTTTGTATAATTGTAATGTACAACTGCCCATTATCGTTCCATAGTGTAGGCTTGTACAAGAACTCTATAAAAGAACTCCACTTCTAAACTGTGGAAAATATGTTCCCTTTCCCCCTATATACAACTATTAAGCCATTCATTTAGCTTTTAAAATATCCACTTAATACAGGCTTTTTACACATTTGAACAGGCAGCAGGGCTCTATTCTTATCGCTTACATCTGAAGGATAGACTTCTAGCATAAGAGGTAAAGCCCATAAAGGAGCCCAATAATAACAACAAAATACAGTTTAGTGAGCCCTTACAATCTGCCAGCTACCTTTCTGAGAATACTTCAATTAATAAAACATATAAAATACCTGACCACAAAGAGCTCACATTCTTTTGAAATATAATAGTGAAATAAACCAATAATAGAGGGGCACCTGGGTGGCTCAGTCCATTGAGTGACTGCCTTTGGCTTGGGTCATGATCTCAGGATCCTGGGATGTAACTCCCCAGCAGGCTTTCTAGGCAGTGGGGTGTTTTCTTCTTCCTCTGCGCACCCTCCCAATTCTCTCTCTCTCTGTCTCAAATAAGAAAATAAACCAGTAATAGAATAATGATTGATGGTTGATGGTGTTAAGTGATACAAAGAAATGCAAGAAAGGTAAAAGCCATTGGGGAATGCTGGGATGAAAGTTAATTTTATTTTGTTTTGGGTGGTTATATCTCATTTATGAGATGTCATTTGCACAAAGACCCAGGAAGTGAACGAGAGTGTTATACAAATATTAAAGGAAAAGATTGCTCTAGGCAGAGCAAGTAAGTATATAGACTTTGTGTGAACAGCTTGTCTGTTACTTTTGAGGAAAAGCAAGGAGGCCAATGAGGAGTTCATAGTGGTGGAGAGAGGAAGAACGTATTGATGTATGACCTTCTAGTACATTGAAACGCCTTCAGTTTTTATTTAATATGAAAGGGGAAGATACCAAAAGACCCTTAACAGCAGAATAAAATCATATGACTTGATTTTTAGGTCAAATTGCTGTACCAAAATAAATTTGCAGGGAGGAAGGAGTGCAGTATGTGTGGAAGTGGGGTTATCAATCAAGTCAATAATTAAGGAACATATAATGGTGTTTTTAGCATGCTGGGTGGTAATAGAAGTGGTGAGGTATGGTTTTCATTGTGTATATATTTTGATGGTGAATATTCTGGTGAACAGGATGGGGTATGTGCAGGACAGACATCAACATTTATTTTACCTGCACAAACAGAAGGGTGGAGTCTTCATTCCCTGATATGGAGAGAACTCTGAGTTCAAATGTTCTTTCTCATTAAATGGCATAGTGATGATGAGGATATAGTCAGACAGTGAAAGAGAGCAGTAAGCATAGTGTTAAGCAGTAAGACATTATAATACATTTGAATATCAAAAAACGTTGTGTTGGATCATCTGTTTATGTGAGTAAATAAATAAATAAAGCTTCCTGGGGTTCTGATAGAGGTAAAGAAGACTGCTATATGATCCAAAGGGGCACGTGCACCAAATGTTTATAGCATTAATATCCACAATAGCCAAACTATGGAAAGAACCTAGATGTCCATCAACAAATGAAATATATATATATATATAAATATTTATATATATATATATATACACAATGGAATACTATTCAGCCATCAAAAGAAATGAAATCTTGCCATTTGCGTTGACATGGATGGAACTGGAGGGTATTATGCTTAGCAAAATAAGTCAACCAGAGAAAGGCACTATCATATGATCTCCCTGATATGAGGAAATGGAGGTGCAATGTGGGGGGTTTGGGGAACAGGAAAAGAGTAAATGAAACAAGATGGGATCAGGAGGGAGACAAACCATAAGAGACTCTTAATCTCACAAAACAAACTGAGAGTTTCCGGGGGGGGGGTGGGGAGGTTAGGGAGAGGGTGGTGGGGTTATGAACATTGGGGAGGGTATGTGCTGTGGTGAGTGCTGTGAAGTGTGTAAACCTGGCGATTCACTGACCTGTACCCCTGGGGCTAATAATACATTATATGTTAATTAAGAAGACGAAAGAAGAAGAAGAAGAAGAAGAAGAAGAAGAAGAAGAAGAAGAAGAAGAAGAAGAAGAAGAAAAGAAGAAGAAGAAGAAGACTACTATAAATCAAATGCTATGGTTTTCAGCATAGAGTGTGTAATCAGGCATATTTTATTAAAGTAACCAAGTAAAATGAGGTCGAAAATTGGAATAACAGAAAACATAAAAATCAGAGATTTTAAAAAGAGATATGGGACAGTGTAGAGAATATAGTCAATGATATTATAATAGTGTTATATGGTGACAGATGGTGGCTATATTTGTAGTGATCATAGAATAATGTATGGAGATATTGAAAACCTGAAACCAATGTAACACTGACTATCAACTACACTCAAATAAAAAAATAGTAAAAGGAAACATTTTAATTTAAAAAGATAAAAAGAGGGACAAGAATTTGAAAAGTGAATTTCAAAAAGAGTAAAGATGAGGCTAAGACATACTCTGAACCTTGAGGAAAACACCATTTTGAAAATTCTTCCCATTTTGAGAAAACTCAAATGAATCAATACCATAAAAGAACCCATTTTAACCGAGAGATGTAATGAATGCTCAAGAAATAATTTTATGACAGGATAATTCTTCCCTATGAAACAGCATACAGAAACCCGGGGAAACACCTGGAAGCCAAATAAACTATACTGAAAATAAGAATTAGGAAAAAGATAAATGATGAAAGATAAGAAAATTAGACCTGCGACAGAGACCTAGTGAAGAGAATTTTTAGCTTGTGGTTTAATGTTTTTGAGGATAATCTAGAGTTCATAACTGCCTTGAGGCAGGCTGGTTGTAGGCAGTTTAGGCAGACCCCTAAGAGAGGCCTACTTTGGGCAGGTGGTGTTGGAGGAGGCCATTGGGCTGGACAAAGACAAATCCAACCATTTGACTAAAGTGTCTGTGAAGATGTTGAAGTCAGATGCAGCAGAGAAAGACCTGTCAAACCTAATCTCAGAAATGGAGATGATGAAGATGATTGGACAGCACAAGGACACCATCAACCTGCTGGGTCCTGCACACAGGATGGTCCTTCGTACACTATCATGGAATATGCCTCCAAAGACAACATACAGGAGTACCTGCAGGCCCAGAGGCCTCCTGACCTGGAGTACTGTTACAATATCAGCCACAATGCAGCAGAGCAACTCTCCTCCAAGCACCCGGTATCCTGTGCCTACCAGGTAGCCTGAGGCATGGAGTACCTTGCCTCCAAGAAGTGCATACACCAAGACCTGGCCACCAGGGAAGTGCTGGTGACAAAGGATAACATGATGAAGATCTCAGACTTCAGCCTTGCCAGAGATATCACCACATCAGTTACTATAAAATGAGAACCAATAGTGGACTGCCTGTGAACTGGATGGTCTCTAAGGCCATGTTTGACCAGATCTACATCCACCAGAGTGACTTCTGGTCTTTTGGGGTGATCCTGTGCAAAATTTTCAGTCTGGAAGCCTCCCATATCCTGGAGTGCCTGTGGAGGTGGTTTTTAAGCTGCTGAAGGAGTCATTTGATGGATAAGCCAATAAGTGCACCAGAGAGTTATACACAATAATGAGGGGTGGCTGGCATGTGGTACCTTCAAGCTGCTGGTAGAAGACCTGGATCATACTGTGTCCTTGACCTCCAACCAGGAGTAACCGGACCTGTCCTTGGCCCTGGAACAATACTGTCTATGCTTTCCCAACACCCAAAGCTTCACCTGCTCCTCAGAGAAGAATTCCACCTTCTCTCATGTGCCGTTGCCCAAGGAGGCCTATCTGCCCTGACACCCAGCCCAGCTTGCCAATGGTGGACTCAAATGACTAGTATCCCTATTACTCCTGTCCAGATTCCGTCATAAGCTGTAACCCTTACCCCCCACCCTCCCTGCAAGACTCACTGCCTTCTCCTTTGTCCCTTTCCTACTGGCAGGAGCCAGCTGCCTACCTGAGGCCTTCACCCCTTGAAGTTCACCTCTCTTCCCCTTCCTCTTCCTCCTCCTTACAACCTGCTCATGAAAGAAAGGAACAGAGAGGCAGGTACTTGCTCGTGGCTACTTCCTTCCCTCCCATATGTTGGACCAAGACCCCTCCCTGTCATCTGGTACTGCCTAGATGTCGAGGGAGTTGGAGATGAGGCATGCCAGTGAAAGCTGTCAGAGCTTTCCTGTTTTGGTTTTGTCTGCTTAGCATAACATGTAAGACTGAGTTCTGGTGGCAGGGACCTAGTCCTTGGGGCTATAGCACTAGCGAGGGGATGTCAACTGCTCTGGGCCTTGGCTAAGAGCAAGCCCTGCTCCAGAGATATGGTGCCAAGGGCTTATTAATTTTGATACTAATTTGCTTTGCTGACCAAATACCTGGTATCAAAAGATGGGAAGGCAAAGACTGGAAGCAGTGTTGTGACCATGGGGTCCAGCCCCAAACTATGAAGAAAACACAAAGTGTATAAATCTGAGTAAGTATATATTTACACACCTTTTTAAATAGGTTGTTATCAAAGATTTAATCAATGGGTAATATGCTCCTCGTGGCTGGGAAGCATCAGTTGCCATATATTAAAAACAAAGAAAAGAGGTGTCTGTGTGGCTTCCTCCAAGAAGTGTCCCTTCTTTTCAGGTCATGATCCCAGGGTCCTGGGATGGAGCCCCACATCAGGCTCTCTGCTCAGTGGGAAACCTGCTTCTCCTTTTCCCTCTGCCCTGCTTATAGTTCCTCTTCCTGTCTCTCTGTCTGTCAAATAAATAAAATATTTAAAAAAAAACAAGAAAGAAACAAAATGTTTTTAAAAGGTCTTTTTTTTTTTTAATTTTCTAGGGGTGCCTGGATGACTTAGTTGTTTAAGCAGATGTTTGCCTTTGGCTGAGGTCATGATTCCAGTGTACAGGGATCCAGCCCTGCATGGGACTACTTGCACCCCAAGGAGCTTGCTTCTTCCTCTCCCTTTGCACATGATTCCCCCTGTTTGTGTGCTTCTTCTCTCTCTCTCTCTCTCTCTTGCTGTCAATAAATAAAATAAAATCTTTTACTAAATAAATAAATAAATAAATAAATTTCTAAACCTACTTTCAGTTTAAGTCCCTTAACAAAAATTGCTACTGCTTCATTAAAAAAAAAAAAGATAATTTAGAAAGATGCTTCCAGAGTTAAAAAGTTGTTTTGTTTCTTTGTCAGGATTCAATATAGAAGTGCTTTAAAAAGTAAAAGAAAAAATATGCTATATTAACTCTAATCATACTATAACTTTGGTGGTTATATCAAGATAATGAAAAGTGATTTTAAAGCAAATTTCATTATCAGACATAAAGATCAAGTCAAAATTACAGAAGAGTAAAAGGATGAATTCATCAGGGAGTGTAAAAATTCTTTTTTTTTTAAAGATTTTATTTATTTATTTGACAGAGAGAGATCAGAAGTAGGCAGAGAGGCAGGCAGAGAGAGAGAGAGGAGGAGGAAGCAGGCTCCCTGCTGAGCAGAGAGCCCGATTCGGGACTCGATCCCAGGACCCTGAGATTATGACCTGAGCTAAAGGCCTAACCCACTGAGCCACCCAGGCGCCCCAGGAGTATAATAATTCTTGACTTTTAATAAGTAACAACAGATTTGGGGATATATAGGGAAAAACTAAGAACAAAAATCATAACTTCTACCTTGGACGACAAATGGAAAATAATTTCAACACCCTTATTTTAAGATTACATAGACAAATGGTCATCACATTGGTAAGATATGTAAGACTTGAACAAAATGATCAACTAACTAGATATGCTTGATATTACATTACAGTAACGGAACTAACTGAGGTCAGTCTTTGGTGAATCACAGAAACAGGTGGAGTTGTCAAACAAAGGAATCTTTGTTTACAACATACAAGGAGTTCACAGGGAATAAGTTCCAAAGCCTTGACTGTTTGAACAGGAGAGAGATTTTTATTTAGTATTTAAAATGAATACTCAGAAGGGAGAGTTTTATTATCCCATGTATGGTTGGTCATAAGGTTGTGGATGCATGCACATCCACATATGTATTTGTGCAATATGTATTGCATGTTCACCTGAATGAAGCTTGTATTCCACCGAGGGCAGAAACGTCAACGTTAGAATAAAGCAGAGGTAACTGTTGGACAAGGGAAAGGGACTCTGCAGGCTTCAAGAGCAGATAGAAACTAGATGGGGTCTTGGGCTCATTTTCTGGGAAAAGGAATGCAAGGCCTTGATTGCTTTTGTAATAGCACTAGGAGTTTTACCACTGATTTATTGTCTCAATAGCTTAGGCTATTTCCTGGTCTGGTGGTGACTGTTAGTTTTCCCATTGCCTTGTTCCCTCAAAATCCTTAAGGAGTGAGGTTTTTGCATTTCTTTTTAAGAACCTCCCAGGAAGTTTTGGAAGAAGTGTGCTTGGGCAAGTACACAGGTGGGGTATAGATCATTGAAAATAGCTGGGGACAAAAAATGACTTTTCTTATGTCAGGAAAACTATATCTCTTCTTTAATTTTCTAGGAACCTCTAACTCTTTCTGCTGATGTTACCAGCAGGCATCTGAGATATTACTGATTGTTCTCTTGAACCTAAGGAAAAAGAAATGTAGAAAGCAAAAGACAAAACTTTAAAATCTATCCTCCAACTCATCAATTCACTGCAGCCACCTCTCTGTCTTTCCCTTTCTCTTTTTCTCTCTTTCTCTTTCTCTCTAACTTTCTCTCTCACATACACACAACACACGCAAATCAACTTAAAACAATTTTTAATTTTCCCTATTCCATTTTAATATACTTGAGGCATGATCATTTTCTTAGTAAATACAAGGAAAAAAAATCTAGGATTCCATCATTCTGTGTGATTAAAGTATTGAGGAATTTACTTCCAATAGCACTTATAAAAACATATTTTATTTATGTAATATTATATAATCAGGTGCCTGCATTTTTCTTATTCTCTAACTAGTGTTATTTGGCAATTAATATTTTGTCAATCAATATTCCCCTATACCTGAATGTGTGGGCAGTGAGAGATGAGTTAGAGGCAAGGATGGTGAACAC
Organism: Mustela nivalis; assembly: GCF_964662115.1. Lineage (NCBI taxonomy): Eukaryota > Metazoa > Chordata > Mammalia > Carnivora > Mustelidae > Mustela > Mustela nivalis. The sequence goes on along the minus strand of NW_028136064.1, from coordinate 256,341 downwards.
TCCCAACAACTGCAGACTACATATATCTTAAGCCATGATTTTCTTTGCAAAGGTCAACATTGATAATGTTCTAGTCATACCTCCGTGTACCAGGAAAGAAGTAGCATATTTCTTGAAAGACACAGCTATCAAAGCTCCATTGAGAAACCATAAAGATGGAGAAGGGATTTGCAAATTAAATATCTGATAATGGACATCTACTCTGATTATTTAAAAATGAATAAAAATAAAAAACCTTACTAATAACCAAACAGAGTATCCAATTTTACATGTGAAGGAAATAATGGAAGAGACATGTCACCAAAAGTATATGGATGGCTTATAGGCACATGGCCAATTTCTCAACATTTAAACATTAAAGAAATACAAATTAAAATCATAATGAGACATGCTTACATATCTATTAGAATGGCTAAAATTATAAAGGCTAATTGTACTTGGTCTGAGCTAGATTGAGAAGCAACAAAAAATCTAAACTGTTGTTGGCATATATCATGATACAACCACTTTGGAAAATAGTTTCAAAATTTTTTTAAATGAAAAATATGTTGCAGTTACACAAATAGCCATTTTATTCTAGGCATTTAACCAAGAAAAACAAACCCTATGTTCATACAAGGACTTGTATATGAATTTCATAGCAGCTTTATTTTTAAGAATTGAAAACAGTGGAAATGTTCATCAATGTCCATCAATAGAGCAAAGACAATTGGAGAATCTCAAAGTAATGATGCTGAGAAAAGAAAATCCAGGCAATGAATAGTATATACTGTGTGATTCCATGACTACAAAAAATCTAAAATACAAATTTATATATAGTCACAGTCATCAAATATATGGTGTGATTTTAGTGCCTTCTTCTGTGCTCCCATAGCTTCCTACACTTGAATCTCCGAGCATTTCTTACACCATGTGAAAATATGAACTCTTTCTCTTTATTCTGTCTTACTAGAATAAGAATCCTTGAAAGTTTATGGACATTTGAACTCTCAGTTATTAGCAAAAATTCTATCACACAGTAAGTTTCCAAATATAAAAGCCAGAGTTTTACAATGACTTCTAAGCTTTACATGATCTAGCCACTCATTTAACCTCTGTGACCTCTTTCCCTGCTACTCTTCAGTCACTCACAGTGGCCTCCTTGCTATTCCTCAGATATGCCAGGCATGATCCAACCTTATGGCCTTCAAGATAGCCAATTCCTTTGTCTGGAGTGACCTTATTGCTGATAGTTCTGCGCAAATTCATCACCTTTCCATACATTTGTTCAATTGTCAGGTTCATTGTAACTGCCCTGATCTTTCTATTAAAAATTTTAACTCCCCATCCCCTGCCTAGCAACCTTGATTTTTCTCACCCTGATCAAATTTTTCTTTTTCCCCATTGTACTCTTCCTTTTTGAATGCACTATGCCATTTTTATTAAGGTTTACAGCTTTGAATTGTCTCACCCATTAAAATAAAAGTTCTACAAAGCCAAGTATTTCATTTACCAGTGTAGTCTGAAGTAATATCTGCCCTATAATAGTACAGTACACAACTGGTAAATTTCAAAATAAATTAATGTTGAGAGTATACTGAATTTCATAAGTCATTTCAATATTTTTTTCCAAAAAAATAAACTACGTAAAACATACCTTAAATTTACTTTCAAAATATTTTATAGCATATAATGGACAATATACATAAGCCTTAAAGAAACAATCCTATAATTAACCATTTCATACCTACTTAAAAACTGCATAATACCACACTCTTAGATCCTCTTTGAATGCTCTAAAATAACCCTTCAAAGGAAATACATTTTTAAAAATCACAGATTTGGGGCACCTGGGTGGCTCAGTGGGTTAAGCCGCTGCCTTCGGCTCAGGTCATGATCTCAGGGTCCTGGGATCGAGTCCCGCATCGTGCTCTCTGCTCAGCAGGGAGCCTGCTTCCTCCTCTCTCTCTGCCTGCCTCTCTGCCTACTTGTGATCTCTCTCTGTCAAATAAATAAATAAAATCTTTAAAAATAAAAATAAAAATAAAAATAAAAATCACAGATTTTTTGGCAAATAATTTAATAAAATAAAAGTTTCATTCATCTATGTAGATCATAATAAATGTTTTTAATAAGCATGAAATTATAACTCTGAAGTGTGCTAAAATGAAACCACCTGCTAAGGGTGAGAGAACAAAAATAAACATCCTTTTTCCAAATAAGAGGAATTTATTACCTTTGAATCAAAGCATGTGGATTTGTTTTAACTGGCAATAAAGCAATATGGAGACACAAACCATAGAAAGTCATATTTTAGATTTCCAAAAGACTTCTAAGTGAAGAGTATACATTTTTTAATTGCTACATAATGCTACATAATGACAAGATGACAGGTTGTGACAAATAGCATTTTGAAAGCTCTACTCATAATGGAACGGAAGATGTCATTTCCCTATAATTTTATATATGTCTTTAATTTACTATATCTGGATACAACATATTACCAAACAGATGTTCATCAAAGACTAAATCATTTTTAATGGAACATAATAATTTGAACCTACATCTATTAATCATTTTTTTCGATCTAACATTTATAGTCTCGCTAAACATTTTATCAGTTGTTGACAAAATTCAAAATAAATAGGATAAAAAGTCGTGTTTGGGGGCGCCTGGGTGGCTCAGTGGGTTAAGCCGCTGCCTTCGGCTCAGGTCATGATCTCAGGGTCCTGGGATGGAGTCCCGCATCGGGCTCTCTGCTCAGCAGGGAGCCTGCTTCCTCCTCTCTCTCTGCCTGCCTCTCTGCCTACTTGTGTTCTCTCTCTGTCAAATAAATAAATAAAATCTTTAAAAAAAAAAGTCGTGTTTGGAAAAGTAGATTTCTTTTCAAATTGGCATTTAAATGAAAATATTTGCTGATATTTTTAAAACTTTAAATGTAATTTTATATATATCTGACCTATCAGATGATATAAAATTTTTGGAGAAAATATGACATATTTTTTTATCTTGGTTGAAGGTATTAATAAAGAGCAACTGTTTGTATTATTTGTATTGTGATATCTTAGTTAATAAACATGAATAACTGGTATAAAATATGTTTTTTTAAAAATTTTATTTATTTACTTGACAGAGATCATAGGAAAGCAGAGAGGCAGCCAGAGAGAGAGGAATGGAAGCATGCTCCCAGCTGAGAAGAGAGCCCACTGTGGGACTCAATCCCAGGAACCTGGAATCATGACCTGAGCCGAAGGCAGAGATTTTAACCCACTGAGCCACCCAGGCGCCCTAAAATATGTTTTTTTTTTTTTTAATATAGAAGTATAGTTCTTGCCAAAATATGGAACTAGCTGGAACTGAATGCCTCCTTTAAAGTCAGCTCTGGAGAAATTATCCAAGTGTAATATGGAACTATTTCAGATATTAACCAAAAACAAAGAAATGATGATAAACGCCTTAAAATACTCAAAGTTGCCCTTGACTGGTATGTTTCAAGCTCTATTCCTGGTTTGAAGACAGGTTTTAACAGGCCTGTCACTGTAGAAATCCGCTGGATGTTTAGAGGCTATCAGAACTGTACAAAACCTTGAAGGGGTAAAGACTTGAAAATTCTTTAGAGAGATTAGCTCCCTAAGGCATTATTCCTCCACACATTTTCCTCCAATCAATTAAGACTGATGGATGAGGGGCACCTGAGTGGCTCTCTCATCATGTGGGTGGTGGGTTAAGCCTCTGCCTTCATCTCAAGTCATGGTCTCTGGGTCCTGGGATCCAGCCCCACATCGGGCACTGCTCAAAAGGAAGCCTGCTTCCCTCCCTGCTTGCCTGCCTCTCTGCTTACTTGTGATCTCTCTCTCTCGCTCTCTTTCTCTCTCTCTGTGTCCAATAAATAAATAAAATCTTTTAAAAAAGGCTGATGGATGATAAATTATGAAAACTGCTCCCTCCAAATGATGCTTCTTCATAAGGATTTAAGAATTTAAAATTGAAACTTGACCGTAGGATTTATCTTATAGAATAACATCAAGTGAAGGCAGTTATTATTAGTTCTGAAGTATTGGTGATTCTGAATTCTTGGCCTCATTAGTAAATTTATTTTTAAATTCTCCCATGGAGTGGTGATTGGCCTTCAGTCTTTCATTGATATACATCATTGGGTCAAATGAGATGTGTGTGCCCAGAACTATATATAATCTTTTTTGTATTTCACTGGAGATGGCATTTCTGAGTTTTGTTCAATTGAATTTGAAAAAATGTTTTAATAGTCACTTCTAGAGTTTGCCCTGGAGAATATCTTCCTTTTTTTCTCTTCCCGATTCTCTGAAAAACCCTGACCAATTCACATTATCACAGTGATATCACATTTCAAGTTTTTCCAAACACTATAGCTGCAAAATAGAAGGAAGCTACTCAGAATGGAATACTATTGTGAATGATTGAGAAAGAAAACATTATTATAATTAAGCTACCAGGTTTCAATGTATTTTATTGTTGCTTAGGAAATCCTAGCATACCCAGACTTTACAGAGATTTGATGATCCTAAGAAGAGCTGAACTTATGGACCAAAATAACTATGCACATAAAAAGTACAATTACTTACCTAAAAAATATGATGTGGTTAACTTTATATGCCAATCCAAGTGTTATTGGAACAGGAATTAAAAAAATAGCTTAGGGGCGCCTAGGTGGCACAGTGGATTAAGCCACTGCCTTCAGCTCAGGTTATAATCTCAGGGTCCTGGGATCAAGTCCTGCATCAGGCTCTCTGCTCAGCAGGGAGTCTGCTTCCCTCTCTCTCTCTCTCTCTCTCTGCCTGCCCTCCGTCTACTTGTGATCTCTCTCTGTCAAATAAATAAATAAAGAAAAACTTAAAAAAAAAAAGAATGACTGTAATTTTAAAAAATAGCTTAAAAGCGGCGCCTGGGTGGCTCAGTGGGTTAAGCCGCTGCCTTCCGTTCAGGTCATGATCTCAGAGTCCTGGATCAAGCCCCACATCGGGCTTTCTGCTCAGCAGGTAGCCTGCTTCCCTTCCTCTCTTTCTGCCCGCCTCTCTGCCTACTTGTGATCTCTCACTGTCAAATAAATAAATAAAATATTTTTAAAAATAGCTTAAAAGTATATGATAAAATAATGATATACATATACAAGGAAAAGAAAGATACTATACTGTGAATATAAATTAAGTGAAAATTGTTGAAATAAAGAATACAATAAATGGAGACTAAGATGAATATAGCTGTAAAATGAATAAATGAGTTGGGAAAAACAAACAAACAAATTAATGACTTCTGCCCAAATACAGCAGAAGAGAAAAAAAAATAAAGAAAATATTTAAATAAGTACTGAGATAAATTTTGGAGAATTAAAGAAAGATAAAAGATACCAGACTTAAAATGATGCCAAACATGAGATATCAGAAACAAAACAAAACAAAAACTACACACACAAAAAACCACTCATATACATTATGGTGAGTTTTAAGAATATCAAAAACAGAGAAGAGCATAAATGATGCCCAAGAGAAGAACAGATCACCTAAAATGTACAAGAATAATACTGACAGCAAAATTCTCAATAGTAATAGCATATAAAGAGACAGCTGGGAGTTTTTATAGATGGAAAAGATATTTGAAACTAGGTATTATACATCAATCCAAATTATTGATTAAATTTGAGAGCACAGTAAAAATACAATGAAGCATGTTAGGTCTTAGAACATTTATCACACAGAGACACACATTTTGGAAAACTTCCTTGGAAGACAGCTCAATTTAGATCGAGAAAACAGAATTATGTACTCAAAGGCACATTTTGAAGGAAGGATTGAATATAGTCTGCACTGCAAATATTCTTTAATCGTATGTTCTGAATTTCCTAAATTTAAGAAGTATTTGTTCAAATACTTACCTTTAAATAAATCCTAGGAGACTTTTTCTTGGATTCTGGAAAATCAGTCCATTTGGATACAAATCTTTTTGTCACTGATGGAAATTTTGATAGCCCTTAACTGTGGAATGCCTAATGTATTGTTACAGCAATTGTGATTTGCCAATACATGGGTGATGTGTGTGTGTTGTGTGTGTTTATTTTTATTTTTGATGGTTTAACTCTTCTATGAGATTTTTAAGTAGACATGATTTTAATAAATTATGATTTGTTGAAATTTATCTGAGGTCATATATAATAAAATGAAATTGTGTGAACTAAAGAAGTGCATCTCCATTTTTTTTTGTTTCAAGAGTAGACTGGTCTTTAAAAATTGTCCAAAGAAGTACATTATATTCATTATTAAATTTGATAATATACAATAAAGTATTTATGGTCATATTGGACCATATCAAATTCTACTATTAATTCATATTAATAATTACCATAAGAGGAAAAAGGGATATTTTTCAAAATAATAAAAAATTAGCATATTTTTCAGAATATGATACAGTGTTATTCACTGAACTGAGGGAACAAATGTCAAAGTCTAACACAGTTTACAGAATGTTTTAACATAAATTGAAATTTAAATCTGACCAAATTTCACAGTTTTAAGTAAAATGATAGCACTTTATATCCTTGAAAAGTGGTAAGTGACCCAAAACATGGCTTAGAAAAACAAATTTAACACTACACTAGTCTGAGATGGTTAAGTTATGGTACAACTTGCCATTGTGTATCATCAAATGGTATATATTTTCTTTTGGGCTTGTCATTATATTTTATTTTAGCCATTCTGGTAAGTGTGTAGTGATATCTCAGTGTCATTTTAATTGCATTTCCTTGATGTCTAATTATGTCAAAATATATTACTTTGATGTTTAATGCTCTGAGCTTTCTCAGTTCAAGACCATGAAGCCACTTAGGAAAAATACAGTTGCAGAGGCACTCATAGACCAACTCTTATTTCGAAATAAGAAGAAACATTACTACCCATTCCAACAAAAAATAGATTTGTTATGCAGCAGGGATTTTATAAATTACCTACACAACTTATATAGTAAGATGAAATGGGACAGGCGGCTTCTTGCAGCTATATACAACATCATTTTAATTTCAATTTTCAGTATAATTTTTCCAAGGTATACACAGAATATATATTTAATGTAAATTGTGAACATTTTAAACTCTGTATATGGAAATAAGTCAATTTTAAGTTTATAACAATCAAAATTAACGGAAGTTTATTTTATTTTTTTTTCTTTTTTCTTTTTTTTTAATTTTTATTTTTTATAACCATATATTTTTATACCCAGGGGTACAGGTCTGTGAATCACCAGGTTTACACACTTCACAGCACTCTTTAAATTAGTTAGCTTTCTCTGCATTGCAAGACAGAATAATCAAGAATTGGTAAGAAAAAAGTAATCTCTGTAAAATTACCGGGGGTGCATTATAAAGTGTTCAGTAACCGATCAAACTCACAATTTGGATTGAATGGCAAGTGATTTTTGAAATCTGGAACTCATTGTCAATTTTTTTTTTCTTCATTGTGTCTTAATAAATTACTGTGTTCATTTGCATGGAAGTGAAGAAAAATGCATGACATTTCATCTCAACACTAACACCTTTAACTGGCAACTCTGAATGTACTTTACAGCAGTGTAACAAAGTAAAGATCAATGATGTTTCATGAAATATTTGTTATAATTCTCAAGGAGATAGGGAGTTTGTGCAAAAATGCAAATCACTTTGCGACTAAACACATTGTTTATTTCAGCTAATTTTAAGAAAATATGCTGAGAATCTCTCAAAAAAGGAAGCAATGATTTAGGTTTGCCTTCAAACTCCTTATCTAATCCTGAACCAACAGCACATAGTTCAAAGAGCAACTAATTTGAGTAGCTCCAATTTACACATTTCCTAACAATGCTTAATTTAGTGGAATTTCTGTCCAATTATGGTAATTTGATGTAATGAAAGACAAAAGTTCAAAAAGATCATCCTTAATTTATATAGATGCCAAACTCTGCATTTTCTGAATGACGCCCAGGAACGTATTTTCAAAAACAAACAAACAATGCCAGAACCACTATTAGGTCATCTCTAGGCAGAAAGTGACTCAGAGCTTACATTACTCTCTCCCTGAAAGTATACTGTAGGCACTGAAACTACTACCCTGAGTCTGTGCTATCAAATTCCTTAAGTTAGAAAGTTTTAAAACCCGTCTGTGTGGGAGTATTTCATTTACAGATAGAGATTTGGTTGTTTATACATTTTCATACTTGATTTTTAGGATGTAATAACTATGTTTTAAAATTCATGGTGGTTTTGAATACTGTTGGATAATTGTGCTAAAATGGTATATCCATTCCTCCTAGGAAACAGAAATTATAGAAAGGTAGTGCTTTTCAAATCTGACATCATTGAGTCATTGCAGTTTCATATAAATGCAATAGGAAAAGTGTCATTCATGTTTATGATATTTTCTATAAATAAATTAGAATGTACTGGAGGCCTGATATAAAGTGGGATGCCTAAACTTCAGTAAGATCTTGTTTTCAATTCAAAATAAATTTTATTTTTTATTTTTTTATAATGTCCCTCAATTTCAGATAAGCACCCCCATAAGGTGGTCTCCGTTTTTTTTAAGATTTTATTTATTTTATTTGACAGATAGAGATCACAAGTAGGCAGAGAGGCAGGCAGAGAGAGAGGGAAGAGGAAGCAGGCTCCCTGCTAGGCAAAGAGCCCGATGCGGGGCTCGATCCCAGGACCCTGGGATCATGACCTGAGCCAAAGGCAGAGGCTTTAACCCACTGAGCCACCCAGGCGCCCCCAAAATAAATTTTAAATTGAATTATGCACCTCTAAGTTCAGAGACAATAAACATCAACCAACACAATTAATAAGTTAAATTTCTTGAAATTTCGGGAACATTGATAGTCTCATCTCCTGGAAGAACAACAGCTAAAATTTTTGGTCATGGATTCTTGCTAAAATATCACTTTCCCAAAGAAAATTAATGTTAGGAATTTTCATTGATTGTTATTGATCATGAAGAATATAACAACCACGATAAAAAGAGTAGGAAAAACATGATATCTCATCTGTAAGGGCATGTGGAAAGTAGGAAATGCTAATAAAAATAACTACCATTATTTCCTAAGTTAACATAATATAACAGAACAAAAATATTTCAAAACAATGTTTTCTTTTTTTTTAAGATTTTATTTATTTATTTGACAGAGAGAGATCACAAGTAGGCAGAGAGGCAGGCAGAAAGAGAGGAGGAAGCAGGCACCCTGCTGAGCAGAGAGCCCAATGTGGGACTCGATCCCAGGACTCTGAGATTATGACCTGAGCCGAAGGCAGCGGCTTAACCCACTGAGCCACCCAGGCGCCCCCATAACAATATTTTCTAGGCTCATTCTGATAACTCTTTTCTACATTCAAATTTAAAGGTTGAGGCATGTGATATATATTACACAAAAAACATCCCAAGGAATTCGTTAAAAAAAAACTTTAATAAAGAACAAATCCAAAGGAATTTCTTTTCTAATTTAATTAACAAATTATGAATCGACTTACCTATTTCATCACAGTGTATCAGGCAACAATAATATTTTTTAATCGTCACACCTGATGCAATAGTTATCATCTTTCAGACATACTGATCACGAACAAGCAAATAAACAAGAGCACCGTAGCTTAAGATCTACCTGCATAAATATAGGCTACTTCAGACAATCTCTTCACCACAACATAGAAATGAATAGAAATCATACATGCTCTGTATGGACATACAGATGAGATAGAAGGGGATGGATGTTAATATATGCAGAATCTTTATTAATTACATTGTAAACCATAATATGGAAAAACAGAATACAATTTTAGAAATACCCAGGTCACCATCATTGTTTTATTTTTATATGTGTAGATAAGGAGTTTAATAAACAATCCATGACTATTCAACTCCTTATATTTTGAAAATTTTAGTAAAAGTAACAAACCTAGCACCTAGAAAATTATACTTATCTGCAACATACAGCTTTGCCAGCATGGTAGAGGAAAAGCAAAACAAAATAAGTAAGAAAAGTTTAACATTTCACAAGAGATTTGCTTTTATTTTTTATTTATTATTTTTTATTTTTCATTAATTATTTACTTCTATTTTCTACTTTATTTTAATGAAAATGTCATGACCATAACATAAGAGCAGAATAAAACCAACATGAGAAATTATTTTTTCATAAGTTAAAATAAATTAGCTTGGTGATTAATTCAAAATATATTACAAACTTCAGTGTTCTTGAAGTAAGTATCACTGCATAAACAAATGAGTCAGGAGTCATAAACTAATGATGATTCTAAATGTTATTTAGAGAGACATTCTGTACTTAATATATTTCAAATATTCTACACAAGACAAAGTGGATCCAAGTAATCTGTAGGCAAAATAAGATTTTAGAGAAGTATATATTTCCAACAGTATTTATAAAATATTACCTTTATGTAAGGCATCATCCTGGACTTTGTGGAAAACACACAAAGGGGTAAGAAGTGGCCCTTCAAGAAACATATACAATATCAAGGTTTAACATGAAGCAGCATGTCTTCTCTAAGTAAAAAAAAAAAAACAAAACATTGTATCAACTGACTTTACTGAAACTTTATATTTATTGCTCTCATTTTAGGTCATAGTGTCCTTCTGCATGCAGGCTGCTATAACGGACATGATATAGACTTAATAGCTTATAAAGAACAGGAATTTATTTCTCACAGTTCTAGAACGGAGAAGTTCAAGATTAAGGAATGGGCAGATCCAGGGAGAGCCCACTTCCTCATAGATGGCTATCTTCTCACTGTAAACGTACATGATGAATGAATCAAGAGAACTCACTGGGGTCTCCTTTAAAAGGACTGTAATCCCACTTATGACCTAATCACCTCCCAAAGGCCCCTAAGTTTTAATACTATCACTTCCAGAGTTAGATTCCATAATATGATTTTGGGAGACATAAACATTCACACCATAGTATATATAAACAAAAAAAGACACAAAAACAACAAACAAAAAAATTATTTTAACTACCTATTATTTTCAACTACATAAACTTTTAATTTGTTTCTATATAATATTAAATAACTCATTTGAGTGATTCACTTATATCCAATGCATCTGAGTGCAATTAAATTTGCTTACCCAGCATATCCAGAAGCATATTTCTTCAGACTATCCCGTTCCCCACCTTACAGGATTTACCACAATTAGAAGACAGGGGATAGAGGATAGATAGATAGATGTATACATAAACACACTTGTACATACACATATGCATATTTTTTCCTGTTAATGATACTCATGCAAATAAAATTTAAGCTCAAGGAAACCTGTCTTGTGTGTTACTTAATATCCAGTTTTTAGTCAACATCCAAAAACAAATAATCCAATAAAACCATGGATAGAAGACATGAACAAGTGTTTCCCCAAAGCACACATTCAAATGTTCAGTAGATACATGAAAAGATGTCCATCATCATGTATCATCAGGAAATTGCAAAGCAAAACTAGAAAGAGATACCACCTCACACCTGTCAGAATGGCTAAAATCAACACTACAAGAAACAAAAGGTGTTGGAGAGGATGTGAAAAAGTAACACTTGTGGGGGCTGCCTGGGTGGCTCAGTGGGTTAAGCCTCTGCCTTCAGCTCAGGTAATAATCTCAGGGTCCTGGGATCAAGTCCCACATCGGGCTCTCTGCCAGGCATGGAGCCTGCTCCCTCCTCTCTCTCTCTCTACTTGTGATCTCTCTCTGTCAAATGAATAAAATCTTAAAAAAAAAAAGTAACAATTGTGAACTGTTGGTGGTGATGCAAACTGATACAGCCATATTTGAAAACAGTATGGAATTTCAATAAAATTTAAAAATAGAAGTCCTTTGTTATCCAACAATCCTGTTGGTGTGTATTTACCCAATGAATATAAGAAAACTTATTCAAAGGGATGCTAGCACCCCTATGTTTATAGCAGCATTATTTATAAAGCTAAGATATGGAAAGCGCCCAAGTATCCATCAATTGATGAATAAATAAAGAATAAGTGGTATGTATATACAATGGAATATTATCCTGCCATAAAAAAGACTGAAATCTTGCCATTTGCAATAACATGGTTGGAACTAGAAAGTATAATGCTAAAAGTGAAATAAGTCAGTCAGAGAAAGACAAATACCTTTACTCATATATGGAATAAAAGAAACAAAACAAACAAGCAAAGGGGAAATAATAAGACATAGAAAGAGAAACAAAGCAAGAAACAGACATTTCATTACGGAGAACAAACTGATGGTTACTTGAGGGGATCTGAAAGGAGTGATGGATTAAATAAGTGATGGTGGTTAATTAGAGCACTTGTCATGATGAGCACTGAGTGCTATATGTTATATTATACACATGAAACTAATACAACCATATATGTTAACTAACTGGATTTCAAATGAAAATTTTTTAAAATCCCAGTTTTTAGCTCACATTCTGGCTTACAAAAGGGATTTAGTCAGGAATTTGGAGATTAGTTAATGAACAAAAAAGTGGTGAACAGGCAGTTGTTAGATAAAATTACTATCCTTTCTGGCATTATCTTATACCTTTTATCTAGAAGTATTTTTAGCACTTTAGACTCTTCCTATTTTATTTTGAGTCATTAAACAAAAATTTCCTCAAAGGACCTTAGACTCCATCCAATTTGAGCAACAGTGTGAGAGAGGAAATGGTGTCAGGAGGAAAAAAAAAAAAAAGATGAATCTACTTTTGTTTACTAGTGAATGCATAGTTCTTCCACAGAAGAAGCTCTAAATGGTCAGGGCTCCAGCTTTATATGTGTTCAGTCATATGTTCAGAAGTAGGTAACACTATCAAAAAATATAAAGCATCTGAGATTATTTTCCCTTATTTGAAAGCTGGTGTATGAGTCTGCCGTAGTTTCTTGGGTGTTGATAGAAGACACAGACTCATGGTTCAGAAATAATATAGTTTATTATTCATAGCAATAGAGGTACCCAGAATATTAACAGTATTTGTGTGTGTGTGTGTATTTGTGTTTGTGTGTGTGTGTGTGTGTGTAGGGGTGGGAGTTATATATCAGTTCTGAGCCTCAGTTCCCACAAGAAGAATCAAAACAGAGGCAGATAATATTTGCAAACACAACAGGTTAAGTTAAAAAAAAAGATACTATTTCTGTCTTCCAAGTCTATTCAATACAACCATCTTCAAAGGATGGCCTAGAACAAATAATAAATGCAGAAATGTAAGCAACCAATTGAAAAGTGTCTCCCAAGAAACACACTTTGAGAGTCTTCATTTGACAAAAATACTATAGGATATTACATGGATCAGGTGCATTGAATACTGGAAGGTCAAAATTACAAGGGACCAAATATTTTTAAACAGTTCTGGCATCCAGTAGAGTTCAAATAGGTTTTATAAGATTGAGGAAAGAAGCCATCAAAACCTGGGCCCAGGGGCCCCTGGGTAGCTCAGTGGGTTAAGCCTCTGCCTTCGGCTCAGGCCATGATCTCAGGATCCTGGGATCAAGCTCTGCATCAGGCTCTCTGTTCAGCAGGGAGCCTGCTTCCCCCCCCCCTCTGCCTCTTTGCCTACTTGTGGTCTCTGCCTGTCAAATAAATAAATAAAATCTTAAAACAAAGCAAAACAAAACAAAAATCCTGGGCCCAATTTTCCCAAAAGTATGATTCTGATTCTAGTCTCTATGATGTTATCCCTTGAAGACAATGCCTCTAATTGAGTTGAATTAGTTTACTAAAGAGCATACCCCCATTTGTTGTAGGAGATGAACAATATGCAAGAGGCAAAATGCCACATGGAAGCCACCTGGTCTTCAGTGGAATATAGAATCAGTTCCTTTGGGATGAATTTGTTCCACATTTGACTTCCCACTTAAGGGAAAATAAGAGTGCCTTCTAATAGATTTTAAATAGGAAATGACAACGGAAGCTTATACAAGATTATAAAATGGGAAATTTCATTTAGATAAGCAATCATTTCAAAGTCATCTTCTTAATATTACAGACTCTTCACATAATCATAATTTTATTTTGGTATTATATGGTAATTTCAAATATAGTAAATATAAAGAATTTACCTCTGTAATTATAGCGAGTCTGGTCATAGTTTAATGGCAACAAAACTTCAATTTATAAGTATGGTCTACCAATTATTAATACATTTGGAAATGGTGTGTCATCTTCACTCCACTTGTCTCACTAAAACAGTGAGCCAAAAAAAGTAGGTCCAAGCTGTTTACTATGGTCAAATGGGTTGCTTTTGCACTTGGTAAAGAAGCAGTCATATTTTGGAAGAAGAAACTGAGGCTATTAATATTTTCAACTTATTTTCAGAAAAGGAAAGAAAGGATAATCTAAGCTAAAGCCAAAATCTTACACAAGGTGGCAGTAGAATGATCTTTTCCCAGATAAAGGGTTTTTCATCTTAGCCATGTTAGGAGGAAGAAGAGATGAGACATTGTGGACCTTACTAACCTTTGTACACTGTTCAAAAAGTTTTCAAAATAATGCGTATTATTTTTCTTCTTTTAGTTGAGACAAAAACAAACAAAGAAACAAAAAACACTAATGAGCTTACTCTTAAAAGGAGGTAAACAAGAAACTAGCAAAGATTGAGTGTTAGGTATTGTCCCCCTCCTTTTTTTTTTAATTATGTTATGTTAGTTACCATACAATACATCATTAGTTTTTGAAGTAGTGTTCCATGATTCATTGTTTGTGTAAAACACCCAATGCCCCATGCAATATGTGCACTCCTTAATACCCATCACCAGGCTCACCCATCCCCACATCCTTCTCATCTTTAAAAACCTCAGTTTGTTTCTTGGAGTCCATAGTTTTTCATGTTTCATTTCCCCTTCCAATCCCCCCACTTCATTTTTCCTTTCCTTCTCCTAATGTCCTCCATGCTATTCCTTAGGTTCCACAAATAAGTGAAACCATATGATGATTGACTTTCACTGCTTGACTTATTTCACTTAACATAATCACCTACATTCCCATCCATGTTGATGCAAAAGTTGGGTATTCATCCTTTCTGATGGCTGAGTGATATTCCATTGTATCCATAGATCTCATCTTCTTTATCCATTTGTCTGTTGAAGGGGATCTTGGCTCTTTCAACAGAATGGCTATAGTGGACATTCCTGCTATGAACACTGGGGTGCATATGGCCCTTCTTTCCAGTAAAATAGAGCTAGCCTATGACCTAGCAATTGCACTACTGAGTATTGACCTCAAAGATACAGATGCAGTGAAAAGAATTAGGTATTGTTAAAGCACAAATGCAGGGGATAGAAGTTATGGTACAGAAGAGGGAAGGGCAACCATATGGCAGAGTAGAATAAAGTAGCTCAGGAAGAAATTAGTCATATCCAGATATTGTAAGGCATGTGGGGTTGGCAGGGAGAGCATGAGAAATCATGAGAGAAGAGAGAGAAAATGGACCAGGCAGGAGAGGTTTATAACATTTTAACATCTAAGGTAAGCATATGCAAAGCAGAATAGGGAAAGAAATAAAAGTTCTTATAAGAATCAATACATAAGGAATAACGTGGAGGACACTGGGAGATGGAGAGAAGTGTGCTGGGGGAAATCGGAGGGAGAGACAAACCATGAGAGACTGTGGACTCTGAGAAACAAACTGAGGGTTTTGAAGAGGAGGGTGGCAGGTGGTTGGGTGAGCCCAGTGGTGGGTATTAAGGAGGGAATTTATTACATGAAGCACTGGGTGTGGTGCATAAACAATGAATTTTGGATCCCTGAAAATAAACTAAAAGAAAAAAAAGACTGACTACAGACATGGACCTCAGTGTAACACAGATATGGAACTCACTGTAATACCAGCCACTTCCCACCGACACACACAGACTATGATAATAATAAATAATAATGCAATTAAGAAAATTGCCTGCCAAATAATTTTTCCTCTTTTTTATTTTTATGATTATTATTTTTATTTTATTTTTAAATTTTTATTTAAATTGTAGTTAGTTAAAATAAGGTTAATATTACTTTCAGGTGTACAATATAGTGATCAACACTGCCATACAATGGCTTAAATAAAAAAATGAAAAAAAATTTTTTTAAAGATTTTATTTTTAAATAAAACCTCTACACCCAAGGTGGATTTCAAACGTACAACTCCAAGATCAAGATTTATATATTTTACTGACTGTTCCAGCCAGGCACCCCAACAAATAAAAAGTTTATAAAATTGTTGAGTTTGTGGGAGTCTCATTTGCTTAGTCAGTTAAGTGTCTGCCTTTGGTTCAGATCAGGATCTCAAGAGTCCTGGGATCGAGCCCCATATTGCTCATGCTCTCTCTCTCTCTCTCTCTGGCTTTTGCTCTTAAATAAATAAATAAAATATTTTTTAAAAAATTGTTGAATTTGTTTAACTAGTTTTAAACTAGTAGACAGAGATGAAGATAAAGTATGATGTCATGGCACAGAATAATACAACTTACACTTTTTTAAAAAAAAAATGTGCAATGCAAGTTACCTCACTTTTTTTATCACCACACTGGGACTTTCCCTACTGAGTTGTTGTAATGTAAGGACCTATTTTATATTTTTATATTTTAGCAAGAGGCTTTCATTGAGGTTAACCCTTAAACTGTCCTTGCTCCCCTTCCCCCAGGGGATTCACTTAAAAACAAGTCCTGGAAATCAGCTCCAGTTAACAAAGCCCATATACAAGGGTGGGTCAGGCCAGGTGGAGACATCAATGAGCGGAAGGGGGGGGGGCGGCGTTTGCATATTGTCTCCCTAGATACTAAGGAGTATGCCCCACTCCTCTGCTCTTTGGGAACCTTTTTGGCACTAATCCTAATCAAGGTGTAATAGGCTGGGTCAAATGTCTATACTAGGGTAAATTGAACCTCAATTGGTCACCTAGCCTCACTGTGGAGTTTCCTGTGTGTGTTAAAATCTCATTGGTCACCTGTGCGTGGCCAGGCCTGACTGCATGGCCTTTGCCCTTAAAAGCTAGACTGTGAAACAGCAAAGGGTTTCCTTCTCTCATAAGAGGTGTGGCCCCAAACGTTCGGTTAGATTCTTGATGCTTGGCATGAAATAAAGCTTTGCTTGACCTTTGCTTTACATCAGTCTCGCTCCTTTAATCATAGACCCATTATTGGGGCATAACAGTATTAATCTTAAAGTTATAAGTCCACAATGCATCCATCATCCATTCTACCCCTTAACATTCCCCTTTGGACAGATCCATGATCTAGAACAAGCCTTATTTTATAGTGCCTTGTAGGAGATTTTTGCTGCTGCCTAAATTGCCTACTTTCCTCTCACCATTACCACGGAAATTGGGTCCACTGAAACAAAGGGGTAGTGTAAGAAATTAAGACTTCCATAAATCTCTTTAAATAATAAAGTATAAGATAGTGATACCTTTTTTTCTGCCACATAACCAATTCTTGCAAGAATAAGGTCATATAAAAGAATTTACAACACATGCTAGCATTATCCTACTGGACCCAGACCATTTGTATGTTTCTCTGTCTCTGAGAAATGTAGTTATTTACATGACTGAAACCTAAAAATTGTTTGATATGACCACTAATATCACCTACATTATTTTAAAGCCTGTTTAAGGCTTCTGTAATACATAGGCTTTGTAAACACTTATTAAGCATCTTGTATATATCAAACACTTAAAAAAAAATCTCTGCTTTAAAAAAAAAAAACTCTACCTCAATGGAACTTTGAGTCTGAAAAAGATACAGGCAATATACAAGGCAACAGATAGAATAATTACATATTTGATTATATACTCTGAGGATGTCACCTTAAATTGATATGAAAATGATCAGAAGGATCTGGATTTCTTGTCAAAATTTTTTGCCTTAAAAAGAAATTGATATTTAGGGAAAGTTGTTACTGAAAGAGGTCCTGTGTCAACCAAAAATGTTAAACCATGATCTCGCTAAATTTTCCAGTTGTGATCATTGCTTTGTTTAGCTGTCTTCTATTAAGACTGAATTTAGTAATTCAGTCTCAGATTTCAGTAAGTTTTTTTTTTAAAGATTTTATTTATTTATTAGAGTGAGAGAGGGAAGGGCAGAGGGAGAGGAAGAACCAGACTCCTTGCTGAGCAGGCAGCTGATGCAGGACTGGATCCTAGTACCCTGGCATCATGACCTAAGCTGAAGGAAGACACTTAACCAACTGAGCCACCCAGGCACTCTAGACTGTAAACTTCTTAAAGGTAAAAAAGTTTATTCTTCTAGTAGTTCCACAGACATTTCTAACATCCATAAGAAAGCATGTACTGATGTAAAATGCCAGCAAATCAAATTATATAAAAAAAGAAAGAAAGAAAGAAAAGATATATCTGGATAAAGAGAAAAACAGAAAATCTAATAATACATTGAATTATTAGAGCAAAGAGTGGAGGAAGAGAAAATAAATATGAAATAGAGATTTCCACTAAAAGAAAAAAATTGAATAAGGCAGGAGATTTAGAAAATTATTATGACAGACTTGAGAAAAAAATAAAATAGGAATTTTTAGAAAATAGCAATGAATGAAAAGGTAAATTGTTCCTACCTCTATAATATTAGCTGTTTGTTGTTGTTGTTGTTGCTAATTTACCTACTTATGCTAATAAACAAAGAAAGGTTTCATTTAGGGATAAGGTTTCTCTCTCTATATATATATTTTTTCCATTTAGGGATAAGGTATATGTATATATACATAGATATATATGTATATATATATATATTTTTTTTTAATTTTAATTGTTAGAAAATGTGTCACAGAAAGTGTTTAAACTTTAAGATACAGATGCAACATGTAATGAACTGCATTGTTTGAACGTCTAATTTGTAAATGCTGTTAGAGGAAACTTGGTGGAAATGTTCTTATGTGATTGTGTTTCTGGAACTAAGTATATTTATTAATAAGGAATAGTCGAAAATTATGAAATGACCAGGAGCGGACAATTTTCCTAATCCTATCAGCTCTTTGCAGCTCTTTTATTAGCCCCCTTCAGGAATATCAGCTTTTTTATCTAATTAAATTTTATATTAATGTGCTTTTGACTTTTGGCCTTTCTCTTCCTTCTGCTCTTTTTTTCCCCTAAATTACATGTTTCTGTTTAACAGCTACTATCAATTCTTTGATATGAATTCTCAACATCAATTTACTAACTCCAGAGATGAAGGAGCATCAATATTTAGAAGCGAAGAATACAAAGCCTTGGGCATCTGGATGGCTCAGTCACTTAAGCATCTGCCTTCGACTCAGGTGGTGATCTCAGGGTCATGGGATGGAACCCCAGGTTCAACTTTCTGCTCAGCTGGGAGCCCACTTCTCCCTCTCCTTTTGCCTGCAGCTCCCTTTGTTTGCGTTCTCCCTCTCTTTGTCAACTAAATAAAATATAATAAAATAATGTAAATAATACATTTATTTATTTATTAAAATGCAATTATTACACAATACATAATGTATTGCATAATTATTATAATGGTTAAATAATTTATTAAATATTTATATTAAATATATCAATTTAATTAAATAAATATTTTTAGAATTTAAAATATTTCAAATTTAGATTATTAAATATTAAATCATTAATTTAATAAATAAATATCTAAACATAATTAAATAAAATAATTTATTTATTAAAATGAATAAAATAATGTTGTCATTATCTCAGCATGTATTTTTAAATAGTCTAAAAAAAAATCTAATAAAGTCTAAATACATTGAGTTCAGATATTTATACAAGTTAACCCAGACACTCAACCCACAGTTTCAAAACTTTTGTTTTTATCTACTACTCAAAATACGATTTTAATGTATTTATTTGTAACTTTGACATAGCAAGGAAACTTGGAGGAAAAGGAGACATTTGCTTTTAATATTTGAAAATTATTTTGTTGATTTAAAAAAATAAAAACCTTAACACGTGAGCATTTCTTCTTAAATAACACTGTGAAGTTTCTGAGTCCCATTCTATTAAAAGTGCTGATAAAATGGCCTCAGTTACTCATTTAAATTATCAGCTGAAAGGGTAACAAATGAAGTAGAGAGCTTTTTAATTATTTATGAATGTATTGCTTGTGGATGGAGTGCCACATAGAGTTACCTCTCTTTTTGGCTTTGTTTTGTGAGCAGCAGTGGAATCTATGAATGAGATTAAACATAAGGACATTCACAGAAATTCTTAATGAACTTCTGGGGAAGGGCAATAAGTGCAAAAAAAAACTGCAGCAAGACTAATTACAAATTTCAAGTGGTCATCGCTTAATTATAGAAGCTTTTAAGTTCAAGTAATATATCTTTTTCATGAGCCTATCATATTGTATTAATTACCACAAACTGCACTCTTGAACACTTATCTTTTCACATATTTCTTATTCTTAGTACTTAAAATTACCCTTATGATTGATAAGTAAATGGATTTTACTGACAATGCATTTATTTACATAAATAAATAATGCTGTTTATATATATAAAAACATTTGAATATGTGTATGTGTTCAATGAATTTTTTTTTCAAATTAACATCTTAGTTCTACCACATTAGTTACAAATAGATATAGACTTTATAGATTCATCAAATATTTTATTCTCAAATTTATATGTCCTTTGTGAAATAAATGAAACTGTATATATTAAATATAATCCTATCACATGTAACAGTTACTAGTGCATCCCAGGACATACATAGGTCAGGTCCTCCTCAAGGCATCACGGATAACTGGATTTAACTTTCTATCCTAGGAGTCTTCTGTATATTTCTGTGGCTTTTATACTACAATCAGGAGGAAGAATTCTTTTGCTAAAAGCTTCCAAATGACTATGCGAGTAGATTATTTGTAGACTAGTGATATAATATTATTATTTAATATGTGAAGCATGATAAAATAAAATGCTATTGCCATATTTAATTTGTTCAGTAAAGCATTCATTTAGTTATCAAGCATTCATTTTCTTTTTTTAAAGATTTTATTTATTTATTTGACAGACAGAGATCACGAGTAGACAGAGAGGCAGGCAGAGAGAAAGGAAGGGGAGCAGGGTACCTGCTGAGCAGAGAGCCTGATGTGGGGCTCTATCCCAGGACTCTGGGATCATGACCTGAGCAGAAGGCAGAGGCTTTAATGCACTGAGCCACCCAAGAGCCCCAAGCATTCATTTTCTTTATACAGAAGAGATAGAACAATATTATATAGTAGAAAATACAGTAAATAATCTAGAAACCTTGATCATTTTGTTTTGGCAATTTTAGAACATAAAATTAGCTAAAGCTCAAGTGCAAGTTATATTTGTATCATAGGAGGAAAAGTTAATTAAAAGTTTGTTTATTACCATAGTTTAACACTTCAACGAAATGATAACGAGTCCAAAATCAATGAATATATGAAGTATACAATAAAAACAATAATCTTGAGTGTATGTGACTCACTGTAGGTATTGATAGGCTAGAAATCAAAGGGAAAGTATCTATAGGGTTTGTTCAGTTCCATGCTCATCAGATTAATAGGCTTTCTCATATTGCTTCCTTCACCACATTAATTTGTCTAATGAAGTTTTCAAGAGTTAAAGACAGTGATAGGTTCATGGCTGGAGAGAAGGTACAGAATCTAAGATAGTTCAGCAGTGCTTATTATTTAAGAGAAAGACAGCATGGGAGGTGAGGGGTATATCATGTATCCTGTTTTCACTCCCTTTGTGGAGCACCTACCCTGGAGGTCATGTAATAATAACCAATGACCAAAAAACAATAAAAAAACCCAAACATCCATGTGGAAGTGCCATCCCTGCCTGGAGATGAGTAGACTGCTCAAACAGATCCTGGGCAGGCATCTCAGCCCAGGCCTGTGCTGGGGAAGCTGGTTCATGGCTTTGGGCGCAATCAGGAAGCCAGCAAACTGACGGGAGAGTGCAGCCAGGGTTAACAGGACTGATGATCTTTTTGCAGCCAGGCCGCGGGTGGACACCCGCTCAAGGAGCCAGGCTAGGAGGCTGCCCAGCGCCAGCGCTGGCAAAGCTTGCAGCCCCCGGGGCTTCCCCCCGCGCCCCAGCCAGGGCGGGGCCTCAGGAGGGAGGGGGGCGGGGCGGCGCGGAGAAAGGGCTTTGCTAATTGCCAAAGCGAAAAGGGAGCTTGCGGAGGACTCAGGAGGGAAGGGGGCGGGGGCGGGTGGAGGGCGGCGGGGAGAAGGCGCTTTGCTAATTGCCGAAGCTGGAAGTGAGCTCACAGAGGATGTGGCTGTGAGTCTGGGAGGAGGTGGAGGGGCTGGCAGAGGAGGGGCGGGCAGCGCCGCGGTGCTGTGCTGCGGCCCAGTGGGGACTGCAGGACCCACCGGACTCGCCGCCCGTACGCTCCCATGTGAGGCTCCGCTGTCCCGCTCCTGCTGCCTGCTGCCCCTCCCTGCCCCAAGGCTTCTCCGGACTACCCTCTGCACAGGGGTAAAGTGACACCGCGCCGCGCCCTCACCTGGAGCAGAAAGCGGGGACCCGACCTGGGGGCGGAGAGGGAGGTTGTGGAGTCCCAGCCTCCCGGAACCCCAGGGCACCGGGACCACCCCGGACGCTGCGCCAAACCCGGGTCCTCATGGGGTCGGGCTGGGGACAGCGCCTTGCGAGGTGCCCCCCGCCAGCAGGCACGCTAGCACCCATCTTTCCGCAGCCCCATGCGCCCGTGCTGAGGACCCCCTTCCCTCCCCCGCCATGGCCCCGCTGCTTTTGTTCTGGACTTGGGATCCCAGGTGGAAACTAGTCCCTCAGACCTCCCTGGCAGCAAGGAGGGCAGGGAGGGATTCTTGGTTTTCTGCCTTGGCTCCTCCTCTCTCCCCATTCACAAGCCTTTTGGCTTCCCTTTCATCTCCTCATTGTCAGTTTTCTGAAATGGTTTTCTTCTGCATGTTGACCCAAAGAGCTATTTCATGAATGAATATACACGAAACTGAGTTGGGGCCCACCTGTGAGAGCCCACCTGTAGAGGCCTTTCATTAGAATGGTCTCTGGTTCTAGCCTCAGTTCAGAATACTGCATGTACCTGAGGACCAAGTCCAGATGTTTCTTTCATCTCTGACTTGAATTTGAAATCCTCCTCAGACTTCAGCTTCCAGGATTTCTCCAGTCCTTGCTCTCCCACTGTCTTGGTGGGGATCCGCCATGAGTGTTGAACACAGGAATGAATGAATGATATATACCCCAGACTGCTGGGGCTTTGTCTTCTTTTGCTGAGGTTGGAAAGGCTTGGGAGAGACCCCCTGTATGCAGATAGAGAGCTGCATGCAATTGCTTAGATAAACGTGTTCCCCACTTAATTGCTTGGGCATTGAACATTTCGCCCTTAACCTGTGGCTTGAGCAGTTAGGAGGAGACAATCTGGAGGTGAATCAGAAGATGGCTGAATCCACATGGTGGTGGTCTGGGTTTGGGAGATTTTCCTGTAGATTCAAAGGAAAGATATAAATTCTTCCAGTGGGGAGTGGTAAACTTTTTATCGATGGGAGATGGAAAATAAATGGTCTGGTTAAACTTTCCCGCCCCCTCAAAACCCATTATTTGAAAACACAAAAAGCAAAGTGAAGGGAGAAATCCTCCCACTCCCATTCCCACTCACCTCCATAGCCATCTCCTCTTCCAAGAACCTAACAGACAAGGTGCCAAGAAGTGTTAGGTACCAGCAGTGGTCTCAGATCTCATTCAAGAATCATGGTGAAAGGCTTTCAAATAGATTGTGGGGGAACAGGGGTCCAATTAGGGGGGACAAGTTTAAGGTTTGCCTGGTCCCCTAAAAATTAATGGCACTAGAGAAGATGAGCTTTGGGAACTATAGCTTAATGGATACAATGTGTTAAAAGCTTCAGTGAGTCATGGTGGGAAGAGGCTATGAGGGCAGCAAACACAGTCGTAGATGATGTTATTAATAGCATTATAGGCTCTAGATTTCCTGTGGTGGTGTTCTTGGCAAGACCAGCCCGGCCAAAGTGGATACTCTCAACCTGGAACAGAGGGTCTTGGAGATGCCAGCACGTGAGGTATAATGAGAGGGTAAAATGATAGGAGGTGTCCTTTGGAAGGACTGACTCCTTGACTTTAAAATGGAGAACTCAAATCTGTACGTGAAATCTTTCTGGCTACAAAGAGGGCCAAGGCCTCCTAAGGCCAAGGTCTCCTCGTCACTTTCAAAGATGTCGAAGAATATATTCAGACATTTCAAAGATGTCCTCATATCATTGGTTCCCACTCTGGAATTCTATCAATAAGGTGAGAGTTCCTCTAGTTGAAAAAGAGATCTAAAAAGACTTCCCTTTCTCATGTAATTTCTGTAACCTCCAGGACACACCCACCTCCCCCTTCCAGCTCTGTAATGAAGCCACAGCTGGTGCCAATTTGTGGAACTCCTTAAAGGCTATTCTCCCTTATATACCCCGGGACCAAGTTCCCATGCTCCCTCACCCGATTTCCTGCACTCACCTCCCACCTGGTGTGTTCACACCTGCAAGTGCCTTTTACCAACCCCTTTGCCAAAAGGCAGCCAGAGTGACCTTTCAAAGACCTATCAGTTCCTGGCATTTGTCTCCATAGAAATCTGCACTGATCTTCTAACAAATTCTCAGTCCTCCAAAGGCACCCATAATCCTCCCATCAGTCTATTCATACCCCTCCAACTGACTGATGCTTGTTCTGCCCCATCTCTCTGCCCTTCAACCACACTGCCTCCTTCTTCCTGTGGAGACCTCTCATGGCACCTGCCTCCAAGCACAGGTGATTCCCATTGATGGGAAGACCCTCTTCTCTCCCCCATCTCCCCACTCCAGTTACTCCCACTTATTCGTGAGCTCACAAGCCCCATGGTACACACTCTCCATGCAGCCTGCTCTCTCTTTTCTAGCACTGGCCTCCGTTTCTAGCTGTGGTTGTGTCATGGATGTCCTTCCCCAGCCAGCCTCCAAGCTCTCCTTCCCTTTAGCTCCAACACCTGACACAGTGCCTGGCACGTAGTAAGCCCTGGCTAGCTTCTAAGAGCCTCACTGAGGGACTGAAAGCATTTTAAAAATGTCACTACGTAGGCTCCAAACTGTAGGCAGAAAAAGCTTTGCCTGGATTGACATTTTAGAGACGTATTGGTCAAGTTGGATGTGTTCACTGACTTTGCCTTGTAAAATTAAAAAAAAAAAAAAGGACCTCTGTATCGCTTCGCATCTACCGAAGGCGCATGTATACTACTAGACCACGTTATGAGCTTAATGGAAGGAGACAAGATGTTTTCGCTAAGAAAATGTATAAGACTGTTGAGGTCAAGTGGGAGGAAACAGTCCGTTTGTTGGAGCATTGCTATCTTACTCTATCACAGCCACTCTTAAAAATCTGACACGGGGTGAGTCAGAATTGTCTGTCGGAGATGAGTTAGATCTGGCTCATGTTCCTACAGACATGAAAGCCAGAAACGAAGAAGGAGGCTTTGAAAGCGTGGGTTGAGGAGGCCGTGTGGTTCACTGCGATGAGCTAAGTGCCCAGGGCCACCAGCAGACATGCTGGCCTGTGTCCGTCCTTTGTTCTGGGGTCCCTCTTGCACCATGTGGTGAGGCTGGTGGCTGGGAGCAGCTCAGACAGTACCTGGTGGCATCTTACCTCTCCCACCCTCCTGTGGGCTCCAGTAGGTCCCAAGGGACAGCCTGCCTTCCTTGAAAAGCCCAGTAGCACTGGGAGCAGAAACTGGGGCCAAAGAGTGAGCACCCTGTTTGACAAGCTGGACCAGCCACCTCTTCTTCAGATGCAGGGGGAGCCCTGGCATGCTGACTCCTCCCTTCTCCCTTTCCCCTTTCCTCTCTTCCTCCCTCTTTCCTTCCCCTCTCTCCTTCCCTGGTGGTGCCCTTTCCCAATGCCCACTTCATCCCTTTTCCTTTCTACATGCCTGTCTTCTAGAGTTTCTTCTCTTTCCTCCCCATTACTTCCCTTCATCTGAATCTCCTCTTTGGTTCCTTTGTCCCTGATCTCTGCTCCTCCTCCCCTTCCCTGGCTCCTGTTCAGCTCCATTGCTAATGCAGGCAGAGCTGGATTAACATGCTCTCTTGCTAGCTCAGCCACCCTCCAGAGAAGTCACTCTTCGGTGTCCACCTTCCTGACCCTCTGGTCGCTTCTCCACTTGTTCAGATATTGCTCTGAAGTCTGAGGAGGACAGAGCGGGGCTGCCACAGAAGCAGGCCAGAGGAGAAACCAAACCATGTGTCCACACTGTCCCCCAGCACTGCTGCTCTGAGAGCTTTCTGAGTCCTCAACAGGGTTAGGATTTAGGGGCTTCTTCAGAACCGGGAGTGAAAACAACCATAGGTCAAAAGAAAAGCTACGGCCCCCACACAAAAATAATAATCACAAATGAAAACTATGTTAACTCTGAGTCCCAAAGTCGAAAAATTGCCTTGAATCTGTCACTAGAAAGCACCCAAGGCCTCACTCTCTGGGTTCTGGGTGCCCTGGGAATGGCAGGAGGCTCTGACAGGCGCGTGGGAGTGCGGAACTATGGGGGCTAGCCTGCCGTCTGGCGGGGGGGGGGGGGGGGGGGGTGGGGTGGGGAGGAGAGGTTACCTCCTGTGGCGCCGTCCTGGCCCGACCCCCTGCGGACATGGTGTGGCGCGGCGTCCGGGGTGGTCCTGGTGCCCTGGGGTTGGCTGGAGGCTGGGCCCCGACCACCCCACACCCCGCTCCTGTCCTGCGTTTTCTGCTTCAGGTGAGGGCGCGTCGCGGTGTCACTTTACCTGTGAGCAGAGGGTCCTCCAGAGAAGCCATGGGGCGGGGAGGGGCAGCAGGCGGCCTGAAGGCCTGAACGGGAATGGGACACCGCGGCGTCAGGGGCTAGGCTGCAGCGTGGGAGCACAGGGGCAGCGAGTATGGTGTGTCCTGCAGTCCCGAATGGGCTGCAGCACAGCACCCTGGCGCTGTGCGCCCCTCCTTCCCGCCTGGGCAATTAGCAAAACCCCTGCTCAAGGCCGCCCCCGACCCGCCCCCCCTTCCCTCCTGAGTCCTCTGAGAGCTCACTTCCAGCTTTGGAAATTAGCAAAGACCCTTCTCTGCTCCGGCCCCGCCCCCTAACTTCTGAAAACTGAGCCATGGCTGGGGTGTGGGGCTAAGCCCTGGCATGCTGCTGCATTGCCAGCTCCAGCGCTGGGCAGCCTCCTAGCCGGGCTCCATGAGCGGGTGTCCACGTGCAGCCTGGCTGCGAATAGATCATCAGTCTTAAACGCCGGCTGCACTCTTGGGTCAGTTTGCTGGCTTCCAGATTGCGCCCAAAGCCAGGAACCAGCTTCCCCAGCACAGGCCTGGGCTGAGATGCCTGCCCTGGATCTGTCTGAGCAGTCTCCTTGACTCCAGGCAGGGATGGCACTTCGACCTGGATGTTTGGGTTTTTTGTTTGTTTTTTTTGGTCATTGGTTATTACATGACCTCCAGGGTAGGTGCTCCACAAAGGGAGTGAAAACAGGACGCCATATATAAGCATACAGCCATTCTAGAAAAATAGCTTGGGGTTCTCCTGGAAACGCTGCATTGGTCCTTGCACTATGGTTTAATAGAAAAGGGATTATGCACCAAGTTACTTAAATGAGCATAGGTTGAAATCGTTTACTGAGAGTAAATATTTTAAATAGTTATATTTTAACTAAATCTATCATCAATCATAAATCTATTACACGAAGGTTACAGGCAATTTAAAAGCAAGAGCACTCTATTCAGGGTTTTAAATAATCCCTGTCTGTCTTGGCACATGAGAATGCAAAGATAGGAAATGGTTTGTAAAAGATCATATAATAGCTTTTACTAATTCTATTTATTTGACAGACAGAGATCACAAGTAGGCAGAGAGGCAGGCAGAGAGAAAGATGGGGAAGCAGGCTCCTCGTCAAGCAGAGAGTCTGATGAAGGGCTTGATCCCAGGACCCTGAGATCATGACCTGAGTCCAAGGCAGAGGCTTAACACACTGAGCCACCCAGACGCCCCCAGATGAAAAACATTTCTGACTTAGAAACTTCAGATAGAATTATTTTGTCCATGATGACAACTGAAAAAAATGTGTCATCCCTAAACCTAACCTTAAACCCTACCAACGCTGAAACCTAAGCTGACCTTAAAGCCCAAACTAGAACCCTGAATCCCAAACCTGGAATGGAACCCAAAGCCTGTACCTGAGCCCTGGATCCAAGCCCTGAACCACGAACCCAAACCCTACACCAGACCTCCAAGTCATGAAACCTGAACCCAAATCTCAGCATGAAGTCAAACCCCAAATTTGACCCTGAACTTTATCCCATAAGCCCTGAGTCTTAAAGCCTAAATCATAAACTTAAAGCCCTAAACTATAACTCTGTTCCCTTGTCCTTCACTCTAAACCCTCACCCTAACACTAAACCCAAAGCCTGATCTAGAACTCTGACTAAAACCTGAACCTGAACCCAAATTCAAACCCTTCACCACACTTTGCATATGCACTTGCCATTGATGGATATTTGCAGTTTCTACCTTTTGATTCTTGTGAACATTGTTTGGGTTGGGGGCTAGGGTTAGGGTCTTGGATTAGGGTAGGGTCCAGGCTTGAGACCAAGTTGAGGTCAGAGTGTGGGTCTGCATCAGGGCCATGTTCAGTGCCACTGTTTGGGTCAAGGACTGTTGTAATTCCACATTGTTTCCAATTCATTGTTCCTTAGCTATTTGGGGGGAAGTTGGGGGGTATTGGGCTCCATGCAGCTTGAATTTCCGGAATGAAATGGCATCAGCTGGACCCGGGGAGGGAGCAGGACCTTCCACTGAAGGGTGAGCTCCCACAGTCCTGCACTGCCTTGCACCGCCTGCAGAGGGCGCCAGACCCCAGCTCCCGCCCTGAGCCCAGGCTGCACAGCCACAGCTGGGACCAGAGCCCCGCCTCTTCAGGACCCACTGTGGAGACTTCTGGAGAATGTGGGGCGCCTCCCACCCTGACAGGACAAGCTGAGGAGGGTGTGGCTCTGCATCCACACTGACCGGACCCGTTGTGGAGGACGCGCCCACACTGGCAGCAGTCCAACCTCCTAAGGACCAGATGCTGGAGGAGCTGAGGAGAAGCCGCCTGAGTGGACTGTCAAGGGGTTTGTGGTCTCAGGACCCCACAGAGGAAGGGCGCCCTGTGTAGACACTGGGGCTTCCGTCGTTTTGTGTGAGGAGACGTGGCCTCCTGCTGTGCTGTGCGCGGGGCTGTGGGGTCCCCCCTTTCTGGGCTCGGGTGATCCTAGGTCCTCGTCTGTGTTTGTGTGCTCGCGGATTCGGTTCCTGGGGCTCCTCAGATGGTCTGCAGTCAGGGAGCGTCAGCCTTCTTTGGTGCTTGTGCTCTCCCCACCTCAGCCCTGCGGGGTCCTTCCCGTGTCCACACCCACTCCAGGCTTGCGCCGAGTCCAGAAATTCAGGAGCCAGAGTGAGGACTCTGTAGACGGTTTTGGGGAGAGTAGGTATTTTCCCAGTGTGGGTTCTACCCTGAGCACAGTGCCTCCCCATCTCCGTGTGTACCCCTCCCTGTCTGTCGTCATTGTTGCAGGGCTGTCAGATGACAGGTCTGTCACCTTCTTGGTTCAGGGGCCTCCCGGGTATCTTGCTGTCTTGGATGCAGGTGTAAATGAGATCGTTCTCTGCAGTCTCTTTTTGATGGTTCCTTCCGAGCACCTAGGAGTGCCACTAATTTGTGCATATTGATTTTGTTCCTTGCAAGATCTTGAATTTATTTGTTCGATTGGCCTTAAACTCAATCTGCCAGTTATTTGACCAGCAGCATGGATTTAATTGGGAAGAGCAGAGAATGGCAGTCTGGGCTGAGCAAGCTAAGGTCCCATCACAGGCAAGTGCGAGAAACAAAGGAGAGTAACATTATTTCATGGAGGAGGAAGAAGTTGGGAAGGGTGCTTGAAGGAATGTCCCTTGGAGAAAGGCAGGGTGATGGAGAATTCTCACCAGCTGAGCTGCAAAGCTCCTACAAAAAGTCAGGAGATGAACCTCCAGCTTCCCGTGTGGGGCCTGGAATTGGTGAGTCTCTCCTGTGGGGAATTGCAATGTGGAGTCTGTAATGGGCACTGAGCAGCAGGCGCCCCCTTCCAGCCTCCCCTTCTGGCATCCCCAGTCCACTTTACTGGGGCTTCCCTTCCTGCTTTTGCACAGTTCTAACCAGCTTGTGGTGGAACGTTGTGGAAAAACTGAAATTCCAAATCCACTGCTTCTACTGCACCTGAGATACAGGGGCCCATGATTTAATTCTCCCACGAGTCTCTTGCTAACATGTGTCCTCTCCATGTTGGGTGACCTGGATCTGGGAGGGCTTGGCCTCCATCCCAAAGTCTGATGTTCTCTCTGCTTCCGTATCGTCGTGCTAACATGGTTGTTTGGAAGATTCATTTCCTCTGTGGTGATTTCAAAGTGCAGTCAGCTTGTTATAGCAGCACAAATACGTGCTGTCTCCACACTCAGATTCCCCAGCCGTCATTTCTTTACCACGTTTGCCACTTCACACGGGATGCTTCAGTGTGTTTGATCCCACACCAGGACAATGTCCTGCAGAACCACCACATAACCTGAAATGAGGACATCATTACGAACCCATCCAAGGGTTAGTGTTAGGAACCAGGGACATGGCAGGACTGACCTGAAGACCCCATGGAGAGCTGTCAGGGTGGCTGAGTTGACAGTGGAGGTGAGGGTGAGTGTCTGGCTCTGGCTTTGTGTCCAGGAGTCAGCTCTGTGTGGGTGTGTCCTCAGCTAGGCATGCAGATTTCTGCTCCTCTGAATCCTTTCCGGAGTTCCAAATGGCACAGTTTCCTTCTGGGCAGCAGGCTGAGTCCTCTGGGATTGCCCATGTGTCCCCAAATTGTAGGGCACCTACTGCAAGGCCTTTGGGGTCACAATCCTGAGAACCGAACCAAACCAAAGGTTATGGTTAGGGCCCACCACATGGCAGGCCCGATCTGCCAGCACTCTGTCCATCTTTCTGGGGGAGGAAGCAGTCGAGGGATTTGTTCAGGGTGAGTGTCAAGCTCCAGGTTTGCATCCAGTGGCCTGCTGAATATGGGGGTGTCCAGAGGTAGGAATGCAGATTTCAGTTCCTCTGAATCCTTTCTGGAGTTCCAAATGGCATGGTTCCTTTCAGGGTGGCAGGGTGAGTTTTATGGTGTTCCTCACTGTCCCCAATCTCTGAGGCTTTGGAGCCAGGCCGTCGGGGACACACCTCTCAGGACAGAATCTAGGCTTAAGAGTTTGTGCCTATGGGCATGGCTGCACTGATCTGAAAGCACTGTGGCAAGGATCACAGGGGTCTGAGTTGAGAGCATGGTTCAGGATCAGTATCAAGGTCTGGGTTTGTGTCCAGTGGACCGCTGAATGTGGGGGTGGTCTCAGATGTCCAAGACGATTTCCCCTACTCTGAATCCTTTCCAGCATTCCAAATAGCCTGGTTTCCTTCTGGGTGGCAAGCTGAAATCTCTGGGATTTCTCAGGTCTTGCCATTGCCCTTGCAAGGGCAAGATACTTTTTACAGTAAAAGAATTCACCAGATGAGCTGAACAGCAGAAAAGACACAGCTCAAGAGTTAATCAGTGAACAGGAATATCATGCCAAAAACTTCTTTGATAACACACTACAGAGCAAGGGAAGATAGGAGAGAAAGCTGAGATATAAAGGACAAACCCTCCAACTTTCCAACATCATTCCCTACTTGTTTATTTCCATTGCTGTCAGCTCCTTCCCAGTCAAAAATATGTCACCTGAGCCAGCCTTTTTTCTTCCTGAGATTGGGGCACTGCAAAGCCCACCAGAGGGGCCAAGGGCACCCCTATACCTGCTGAGCTGAGCCCATTTGTACCCCAACTGTGAGGAGGTACCAGCCTGTCCCCCTGGTGCTCCATGGTCTGTGGCAGTTCTTCCTTCTGGACCCTGCTTTGCTGCTCTATTTTCGCTAACCCTGGTCTCAAACTAGGGATTGCTCCTGGAAGAGAAACTCAGGGAGATGAGGCTCAGGAGGGTCTCCCTGCCTGGAATCTTCGTGTGAGGAGTGCACAGCCAACAGATTTTGCCCAGGGACTTGCAAAATGCTGAGAGGCAGATTTCTTTTCTCTCTTTCTCTCTCTCTCTAGCCTCATACTAACCAGGAGTTCTTAGAACTTTCTTCAGTGACTTCTAGGTGTAGCTTGGCCACTTTTTCACAGAAAGGCCACTTGAGCATGATGAAACACACGTATAAGCAATTACATTAAAAAAAAAAAAAACAATAAGCCAATGCACACAGACCTTTGACAGCAGCACAGGACGCTCAAGGGACCAGAGTCCCTACCTTGGGCAATAGTGGTAGAGGCCGGGTTCTGCCATGCAGGTCCCTAGACCTTTGGCAGTTTCCACGATTGCAAATCCAGACATGCAGAATCCTGAGGGACAACCTACTAACTGCAAAAGAGCAAAAATTCATCAGGATTCAGAGAGTGGAAATCCATTTGTACTGGAAAAGAAAGAAGTAGGCTTGCTGTGAATCCAGCAGGGAGGACAGGCATAGATAAAGGCTGGTGTATGGGTCACGGAAACTATTGTTTCTCAAGGGTCCTGCTGTCTCTGTAAAATGCTATGAGGACTGTCTCTTGGGGACCTCCTGCTTTCCTACCAGTGACACCCCCAGATTCTGCTTTGCTAGTCCCATGGATTCCTGGGGATACCCAGTTGATAAGCTATGCTGTCCTCATGACAACACTTGCTAATGGACTGAATGTTTGTGTCTTGTCCCAATTCAGATGTTGAAGCCCTGACCCTCAAGGAGTGCCATCAGGAGGTATGGGCTTTGAGAGGTGGTGAGGTCATGAGATTGGAACACTTGTGAATGAGATAAAAGCACTTCTGAGAAACGACCTGAGAGATTGTTCTGCCAGCTGTCATCCATGCAAGTCTACAACAGAAATATGGGCATTTGTAGATAATGAAGCAGTCTCTTGCTAGATATCAGATCTCCCAGGATCTTGCTTTTGGACTTCTCAGTCTCTAGAACTGCAAGGAATAGTACATGTTTTGCTGTTTCAGCCACCCAGTCTGTCATCATTTGTTGCAGCAACTTGAACTGAATAAAGCAGAGCCCAAGTCCTGGTTAATCCCTGCTTCTACTCATTTCCCCTCAGAAAGAGCTTCTAATCCAGAACTGACCTCTGCTTTCCATACACGTGCTTCAGACTCCTTCTGTGAGAGCCCAGACTTTGTAAAAGACTCCTCCCTCATGGCAACCAGCATTCTGTGACTCCTGAGGACTGTCCTCCCTGACTGTATTGAGTCAATCAAACTGATTTTGATTCTGGAGTCCCAGGATCAAGGACTGCATCAGGCTCCCAGCTTCATGGGGAGTCCGCTTCTCCCTCTGACCTTCTCCCCTCTCATGCTCTCTCTCTCACTCTCTCTCTCTCTCTCAAATAAATAAATAAAAATCTTTTAAAAATCTGATTTTAACAGACCATAAGCTTGTTCTTGCTGGTCTTTGGAAGATTAGGCATTAGCCCTTCGGAGAAAGTTCTGAATGGCTGCTTCATGAAGGGGTGAACTGTGTCCCCAAAGTCTCTTTTTGCTGCCTTCTAATCACAGATGCTGAGACAAATCCTCCCAGGTGCTGGTTTTTCAAAGCACTTAATGCTTTGGCTTTGAAGTTCCTCACTTGACAGTTCTGCTTTAATCAGTTTGTGACAAAACAGCCAATTGGTGGTGGATGCAAAGTGCACTGATAAAGTTAATATCAGGGAACAATTTTTTGAGTGTCATGCATGTGCACGTGTGTGCACACACATATCCATGTGCTAAGCATTATGGTAAATGTCTGACAAGAACTAAAACATCAAAAAGTCAGGATACCCCATTAGCTGATATTTTTATTATTCCTACATCCTAAACTATGAAAAACAGGGTCAGAGAATAAGAAGTGGCAAAAAGAATCAAGATTTGAGGCAGTTCGATTTCTCAGCCAGCCTTGATCAATAGGCATGTACACCTGTGTCTAGTTTCAGCTCTGTGTAACCTTGCCATAACCTTGGATAAGCCATTCATCTCTCAAGTTCAGGTTCTTGGTCCAAGGAGGGAAGGGGCACAGGTTGAGTACCTCCAGTGGGACTTCCTGGCAGGCTTGTTCATCCAAGCATTCCTGTTTCAGTTTGAGTAATTGAAGCCAGTCTTTGTTTTACCGAAGGCCAAGCTTGTCCAGTGTGTCCATGCCACCAGCCAACAGCATTTGTCCATGCCATGTAACAACTGAGCAACATTCATAGGAATGGGGGGAGGAAAAGATGTCCACAGGTGTTGACAGATGTTCTGCATGGAGGAACAGGAGCTGGGGCCATCACCTGCTGTTTCTAGTGGCCTTCTCTGTCGAGTTAAAATAAATGGCAATTATTTGCAATGACAGGGGTGAAAGTAGAGGGTATTATGCCAAGCAAAATAAGTCAGTCAGAGAAAGACAATTATCATATGATCTCACTCATATGTGGAGTTCAAGAAACAAACCAGAATCATAGGGGAGTAAAGGAAAAAAATAAAACAAGATGAAGTCAAAGAGGAAGACAAACCAGAAGAGACTTTAAAAAAAAAGATTTTTATTTACTTATTTGACAAACAGAGATCACAAGTAGGCAGAGAGGCAGGAAGAGCGAGAGAGGAGGATGCAGACTCCCCAGGGAGCAGAGAGCCTGATGTGGGGCTCGATCCCAGGACCCTGAGATCATAACCTGAGTTGAAGGCAGAGGCTTTAACCCACTGAGCCAGCCAGGTACCCCTCAGAAGAGACTCTTAATCACAGTAAACAAACTGAGGGTTCTTGGAGGGGAGAGGGATGGCTGGATGGGGTAACTGGGTGATGGACATTAAGGAAGGCATGTGATACAGTGAGCACTGGGTGTTACAAAAGACTGATGAATCACTAACCTGTATGTCTGAAACTAGTATTATATGTTAATTAATTGTATTTAGATTAAAATTTTCTTTAAAAATAATTTTAAAATAAAATAAGTAACAATCCAATAATGATCAGAGTTATCCAGCAGGGAGTATCAGATCTAGAAGTCAGTTAAATTTAAGGGGCTTGCCGAAGTTTAGGAGAGTCACGCTAGGTCATTTTCCTGTGTGGGGAAGTCTTCAGGGGCAGTTCCAAAGACAAAGATTATTAATATTTCTCCTTCCCCCATTCCTCCTAGAGCCAAAGATGTTTCCTCCACTCACCCACTGGCCCTGTATGTAGGTGTTGCTTTCTCTCTACCAATCAAAAAATCAGTGAGTAACTATAACTTCACCTTTTCCAATATCCCCCTACCCCCGACCTTTGGTCTTTAATGGCCATGGGCAACAGGGACAAAGACATTTTTTAAAAACTTACAGAGATCTATTATGCTCTACTACCTTGGCCCGCATGGGCCACTGCAAAGGGATTCTGTGAACCGTGTACTCAGATGAATGGTCATTATCTTCAAAAAGGCAGGGGCAGTGATAGACACAGGAACCAAAAAAGCAAGAGTTAACGGACCATCAGAATAATGGAGTACCAACACTTTTATGTCCTTGGCTTGAATCCTCAAGGTCCAGTGTCTCAACAGAATTTTCATTTTGGTCTCATCTGCCTCACTTGTCCACCCCTGGGCCAGTTGGCAGTTATACTGAGAACCGGAAATTTTCCTTAGAAGAGAGAAAGAGTATTTGTCAGGTAAACCAAGGAAATGTCCATTATAGGAAGTTAGGCCTTTTGTCATGGTACTCCATTAGCACCCTCCTGACTGTTAAAGAAAAAAAAATATTGTGACACCCATTAAAGAGAGTAAGGAAGATTTTATTCAAGGGATGCTACTATGATGAGATTTTATTGTATAGTATGGGAGAGAAATCTGGCTCAGCTCAGACAAATGGAGATTTACAGCTAAAGAGCATGGTGGGGATCACTGAATGTAAAATTAAGATGGAACATCAAGGGTAAGGATGAAGGGATTCTGGCTAAACCATCTGGACAGTAATATTGTTGAAGGAAGGCTAGGGTCATAAACTATTGAGATCAGGGGATAAGGAATTTTTTAAAAGACTTATTAATACATTTTAGAGAGAGGGAGCAGGGGTAGGGGTAGAGGGAGAGGGAAAGAGAATTTTAATCAGACTCTTCACTGAGCATAGAGCCTGAGGTGAGGCTTAATCTCAGGACCGTGAGATCATGACCAGAGTAGAAACCAAGAGTCAAACGTTCAACCAGCTGCACCAACCAGGTGCCCTGGGAATAAGGGATTGGATCAGATATTAAGGGTTATAGATACTGAAGCACCTGGGTGGCTTAGTTGGTTAAATCTCTGGCTTTGGCTTGGTCATGATCTGATCCCAGGATCAAGCCTGGCATTGGGCTTGCTGCTCAGTGGGGAGTCTGGTTCTCTCTCTCCC
Organism: Mustela nivalis; assembly: GCF_964662115.1. Classification (NCBI taxonomy): domain Eukaryota; kingdom Metazoa; phylum Chordata; class Mammalia; order Carnivora; family Mustelidae; genus Mustela; species Mustela nivalis. Next base: position 219,938 of record NW_028136064.1, on the reverse strand, counting down.
TCTGCTATTCCCCCTGCTCAGGCTCTCTCTCTGTCAAAATAAATAAATCTTAAAAAAAAAAAGTGGTAAGATACCAGGGGTGAGAGATAAGGAATTTGATCAGATATCAAGAGTAGGATAGAAGATTGCTGAAAAATGACCAAGCAGATTTCTTGCTAAAACTGGGCTAAGTGGGCGGAGCCTAAGGTCAAGGCTAGACAGAAAGAGGACTCAGAGGAACTTGACTCGAGTCTGGTCAAGGAGAAAATCTTCATCAGCCATGACCATTGTATTTTCTGCAGTCACACATTTTACTAATTCTTTTATCAGACATTCAGTGAACGAGAAACATGAACACAGCAGCAATAATATAACAAATGTAAGCGCTCTAGAAGAGACAAAGGCAGTATGGGAATCCACCTCATCAGATTTAGAATATGCATGACTCCATGACTGAATTACTACCACTGCTTGACTGTTGAGATTAAGATGTAGTACAGAGGATCAGAGGGAAGGGAGGGAAATCTGAATGGGAGTCATCAGAAAGGGAGACAAGCCATGAGGCACCTTTAACTATAGGAAACAAACTGAGAGTTGCTGGGGGGGAGGGGAGTGGGAGACATGGAGAAACTGGGTGATAGGCATTAAGGAGGACACGTGATGTGATGAGCACCAAGGGTTATCCACAACTGATGAGTTACTGAATTCTCTGAAACCAATGATGTACTATCTAATGGCTAATTGAATTTAAATATCTAAAAAAGGCACTTCAAAAAAAAAGATGTAGCATAACTCACAATATCCTTTGAGTGGAAGAATGTGCGGACTTTCCACACCTCTGCTGTCCAAGTCCCATGGCTAGTAGCCACATGTGGCTAATGACCACTTAAAAGGTGGCCAATTCAAATGGAGAAATGCTGTAAAAGCAGAATAAACACTGGCTTTCAAAGACATATTGTAACCAAAAGTCAGAGAGTATTGCCACCCTCACATCACAAACATCGCATGACTTCTACAGCTAATGAGAGTGGGACCCAAGATGAGAGAGGTCAACCTGAAAGTCCATGATGTCAGAAAGAACATGGAGAAGAAAGAGTCACAATCCTGGAGTGGATGGGCTGAGGACTGTCAGAATGCCTTTTTTTTTTTTGGTGATTCTGTATACGGACAAGGAGAATTCACTGGAGATGACATCTGTATGCCTCACATTTTCAAGGGAAAATTATGAAAACGCATATAGACCCACAGCCATAGTTTAATTATGTTTGAAATATATTCAGAACTACTCCAGTCAGTAAATTGCATATTTTCACATTTAGCTTCTCAATTTTCTCTTCGGCACCTCCCATTCTTGAAATCCCAACACAAATCACATCTCTTGCCTAAGGACCATAAACTACCTCACTATCAAAGGCTACAGTTCATTCATTCATTTGATTCATTCAAAGCAACCTAATCTTGAGTGATGTCTTAGGCGCTCTTCTAGGGACTGGTGACACGGTGAACAAAATAGGTAAAAATCTCACTTTCATGGAGCCTCTCTGGTATTTAGGGGAAAATCTTTCCTTATCAACATGAAAATACTTTTTATGGATGTTGCTTAGAATTTCAGTTTTTTTTTTTTTCTTGACAGTATCTCAGGTGATCATCTTTGAGGTGGTTCTCCTGAAAATATTTTTGGGGGGTACTGACTCGACTTTCTGAGTCAGACACTTTCCTAAAGACAGGGGTCAAAGGAAAAGTGACAACTGTCACTCTTGCAGTAAGAACAGGGATCACAATGCTTGAAACAGATATGCTGCTCAGCTGTCAGAAAGTCCACAAGGCTCCAAATGTGTGTGGCCAACTAACGGAACCTGTAACTCAGAGGTTATCATCCTGAGAGCAATGGGAAATCCCTCTAGTTAAGGACTCTCCTTGACGGAAGCTTGACAATGGCCTTGATTTACTTACTATGATGTTTAGGTAATTATACACATTAAGAAAAGTGCACAAGGCACTTACATTTCCATGATACCATCAAAGATATTGTTGTTTTATTAAAATGTTACATCTAGAGTTGTAACGTATAGAGTAGTTAAGTCAATCACTATGAGGTACAGGTGAGACTATTGTAACAGCCATACTTCCATAAAAAAGAAAATTTTTTTGTGGTTTCTGATCTAGGAATCAGCCAGTGAATAATTCTATATCAGTGTCCAGTTACCGGGCTAAACATGTAATCTATTTATATTTCTGAGGGTAAGCTGAATTGTGATCACTGAGCCAGCTGTATTCTAGTAACTACTCATTTACCCAACATAACAGATATAAGAAGGTAAAAGGCTTCTAAGGAGACTGGTTACTTATATTTTGAACCACATTTTGGCAGGTATAACTTGCAACTTGTGCTTAGTGGTAAGATTTCTGATATTTACTTTCTCCTTCCTTTGGCAAGTCAAGTTAGTTAAAAAGTAATTAGAGTAGAGTCCATTGTTTTTCTTAAATGCTTACAGAGATATAGAACTCTCAAGTTTCTTTACTAGACAGGATTAGATCACATTAGTGATAAAGATCAGAATGATTTACATTGCTAAAACGAGAACTTCCTGTCAGTTTGGAGAAAGCTCATTTTTATAACCAACATATTGGCTGGGCTAGAGATTAATGAGTGCTATGGGTGGGGTGATGAATGTGATATATTCAATGACCTGTGGAATTTGTTCTGTAATTTCCCCACTCCTCTGGTCAGCAGAGCGTCTTCTTCAGTACCCAGCACTGCCCATAACTGCATTCAGAAAATCACTCTCCAAAAATGGTTATTTGTTTTGCCTTTTTTATAATTTTTTAAAACATTTGATTTATTTACATGTCAGAGAGAGGGAATGAGAGCACAAGCAGGGGGAGCAGGAGAGGGAAGGGGAGAAGCAAGCTTCCTGCTTGGTGGGATTGCACAAGGGCTGAAGAAGACAGAATGGGAAGGGGACAAGGAGAATAGTGGGTTTCAGATTCTTGGGAACAGAGCCCACATCTATTTCTATGTTTATCTCACTGCTATAAACCCAGGTCACAGCAGAGTGCCTGCAGCAGAGTCATGGAAGTGCTCCAGAACTGATAACTATTGCTATTTATACTACTAACATTCCTCCACAAAGGGCCAAGTGTCATAGCTTCTCCCAGTTCCCCACACTGAACGCAATGAAGAATCAAACTATCGGGTGAAGGATGGCGAGGGGCATTTAACAGGACCCAGATCACAGGAGCCATATTGTATTGCAGGACCAGGGGTCTTACCAGTGACTAGGTATTCACTCCTCTTGAGAGGCTAGCTCCTTGGATCTCCCTCTTCAATCCTCTGAACCCATGTCTGGCATCAGAAACAAAAGTAAACATAACGTATCGCCCTTGTTTATTTTTTACTATTATTTGTTACAGAGGAAGAGAGAGATCACAAGCAAGGGGAGCTGCAGGCAGAGGGAAGGCAGGCCCCCCACTAGAGCCTGGTATGGGATCCAATCCCAGGACCCTGGGATCATGACCTGAACCAAAGGTAGATGCTTAACTGAGTAAGCTACCCAGGCGTCCCTTATTGTCCTTCTTTAAAATTTAATGTATTCTCTCTCCCTCTCTCTTTGTCCCCACTCTGTCACTCATACTCACACAATCACAGAGTCACAGACAATAGCAAGGCATTTCCCATTCTAATTCGCTAAGGCACTATGAGCTTAAGCTCAACAGAATCACTTTGCCAGCTGCTGCTCTACCGTGCCCTGATCCCTTCTCTATCCCCAAGCTCGATCTTTAACTCAAGTGTCATGGTGGTGGCTCTTTCTGCCCTCCTTCCACAAGGCTGTCATCAGCACACTCTTCCCCGTGGCTCCACTCCCCAGCACTGGCTGCCTTTGGTCTACGGGTATGCCCTCTCCTAGAGCTTTTCCACTCTCCCTGAGGGGAAGACAACCCTTACTTCTCCCCGGTGGCTGTCACGTGTCCGCTATATATTGTGACGATCAGCCCGATTAAGAGATTGGGAACTAAAAGACTGGCTTCTGCTTATGGATCAAACTAACTCTGGGGCTTGGGACACATGACAGCAGCACATGGTGGTAGAACTGAGATGGTTAGGGAGTTAATCTGCATTTTCACATCTGGTCAGCAGCAGAACAAAGAAGACACCCCAGATCTCCTATCTCCCAGAACAGTACTCTTCAAGTAACTTACAGCACCATCCTTCTCCAGCTATGGAAGTGGCACTTTTCCAACCCCAAAGTCTTGATTCTAGGCAGCACTCCGAGAGATACTCCCTCCAGAATCACCCCTGGCTGGAAGTAGTGATTGGCCAAGGCCTCCCAAATATCTTCCCTTCAGAGTTGCACTTGCATCAAACTCAAAACTGTGGCACGTACAGGACTTTCCTGTCGGCCTCTAGCTCTAATGACCTATTGGACTTCAGAGGTGCTCTTTTATACCCACTTACCTTATAACATCAACGTGTGACTCCTCTAGAATTCTCTCCATGGCTTTTCTCCTGTACTAATTGTTATGGACTGAATTGTGTCCCCACAAAAGTCATATGAATAATTCCTAATCTCCAGTGTGACTGCATCTGGAGATAGGGCCTACCTAGAAGGAGGTACTGAAGGCTTGGTGAGGTCACAGGAGTTCTAATCTGCTAGGACTGGTGTCCTCATAAGGGTGAAACACATGAAAGCACTCCCCCTACCTCCCCTCTGGGGGCCCACAGAGAAGAGGTCATCAGAGGGCACAGTTGAAAAGGTAGTGATCTATAGAACAACAAGAAAAAGCTCACTGGAGACCAACCTTGCTGGCACCTTGATCTGGAACTTCTGGCCTCCAGATCTGTGCAAAAATACATTTCTGACATTAAAGCTCTCCAGCCTGTGTTTGTCTGTCCCCGACGGCCTGGCTCCAAAGCCTCAGAGATTGGGGACAGTGAGGAACACCATAGGACTCACCCTGCCACCCTGAAAGGAACCATGCCATTTGGAACTCCAGAAAGGATTCAGAGGAACTGAAATCTGCATTCCTACCTCTGGACAGCCCCATATTCAGCAGGCCCCTGGATGCAAACCTGGAGCTTGACACTCAACCTGAACAAATCCGTCGACTGCCCCCTCCCCCAGAAAGATGGACAGTGTGCTGGCAGATCGGGCCTGCCATGTGGTGGGCCCTAACCATAACCTTTGGTTTGGTTCGGTTCTCAGGATTGTGACCCCAAAGGCCTTGCAGTAGGTGCCCTACAATTTGGGGACACATGGGCAATCCCAGAGGACTCAGCCTGCTGCCCAGAAGGAAACTGTGCCATTTGGAACTCCGGAAAGGATTCAGAGGAGCAGAAATCTGCATGCCTAGCTGAGGACACACCCACACAGAGCTGACTCCTGGACACAAAGCCAGAGCCAGACACTCACCCTCACCTCCACTGTCAACTCAGCCACCCTGACAGCTCTCCATGGGGTCTTCAGATCAGCCCTGCCATGTCCCTGGTTCCTAACACTAACCCTTGGATGGTTTCTGTAATGATCTCCTCATTTCAGGTTATGTGGTGGTTCTGCAGGACATTGTCCTGGTGTGGGATCAAACACACTGAAGCATCCCGTGTGAAGTGGCAAACGTGGTAAAGAAATGACGGCTGGGGAATCTGAGTGTGGAGACAGCACGTATTTGTGCTGCTATAACAAGCTGACTGCACTTTGAAATCACCACAGAGGAAATGAATCTTCCAAATATCCATGTTAGCACGATGACACGGAAGCAGAGAGAACATCAGACTTTGGGATGGAGGCCAAGCCCTCCCAAATCCAGGTCACCCAACATGGAGAGGACACATGTTAGCAAGAGACTCGTGGGAGAATTAAATCATGGGCCCCTGTATCTCAGGTGCAGTAGAAGCAGTGGATTTGGAATTTCAGTTTTTCCACAACGTTCCACCACAAGCTGGTTAGAACTGTGCAAAAGCAGGAAGGGAAGCCCCAGTAAAGTGGACTGGGGATGCCAGAAGGGGAGGCTGGAAGGGGGCGCCTGCTGCTCAGTGCCCATTACAGACTCCACATTGCAATTCCCCACAGGATAGACTCACCAATTCCAGGCCCCACACGGGAAGCTGGAGGTTCATCTCCTGACTTTTTGTAGGATCTTTGCAGCTCAGCTGGTGAGAATTCTCCATCACCCTGCCTTTCTCCAAGGGACATTCCTTCAAGCACCCTTCCCAACTTCTTCCTCCTCCATGAAATAATGTTACTCTCCTTTGTTTCTCGCACTTGCCTGTGATGGGACCTTAGCTTGCTCAGCCCAGACTGCCATTCTCTGCTCTTCCCAATTAACCCATGCTGCTGGTCAAATAACTGGCAGATTGAGTTTAAGGCCAATTGAACTAATAAATTCAAAAACTTGCAAGGAACAAAATCAATATGCACAAATTAGTGGCACTCCTACGTGCTCAGAAGGAACCATCAAAAAGAGACTGCAGAGAACGATCTCATTTACACCTGCATCCAAGACAGCAAGATACCCGGGAGGCCCCTGAACCAAGAAGGTGACAGACCTGTCATCTGACAGCCCCGCAACAATGACGACAGACAGGGAGGGGTACACACGGAGATGGGGAGGCACTGTGCTCAGGGTAGAACCCACACTGGGAAAATACCTACTCTCCCCAAAACCGTCTACAGAGTCCTCACTCTGGCTCCCGAATTTCCGGACTCGGCGCAAGCCTGGAGTGGGTGTGGACACGGGAAGGACCCCGCAGGGCTGAGGTGGGGAGAGCACAAGCACCTAAGCAGGCGGACACTCCCTGACTGCAGACCATCTGAGGAGCCCCAGGAACCTAATCCTCGAGCACACAAACACAGATGAGGACCTAGGATCACCGGAGCCCTGAAAGGGGGGACCCCACAGCCCCGTGCACAGCACAGCAAGAGGCCACGTCTCCTCACACAAAACGATGGAAGCCCCAGTGTCTACATAGGGCTCCCTTTCTCTGTGGGGTCCTGAGACCACGAACCCCTTGACAGTCCACTCAGGCGGCTTCTCCTCAGCTCCTCCAGCATCTGGTCCTTAGGAGGTTGGACTGCTGCCAGTGTGGGCGCGTCCTCCACAACGGGTCCGGTCAGTGTGGATGCAGAGCCACACCCTCCTCAGCTTGTCCTGTCAGGGTGGGAGGCGCCCCACATTCTCCAGAAGTCTCCACAGTGGGTCCTGAAGAGGCGGGGCTCTGGTCCCAGCTGTGGCTGTGCAGCCTGGGCTCAGGGCGGGAGCTGGGGTCTGGCGCCCTCTGCAGGCGGTGCAAGGCAGTGCAGGACTGTGGGAGCTCACCCTTTTGTGGAAGGTCCTGCTCCCTCCCCGGGTCCAGCTGATGCCATTTCATTCCGGAAATTCAAGCTGCATGGAGCCCAATACCCCCCAACTTCCCCCCAAATAGCTAAGGAACAATGAATTGGAAACAATGTGGAATTACAACAGTCCTTGACCCAAACAGTGGCACTGAACATGGCCCTGATGCAGACCCACACTCTGACCTCAACTTGGTCTCAAGCCTGGACCCTACCCTAATCCAAGACCCTAACCCTAGCCCCCAACCCAAACAATGTTCACAAGAATCAAAAGGTAGAAACTGCAAATATCCATCAATGGCAAGTGCATATGCAAAGTGTGGTGAAGGGTTTGAATTTGGGTTCAGGTTCAGGTTTTAGTCAGAGTTCTAGATCAGGCTTTGGGTTTAGTGTTAGGGTGAGGGTTTAGAGTGAAGGACAAGGGAACAGAGTTATAGTTTAGGGCTTTAAGTTTATGATTTAGGCTTTAAGACTCAGGGCTTATGGGATAAAGTTCAAGGTCAAATTTGGGGTTTGACTTCATGCTGAGATTTGGGTTCGGGTTTCATGACTTGTAGGTCTGGTTTAGGGTTTGGGTTCGTGGTTCAGGGCTTGGATCCAGGGCTCAGGTACAGGCTTTGGGTTCCATTCCAGGTTTGGGATTCAGGGTTCTAGTTTGGGCTTTAAGGTCAGCTTAGGTTTCAGCGTTGGTAGGGTTTAAGGTTAGGTTTAGGGATGACACATTTTCTTCAGTTGTCATCATGGACAAAAAAATTCTATCTGAAGTTTCTAAGTCACAAATGTATTTCATCTGGGGGCGCCTTGGTGGCACCGTGTGTTAAGCCTCTGCCTTGGGCTCAGGTCATGATCTCAGGGTCCTGGGATCGAGCCCTTCATCAGGCTCTCTGCTTTACGGGGAGCCTGCTTCCCCATCTTTCTCTCTGCCTGCCTCTCTGCCTACTTGTGATCTCTGTCTGTCAAATAAATAGAATTAGTAAAAGCTATTATATGATCTTTTACAAACCATTTCCTATCTTTGCATTCTCATGTGCCAAGACAGACAGGGGTTATTTAAAACCCTGAAGAGAGTGCTCTTGCTTTTAAATTGCCTGTAACCTTCGTGTAATAGATTTATGATTGATAATAGATTTAGTTAAAATATAACTATTTAAAATATTTACTCTCAGTAAACGATTTCAACCTATGCTCATTTAAGTAACTTGGTGCATAATCCCTTTTCTATTAAACCATAGTGCAAGGACCAATGCCGCGTTCCCGAGAGAACCCCAAGCTATTTTTCTAGAATGGCTGTATGCTATATATGGCGTCCTGTTTTCACTCCCTTTGTGGAGCACCTACCCTGGAGGTCATGTAATAACCAATGACCAAAAAAACAAACCAAAAACCCAAACATCCAGGTTGAAGTGCCATCCCTGCCTGGAGTGGAGGAGACTGCTCAGACAGATCCCAGGCAGGCATCTCAGCCCAGGCCTGTGCAGGGGAAGCTGGTTCCTGGCTTTGGGCGCAAACTGGAAGCCAGCAAACTGACCCAAGAGTGCAGCCGGCGTTTAGGACTGATGATCTTTTGGCAGCCAGGCTGCGCGTGGACACCCGCTCAGGGAGCCAGGCTAGGCGGCTGCCCAGCGCAGGCGCTGGCAATGCAGCAGCATGCCAGGGCTTAGCCCCGCACCCCAGCATGGGCTCTGGCCTCAGAAGTGAGGGGGCGGGGCCAGCGCAGAGAAGGGTCTTTGCTAATTTCCAAAGCTGGAAGTGAGCTCTCAGAGGACTCAGGAGGGAGGGGGGCGGGGGCGGGGGCGGGTCGGCGGCGGCCGGGAGAAGGGGCTTTCCTAATTGCCCAGCCGGGAAGGAGGGGCGCACAGCGCCAGGGTGCTGTACTGCAGCCCATTCGGGACTGCAGGACCCACCATACTCGCTGCCCCTGCACTCTCATGCTCCAGCCTAGCCCGTGAGGCCACGGTGTCCTGTTCCCGTTCCCGCTGCCTGCTGCCCCTCCCCGCCCAATGGCTTCACTGGAGGACCCTCTGCTCACAGGTAAAGTGACACCACGACGCGCCCTCACCTGAAGCAGAAAACGCGGTCCAGGAGCTGGGCGTGGGATGGTCAGGCCCCAGCCTCCCGCCAACCCCAGGGCACCAGGACCACCCCAGACGCTGTGCCACACCCTGTCCGCAGGGGGTCAGGCCAGGACAGCGCCACAGGAGGTACCCTCCCCCCCCCGCCAGAGGGCAGGCTAGCCCCCATAGTTCAGCACCCCCACGCGCTTTTCAGAGCCTCCTGCCATTCCCAGGGCACCCAGAACCCAGAGAGTGAGGCCTTGGGTGCTTTCTAGTGACAGATTCAAGGCAATTTTTCGACTTTGGGACTCAGAGTTAACATAGTTTTCATTTGTGATTATTATTTTTTGTGGGTGCCATAGCTTTTCTTTTGACCTATGGTTGTTTTCACTCCCGGTTCTGAAGAAGCCCCTAAATCCTAACCCTTTGAGGACTCCAAAAGCTCTCAGAGCAGCAGTGCTGGGGGACAGTGTGGACACATGGTTTGGTTTCTCCTCTGGCCTGCTTCCGTGGCAGCCCCGCTCTGTCCTCCTCAGACTTCAGAGCAATATCTGAACAAGTGGAGAAGCGACCAGGGGGTCAGGAAGGTGGCCACCGAAGAGTGACTTCTCTGGAGGGTGGCTGAGCTAGCAAGTGAGCATGTTTGTCCAGCTCTGCCTGCATTCAGTATAGAGCTGAACAGGGGCCAGGGAAGGGGAGGAGGAGCAGAGAGCAGGGACAAAGGGACCAAAGAGGAGATTCAGATGAAGGGAAGTAATGGGGAGGAAAGAGAAGAAACTCTAGAAGACAGGTATGTAGAAAGGAAAAGGGATGAAGTGGGCATTGGGAAAGGGCACCACCAGGGAAGGAGAGAGGGGAAGGAAAGAGGGAGGAAAGAGGAAAGGGGAAAGGGAGAAGGGAGGAGTCAGCATGCCAGGGCTCCCCCTGCATCTGAAGAAGAGGTGGCTGGTCCAGCTTGTCAAACAGGGTGCTCACTCTTTGGCCCCAGTTTCTGCTCCCAGTGCTACTGGGCTTTGCAAGGAAGGCAGGCTGTCCCTTGGGACCTACTGGAGCCCACTGGAGCCCACAGGAGGGTGGGAGAGGTAAGATGCCACCGGGTCCTGTCCTGAGCTGTTCCCAGCCACCAGCCTCACCACATGGTGCAAGAGGGACCCCAGAACAAAGGACGGACACAGGCCAGCATGTCTGCTGGTGGCCCTGGGCACTTAGCTCATCGCAGTGAACCACACGGCCTCCTCAACCCACGCTTTCAAAGCCTCCTTCTTCGTTTCTGGCTTTCATGTCTGTAGGAACATGAGCCAGATCTAACTCATCTACGACAGACAATTCTGAATCACCCCGTGTCAGATTTTTATGAGTGGCTGTGATAGAGTAAGATAGCAATGCTCCAACAAACGGACTGTTTCCTCCCACTTGACCTCAACAGTCTTATACATTTTCTTAGCGAAAACATCTTGTCTCCTTCCATTAAGCTCATAACGTGGTCTAGTAGTATACATGCGCCTTTGGTAGATGCGAAGCGATACAGAGGTCCTTTTTTTTTTTTTTTAATTTTACAAGGTAAAGTCAGTGAACATATCCAACTTGATGAATACGTCTCTAAAATGTCAATCCAGGCAAAGCTTTTTCTGCCTACAGTTTGGAGCCTACGTGGTGACATTTTTAAAATACTTTCAGTCCCTCAGTGAGGCTCTTAGAAGCTAGCCAGGGCTTACTACGTGCCAGGCACTGTGTCAGGTGTTGGAGCTAAAGGGAAAGAGAGCTTGGAAGCTGGCTGGGGAGGGACATCCATGACACAACCACAGCTAGAAACGGAGGCCAGTGCTAGAAAAGAGAGAGCAGGCTGCATGGAGAGTGTGTACCATGGGGCTTGTGAGCTCACGAATAAGTGGGAGTAACTGGAGTGGGGAGATGGGGGAGAGAAGAGGGTCTTCCCATCAATGGGAATCACCTGTGCTTGGAGGCAGGTGCCATGAGAGGTCTCCACAGGAAGAAGGAGGCAGTGTGGTTGAAGGGCAGAGAGATGGGGCAGAACAGGCATCAGTCAGTTGGAGGGTATGAATAGACTGATGGGAGGATTATGGGTGCCTTTGGAGGACTGAGAATTTGTTAGAAGATCAGTGCAGATTTCTATGGAGACAAATGCCAGGAACTGATAGGTCTTTGAAAGGTCACTCTGGCTGCCTTTTGGCAAAGGGGTTGGTAAAAGGCACTTGCAGGTGTGAACACACCAGGTGGGAGGTGAGTGCAGGAAATCGGGTGAGGGAGCATGGGAACTTGGTCCCGGGGTATATAAGGGAGAATAGCCTTTAAGGAGTTCCACAAATTGGCACCAGCTGTGGCTTCATTACAGAGCTGGAAGGGGGAGGTGGGTGTGTCCTGGAGGTTACAGAAATTACATGAGAAAGGGAAGTCTTTTTAGATCTCTTTTTCAACTAGAGGAACTCTCACCTTATTGATAGAATTCCAGAGTGGGAACCAATGATATGAGGACATCTTTGAAATGTCTGAATATGTTCTTCGACATCTTTGCAAGTGACGAGGAGACCTTGACCTTAGGAGGCCTTGGCCCTCTTTGTAGCCAGAAAGATTTCACCTACAGATTTGGGTTCTCCCTTTTAAAGTCAAGGAGTCAGTCCTTCCAAAGGACACCTCCTATCATTTTACCCTCTCATCATACCTCACGTGCTGGCATCTCCAAGACCCTCTGTTCCAGGTTGAGAGTATCCACTTTGGCCGGGCTGGTCTTGCCAAGAACACCACCACAGGAAATCTAGAGCCTGTAGTGCTATTAATAACATCATCTAAGACTATGTTTGCTGCCCTCTTGGCCTCTTCCCACCATGACTCACTGAAGCTTTTTACACATTGTATCCATTATGCTATAGTTCCCAAAGCTCATCTTCTCTAGTGCCATTAGTTTTTAGGGGACCAGGCAAACCTTAAACTTGTCCCCCTTAATTGGATCCCTGTGCCCCCACAATCTCTTTGAATGCCTTTCACCATGATCCTTGAATGAGATCTGAGACCACTGCTGGTACCTAACACTTCTTGGCACCTTGTCTGCTAGGATCTTGGAAGAGGAGGTGGCTATGGAGGTGAGTGGGAATGGGAGTGGGAGGATTTCTCCCTTCACTTCCCTTTTTGTGTTTTCAAATAATGGGTTTTGAGGGGGAGGGAAAGGTTAACCAGACCATTTATTTTCCATCTCCCATCGATAAAATGTCACACAGGAGAGAGGTGGCAGAAACGCACTTTCAGGTTAATTTTTTTACAAGGAAGATTGACTTATGAACCTACTTTGTTATTCCCTTTCATTCAATTTCCCTGTACCTCCTTTTCTATGAAGTGTAACGGTAACCCATTATTATTTTTATTGTTGGCACGTGCTTTGTGAACCATAAAGTGTACGCTATAAATGGGAGCGCTTTTCTTTTTTTTTTTTTTTTGTAGTTTACGAAAAACTAATATTTTTTAAATTAATTTTTTATTTATTTTCAGCATAACAGTATGCATTCTTTTTGCACCACACCCAGTGCTCCATGCAAGCAGTGCCCTCTATGATACCCAACACCTGGTACCCCAACCTCCAAATCCCCCGCCCCTTCAAAACCCTCAGATTGTTTTTCAGAGTCCATAGTCTCTCATGATTCAGCTCCCCTTCCAATTTCCCCCACCTCCCTTCTCGTCTCTAACTCCCCATGTCCATGAAAAACTAATTTAAAAACATTCATCCACCAGAGTACCCAAAGGGCTCCCATATAAACTATCTGTCGTTACATTATGTCCCGATGTGGAGCTCGATCCCAGGATCCTGAGATCATGACCTGAACTGAAGGCAGAGGCTTTAACACACTGAGCCACCAGCCCCAATGTATTCTCTTCAGTACCAGAATTTGTAACCAATTGACAGATGAAAAAGGAGGCAGTCAAGTGAAAAACAATAGGTCTTAGACCTGCAAGAAATTTGAATTAGATGAATTCAGCTACTCAGGCACTGTTTCACATTTTCAGATCTCTGCAGAAAAGGGGTTAACCTTTTTACAGCATGTAAAAGAGAAGACTATAACACATACTATGTGTAAGCATGTAAATATCAAAAAATAACCCATTAGTTGCTAAGACACACAGGGCCTATATTTTCTCTCAAATTCATGAATATGTAGGAGCAATAAGTGAGAAGTGAATGTATACTCTTCACTTCGAAGTCTTTTAGAAATCTAAAATATGACTTTCTATGGTTTGTGTCTCCATATTCCTTTATTGCCAGTTTGAACAAATCCACATGCTTTGATTCAAAGGTAATAAATTCCTCTTATTTGGAAAAATGATGTTTATTTTTATTCTCTCACCCTTAGCAGGTGGTTTCATTTTAGCACACTTCAGAGTTATAATTTCATGCTTATTAAAAACATTTATTATGATCTACATAGATGAATGAAACTTTTATTTTTTTAAATTATTTGACAAAAAATCTGTTATTTTTAAAATGTATTTCCTTTAGGGTTATTTTAGAGCGTTCAGAGAGGACCTAGGAGTGTGGTATTATGTAGTTTTTAAGTAGGTATGAAATGGTTATTTATAGGATTGCTTCTTTAAGGCTTATGTATATTGTCCATTATATGCTATAAAATATTTTGAAAGTAAATTTAAGGTATGTTTTACATAGTTTATTTTTTGGAAATAAATATTGAAATGACTTGTGAAATTCAGTATATTCTCAACATTAATTTATTTTGAAATTTACCAGTTGTCTACTGAACTATTATATGGCAGATATTACTTCAGACTACACTGGTAAATGAAATACTTGGCTTTGTAGGACTTTTATTTTAATGGGTGAGACAATTCAAAGCTATAAACCTTAATAAAAATTGCATAGTGCATTCAAAAAGGATGAGTACAATGGGGAAAAAGAAAAACTCGATCAGGGTGAGAAAAATCAAGGTTGCTAGGCAGGGGATGGGGAGTTAAAATTTTTAATAGGAAGATCAGGGTAGTTACAATGAAGCTGACAATTGAACAAAGGTATGGAAAGGTGATGAATTTGCCCAGAACTATCAGCAATAAGGTCACTCCAGACAAAGGAATTGGCTATCTTGAAGGCCATAAGGTTGGATCATGCCTGGCATATCTGAGGAATAGCAAGGAGGCCACTGTGAGTGACTGAAGAGTAGCAGGGAAAGAGGTCACAGAGGTTAAATGAGTGGCTAGATCATGTAAAGCTTAGAAGTCATTGTAAAACTCTGGCTTTTATATTTGGAAACTTACTGTGTGATAGAATTTCTGCTAATAACTGAGAGTTCAATTGTCCATAAAATTTCAAGGACTCTTATTCTAGTAAGACAGAATGAAGAGAAAGAGTTCATATTTTCACATGGTGTAACAAATGCTCAGAGATACAAGTGTAGGAAGCTATAGGATCACAGAAGAAGGCACTAAAATCACACCAATATATTTGATGACTGTGACTATATATAAATTTGTATTTTCTAGATTTTTTATAGTCATGGAATGACACTGTATATACTATTGATTGCCTGGCTTTTCTTTTCTCAGCATCATTACTTTGAGAATCTCCAATAGTAAATAGTTCATTTTGATGTTGAATAGTAATCTCTTTAATGAATAGATCATAATTTTTCTTTGCTCTATGGATGGACATTATGAACATTTCCACTGTTTTCAATTCTTAAAAATAAAGCTGCTATGAAATTCATATACAAGTCCCTGTATGAACATAGGGCTTGTTTCTCTTGGTTAAATGCCTAGAAGTAAAATGGCTATTTTTGTAACTGCAACATATTTTGCATTTAAAAAAATTTTCAAACTATTTTCCAAAGTGGTTGTATCATGATATATGCCAACAACAGTTTAGATTTTTTGTTGCTTCTCAATCTAGCTCAGACCAAGTACAATTAGCCTTTATAATTTTAGCCATTCTAATAGATATGTAAGCATGTCTCATTATGATTTTAATTTGTATTTCTTTAATGTTTAAATGTTGAGAAATTGGCCATGTGCCTATAAGCCATCCATATACTTTTGGTGACATGTCTCTTCCATTATTTCCTTCACATGTAAAATTGGATACTCTGTTTGGTTATTATTAAGGTTTTTTATTTTTATTCATTTTTAAATAATCAGAGTAGATGTCCATTATCAGATATGTAATTTGGAAATCGCTTGTCCATCTTTACAGTTTCTCAATGGAGCTTTGATAGCTGTGTCTTTCAAGAAATATGCTACTTCTTTCCTGGTACACGGAGGTATGACTACAACATTATCAATGTTGACCTTTGCAAAGAAAATCATGGCTTAAGATATATGTAGTCTGCAGTTGTTGGGAGTGTTCACCATCCTTGCCTCTAACTCATCTCTCACTGCCCACACATTCAGATATAGGGGAATATTGATTGACAAAATATTAATTGCCAAATAACACTAGTTGGAGAATAAGAAAAATGCAGGCACCTGATTATATAATATTACATAAATAAAATATGTTTTTATAAGTGCTATTAGAAGTAAATTCCTCTATACTTTAATCACACAGAATGATGGAATCCTAGATTTTTTTTTCTTGTATTTACTAAGAAAATGATCATGCCTCAAGTATATTAAAATGGAATAGGGAAAATTAAAAATTGTTTTAAGTTGATTTGCGTGTGTTGTGCGTATGTGAGATAGAAAGTGAGAGAGAAAGATAAAGAAAAAGAGAAAGGGAAAGACAGAGAGGTGGCTGCAGTGAATTGATGAGTTGGAGGATAGATTTTAAAGTTTTGTCTTTTGCTTTCTACATTTCTTTTTCCTTAGGTTCAAGAGAACAATCAGTAATATCTCAGAAGCCTGCTGGTAACATCAGCAGAAAGAATTAGAGGTTCCCAGAAAATTAAGATGACATATAGTTTTCCTGACATAAGAAAAGTCATTTTTTGTCCCCAGCTATTTTCAATGATCTATACCCCACCTGTGTACTTGCCCAAGCACACTTCTTCCAAAACTTCCTGGGAGGTTCTTAAAAAGAAATGCAAAAACCTCACTCCTTAAGGATTTTGAGGGAACAAGGCAATGGGAAAACTAACAGTCACCACCAGACCAGGAAATAGCCTAAGCTATTGAGACAATAAATCAGTGGTAAAACTCCTAGTGCTATTTCAAAAGCAATCAAGGCCTTGCATTCCTTGTCCCAGAAAATGAGCCCAAGACCCCATCTAGTTTCTATCTGCTCTTGAAGCCTGCAGAGTCCCTTTCCCTTGTCCAACAGTTACCTCTGCTTTATTCTAACGTTGAAGTTTCTGCCCTCGGTGGAATACAAGCTTCATTCAGGTGAACATGCAATACATATTGCACAAATACATATGTGGATGTGCATGCATCACAACCTTATGACCAACCATACATGGAATAATAAAACTCTCCCTTCTGAGTATTCATCTTAAATACTAAATAAAAATCTCTCTCCTGTTCAAACAGTCAAGGCTTTGGAACTTATTCCCTGTGATCTCCTTGTATGTTGTAAACAAAGATTCCTTTGTTTGACAACTCCACCTGTTTCTGTGATTCACCAAAGACTGACCTCATTTAGGTCAGTTGCTGTAATGGCTTTCACTACTCTGATTCTACCTCTGCAAGTCTCCAAATTTAACTATTTTTTCTCCCAATTCCGCATGTTCTAGGCTTTAAACTGCAACTCTGAAGAGAAGATTTGCTTGTTTAAAAAAAAAATCAAGAAAAGGGAGTAGTAGTCAACATTGTTACTTTGAACTTCCTGCCCTACGGGGCTCTCCTGTTCTTTCTCTTTGACTTCCTGAACTAAAATGACAGAAATTTGGCAATACATCACTCCCCAATCCAGATTACTGCCAGAACAGTTTATACTCTTAGAAAAATATTAGTTTAAAAGATCACATAATTAAATACTTAAGCATGTAGTGTAATATAGTGGTTTACAAGAAATATATTTTGGTCATCTGAATATTTGGTTTTCAACCATGGCTACTGACTCACAGCTCCTAAAACTCTTGGGATTTCCTGTGATAAGGGTGAGAGAGGTGTGTTTTGTTCTGTTAATGAAGTGACCTTCAGACCTCACTCAAGGCAAGGGCTGTTTGCCTGAAGGACCAACCACTTGGTGAAAGCCTTCACAACTTTTTGCCCAACTTGCCTCCCCTTCCTCCCAATACAGGATTATCTGGGGAGGGAAGAGGATCTGGAGATTAGATCAGCAAATGACAATGATTTAGTCAGTCATGACTATGTCATGAAGCCTCCACAGAAAAGCTGAAAGGACTGGGTTCAGAAAGCTTTTAGTTTGTTAAATGTATGAAAAGGCAGGAAGAGTGGCAGTCTTACAGAAGGTAATAGAAGCTCTGTGCCCATTCTCCATACCTTGCCCTGTGCACTTCTTTATCTATCTATTGATTTAAATCTTCTATTATATCTTTTAATAAGCTGGCAAACATAAAGTAAGTATTTTTCTGAGTTTTGTGAGTCCCTGTAGCAAATTAAAAGAATGTAAGAAGTAGGCCATTGGGACCTCCAACCTGTAGTTGCTCAGTCACAAGCACAGGTAATAACCTGGGGCCTACAGTGAGACTGGCATCTGAGGTGGGGTTGGAGATAGTCTTGGAGGACTGATCCCTTAACTGATGAAATCTTACACTATGTTCAGGTAGATAGTGTCAGAATTTAGTTGAATTCTTGGAGATCCTGCTGTTGTCTGAAAATTATTTGGCATTGTTGGTATGATGTCCTAAAACCCAAAAAGATATAGCTACCTCAAAATAAGAATACGGTTGACAGCTTATATATAATAAGTGAGTATTTCAGGGATTTAAAATATACCCAATAAATAATGTAAGGAAATAAGGAAAGATTTTGAAATAAAAACAAGAATAAGAACCTAGTGGTACTAATAGATTAAATATATGTAATCTAGTTGAATTAAGAATACAATGGATAGAATACGTAATGGATTCAATAGAGATAAGAAGTCACTTAAGGATATAGTCATCTGGATACCAGCAAAGCATTAAAATTATCAATATAAAAGAGGTGTAAGATGTAGGTGATGTGTGTGGAACAAAAGCTAGAGAAGAAATTAGATTTCCTTACTACTCATAGCCTGTTGACAAGTCCTTGAAGCTCCTCTGGGGACTCAGCTGCTTCCATGTGGACACATCCACTCAGGGCAAAAAGCATTCTTAGTCCTCCCCCCAGGATACTGAAAATCTACTTTCACATGTAAAAATTACTTTGGAAACTTCTTTATCTCTACTCCCCACCCCTGCCCTCAAGATATACATTGGCAATCATCTCCCAAGCATATACCCACTGATACACATCAGAAGAGTCTCTTCCCTGAGTTTTTACTAAATAGTAATAAATGACCTTTCCCTAACAATAGCTAGCCCCCTCAAGGTCCTGGAAACCTTGTTTATAAAATACCTTGGAGGCTTGTGCTATCCCTAACCTCCTCCCAAATTGAAAGTATATAATCAGCCACTCTTCATGACCCTCTCTCTCTACTCCAAATAAATAAATAAATATTTTTAAATAAAATAAAATAAATGACTTTTTTTAAATGAAAGAAGAAAAAGGAAAGAAATATTTGAATATTAATGTACATCTATTTCTCAAGCATAAAATAGTCAAGACACTGGATTAAAACTTACATACAAGAAAAGAAAGAAAATATTCATAACTAGAGTTGACTCTATGAATCCCAAACTAGGGCATACATACCAAAGACACACAAAAAAAATCACAAGTGTTAGAGAGAAAAAAAATAATTCATTAATAAAGAAACAAGAATCAGACTGACAGAATTTTTTTAAATAACATCAGATATAAAAAAGAATGAAGTAATAGCTTTATTATCTTGAAAAAAAATCACAAATGGAAACATTTAGATCCTTATAAAATGTCATTGGCATAGGAAGGCATAATAAAAAAATATTTTCAGGAATACAGACCACAGATAATTTGCCTTAATTTGTGTAGGCAGCACTTAAATACTAATATTATTTTAACAGTTAAAATATACTCTATGATCTTTGAGGTTGGGGAAAAGAGGATGACCAAGTCATCTTGAAATAATTCAGTTTTATGAAAAAAGTAAAAAGATCAAAAAAAAGACTTGTAGAAAAGAGAGATAAAACATATGCATAATAAAAATAAATAAATAAATAAACAGCTGGAGTGCCTGGGTGACTTAGTCGGTTCAAGTGTCTGCCTTCAGCTCAGGTGATGATCCCAGGGTCCTGGTATTGAGCCCTGCATCAGGCTCCCTGCTCAGTGGAGAGTCTGCTTCTCCCTCCCATTGAGAAAAAAAATTTGACTTATTTATTTGAGAGAGATAATCTTTAAATTTTACTTATTTATTTGAGAGAGAGTGAGAAAAGAAAAACATGCACACAGCCGAGGGAAAAACAGAGGGAGAGGGAGAAGCACGCCACTGAGCAGGGAACACCCTGCGGGGCTCTATCCCAGGACCCGGGTATTATGACCTGAGCTATAGGTAGACACTTAACTCAGGTACCCCAATAAATACAATCTTTTAAAAAAATAAATAATAATAAAAATAAATAATATTTCAGATAGTATGATTTTTTTAATGTAAGACTTGGTATAAAAACAGGATGACATACTTGTCTAATTATAGCAAAAGACTTTGATAAGTTTAGATGCAGTAGTACATAAAAAATTTAACTTCTTTCATTAACTGATAATTTAATTAGATTAAATTAAGAGACATCAAAATTTAGAGAATCTAATAGTCCTGATCTATTAATAAATGTAGCTATCCTGACCCCAAAACAAGAGTCTTCAGTAAGTATATAAGCATAAGTTGAACATTTACACAAACAGGCCATTATTTAGGCCAGAATTATATGCCAATAAATTCCTAGAGTTAAATATCAGGCTATATTTTCCAAGAATAAGGCAATAAAATTAGAAAACAATGACCAAAATATTAAATTCATATAATTGGAAGTTAACTTCATACCTAAAAAGAAATAATACAGCTAATTCAGAAATTTTTAGAATTACAGTACTTTGGAAATATCAACTCTCAAAATGAGTAACGGACAGGTGGGGCTAGCAAGAGACTCGTGGGAGGATTAAATCATGGGCCCCTGTATCTCAGGTGCAGTAGAAGCAGTGGATTTGGAATTTCAGTTTTTCCACAACGTTCCACCACAAGCTGGTTAGAACTGTGCAAAAGCAGGAAGGGAAGCCCCAGTAAAGTGGACTGGGGATGCCAGAAGGGGAGGCTGGAAGGGGGCGCCTGGTGCTCAGTGCCCATTACAGACCCCACATTGCAATCCCCCACAGGAGAGACTCACCAATTTTAGGCCCCACAGGGGAAGCTGGAGGTTCATCTCCTGACTTTTTGTAGGAGCTTTGCAGCTCAGCTGGTGAGAATTCTCCATCACCCTGCCTTTCTCCAAGGGACTTTCCTTCAAGCACCCTTCCCAACTTCTTCCTCCTCCATGAAATAATGTTCCTCTCCTTTGTTTCTCGCACTTGCCTGTGATGGGACCTTAGCTTGCTCAGCCCAGACTGCCATTCTCTGCTCTTCCCAATTAAACCCATGCTGCTGGTCAAATAACTGGCAGATTAAGTTTAAGGCCAATCGAACTAATAAATTCAAGAACTTGCAAGGAACAAAATCAATATGCACAAATTAGTGGCACTCCTAGGTGCTCGGAAGGACCCATCAGAAAGAGACTGCTGAGAACGATCTCATTTACACCTGCATCCAAGATAGCAAGATACCCAGGAGGCCCCTGATCCAAGAAAGTGACAGCCCTGCAACAATGACGACAGACAGGGAGGGGAACACATGGAGATGGGGAGGCACTGTGCTCAGGGAAGAACCCACACTGGGAAAATACCTACTCTCCCCCAAAACCGGCTACAGAGTCCTCACTCTGGCTCCCGAATTTCCGGACTCGGCGCAAGCCTGGAGTGGCTGTGGACACGGGAAGGACCCCGCAGGGCTGAGGTGGGGAGAGCACAAGCACCAAAGAAGGCACACGCTCCCTGACTGCAGACCATCTGAGGAGCCCCAGGAACCAAATCCGCGAGCATACAAACACAGACAAGGACCAAGGATCACCCGAGCCCAGAAAGTGGGGACCCCACAGCCCCGCGCACAGCACAGCAGGAGGCCACGTCTCCTCACACAAAACGACGGAAGCCCCAGTGTCTACACAGGGCGCCCTTTCTCTGTGGGGTCCTGAGACCACGAACCCCTTGACAGTCCACTAAGGGACTTCTCCTCACCTCCTCCAGCGTCTGGTCCTTAGGAGGTTGGACTGCTGCCAGTGTGGGCGCGTCCTCCACAACAGGTCCGGTCAGTGTGGATGCAGAGCCACACCCTCCTCAGCTCGTCCTGTCAGGGTGGGAGGCGCCCCACATTCTCCAGAAGTCTCCACAGTGGGTCCTGAAAAGGCAGGGCTCAGGTCCCAGCTGTGGCTGTGCAGCCTGGGCTCAGGGCGGGAGCTGGGGTCTGGCGCCCTCTGCAGGCGGTGGAAGGCAGTGCAGGACTGTGGGAGCTCACCCTTCAGTGGAAGGTCCTGCTCCCTCCTGGGGTCCAGCTGACGCCATTTCATTCCAGAAATTCAAAGTGCATGGAGCCCAATACCCCCCAACTTCCCCCCAAATAGCTAAGGAACAATGAATTGGAAACAATGTGGAATTACAACAGTCCTTGACCCAAACAGTGTCACTGAACATGGCCCTGATGCAGACCCACACTCTGACCTCAACTTGGTCTCAAGCCTGGACCCTACCCTAATCCAAGACCCTAACCCTAGCCCCCAACCCAAACAATGTTCACAAGAATCAAGAGGTAGAAACTGCAAATATCCATCAATGGCAAGTGCATAAGCAAAGTGTGGTAAAGGGTTTGAATTTGGGTTCAGGTTCAGGTTTTAGTCAGAGTTCTAATCAGGCTTTGGGTTTAGTGTTATGGTGAGGATTTAGAGTGAAGGACAAGGGAACAGAGTTATAGTTTAGGGCTTTAAGTTTATGATTTAGGCTTTAAGACTCAGGGTTTATGGGATAAAGTTCAAGGTCAAATTTGGGGTTTGACTTCATGCTGAGATTTGGGTTCAGGTTTCATGACTTGGAGGTCTGGTTTAGGGTTTGGGTTCTTGGTTCAGGGCTTGGATCCAGGGCTCAGGTACAGGCTTTGGGTTCCATTCCAGGTTTGGGATTCAGGGTTCTAGTTTGGGCTTTAAGGTCAGCTTAGGTTTCAGTGTTGGTAGGGTTTAAGGTTAGGTTTAGGGATGACACATTTTCTTCAGTTGTCATCATGGACAAAAAAATTCTATCTGAAGTTTCTAAGTCAGAAATGTATTTCATCTGGGGGCGCCTGGGTGGCTCCGTGTGTTAAGCCTCTGCCTTGGGCTCAGGTCATGATCTCAGGGTCCTGGGATCAAGCCCTTCATCAGGCTCTCTGCTTTACGGGGAGCCTGCTTCCCCATCTTTCTCTCTGCCTGCCTCTCTGCCTACTTGTGATCTCTGTCTGTCAAATAAATAGAATTAGTAAAAGCTATTATATGATCTTTTACAAACCATTTCCTATCTTTGCCTTCTCATGTGCCAAGACAGACAGGGATTATTTAAAACCCTGAAGAGAGTGCTCTTGCTTTTAAATTGCCTGTAACCTTCGTGTAATAGATTTATGATTGATGATAGATTTAGTTAAAATATAACTATTTAAAATATTTACTCTCAGTAAACGATTTCAACCTATGCTCATTTAAGTAACTTGGTGCATAATCCCTTTTCTATTAAACCATAGTGCAAGGACCAATGCCACGTTTCCGAGAGAACCCCAAGCTATTTTTCTAGAATGGCCATATGCATATATATCAGGCGTCCTGTTTTCACTCCCTTTGTGGAGCACCTACCCTGGAGGTCATGTAATAACCAATGACCAAAAAACAAACAAAAAACCCAAACATCCAGGTCGAAGTGCTATCCCTGCCTGGAGTTGAGGAGACTGCTCAGACAGATCCCAGGCAGGCATCTCAGCCCAGGCCTGTGCTGGGGAAGCTGTTTCCTGGCTTTGGGCGCAATCTGGAAGCCAGCAAACTGACCCAAGAGTGCAGCTGGCCTTCAGGACTGATGATCTTTTCGCAGCCAGGCTGCCCGTGGACACCCGCTGAGGGAGCCAGGCTAGGAGTCTGCCCAGCGCAGGCGCTGGCAATGGGGCAGCATGCTAGGGCATAGCCCTGCACCCCAGCCAGGGCTCAGGCCCCTGGAGTGAGGGGGCAGGGCCGGCGCAGAGAAGGGTCTTTCCTAATTTCCAAAGCTGGAAGTGAGCTCTCAGAGGACTCAGGAGGGAGGGGGGCGGGGGCGGGGTGGGGGCGGCCAGGAGAAGGGGCTTTGCTAATTGCCCAGGCGGGAAGGAGGGGCGCACAGTGCCAGGGTGCTGTGCTGCAGAACATTCGGGACTGCAGGAACCACCATACTCGCTGCCCCTGCGCTCCCACGCTCCAGCTTAGCCCCAGAGGCCACGGTGTCCCGTTCTCATTCCTGCCGCCTGCTGCCCCTCCCTGACCCATGGCTTCTCTGGAGGACCCTCTGCTCACAGGTAAAGTGACACCTCAACGCGCCCTCACCTGAAGCAGAAAACGCAGGACAGGAGCAGGGAGGGGGGTGGTGGTGGAGTGGTCGGGGCCCAGGCAACCGCCAACCCCAGGGCACCAGGACCACCCAACGCCGCGCCACACCCCCTCCGCAGGGGGTCGGGCCAGGACATCGCCACAGGAGTTACCCCCCCCACCCCGCCAGCGGGCAGGCTAGCCCCCATAGTTCGGCACCCCCACGTGCATGTCAGAGCCTCCTGCCATTCCCAGGGCAACAAGAACCCAGAGAGTGAGGCCTTGGGTGCTTTCTAGTGACAGATTCAAGGCAATTCTTCGACTTTGGGACTTCAGAGTTAACATAGTTTTCATTTGTGATTATTATTTTTGTGTGGGCCATAGCTTTTCTTTTGACCTATGGTTGTTTTCACTCCCGGTTCTGAAGAAGCCCCTAAATCCTAACCCTGTTGAGGACTCCGAAAGCTCTCAGAGCAGCAGTGCTGGGGGACAGTGTGGACACATGGTTTGGTTTCTCCTCTGGCCTGCTTCTGTGGCAGCCCCGCTCTGTCCTCCTCAGACTTCAGAGCAATATCTGAACAAGTGGAGAAGCGACCAGGGGGTCAGGAAGGTGGCCACCGAAGAGTGAATTCTCTGGAGGGTGGCTGAGCTAGCAAGTGAGCATGTTAGTCCAGCTCTGCCTGCATTCAGTATGGAGCTGAACAGGAGCCAGGGAAGGGGAGGAGGAGCAGAGAGCAGGGACAAAGGGACCAAAGAGGAGATTCAGATGAAGGGAAGTAATGGGGAGGAAAAAGAAGAAACTCTAGAAGACAGGCATGTAGAAAGGAAAAGGGATGAAGTGGGCATTGGGAAAGGGCACCACCAGGGAAGGAGAGAGGGGAAGGAAAGAGGGAGGAAAGAGGAAAGGGGAAAGGGAGAAGGGAGGAGTCAGCATGCCAGGGCTACCCCTGCATCTGAAGAAGAGGTGGCTGCTCCAGCTTGTCAAACAGGGTGCTCACTCTTTGGCCCCAGTTTCTGCTCCCAGTGCTACTGGGCTTTGCAAGGAAGGCAGGCTGTCCCTTGAGACCTACTGGAGCCGACTGGAGCCCACAGGAGGATGGGAGAATTAAGATGCCACCGGGTCCTGCCCTGAGCTGCTCCCAGCCACCAGCCTCACCACATGGTGCAAGAGGGACCCCAGAAGAAAGGAAGGATACAGGCCAGCATGTCTGCTGGTGGCCCTGGGCACTTAGCTCATCGCAGTGAACCACACCGACTCCTCAACCCACGCTTTTAAAGCCTCCTTTTTCGTTTCTGGCTTTCATGTCTGTAGGAACATGAGCCAGATCTAACTCATCTCCGACAGACAATTCTGACTCACCCCGTGTCAGATTTTTAAGAGTGGCTGTGATAGAGTAAGATAGCAATGCTCCAACAAACGGACTGTTTCCTCCCACTTGACCTCAACAGTCTTATACATTTTCTTAGCGAAAACATCTTGTCTCCTTCCATTAAGCTCATAACGTGGTCTAATAGTATACATGCGCCTTCGGTAGATGCGAAGCGATACAGAGGTCCTTTTTTTTTTTTTTTTTTTTTAAATTTTACAAGGTAAAGTCAGTGAACACATCCAACTTGACCAATACGTCTCTAAAATGTCAATCCAGGCAAAGCTTTTTCTGCCTACAGTTTGGAGCCTACGTGGTGACATTTTTAAAATGCTTTCAGTCCCTCAGTGAGGCTCTTAGAAGCTAGCCAGGGCTTACTACGTGCCAGGCACTGTGTCAGGTGTTGGAGCTAAAGGGAAGGAGAGCTTGGAGGCTGGCTGCGGAAGGACATCCATGACACAACCACAGCTAGAAACGGAGGCCAGTGCTAGAAAAGAGAGAGCAGGCTGCATGGAGAGTGTGTACCATGGGGCTTGTGAGCTCACGAATAAGTGGGAGTAACTGGAGTGGGGAGATGGGGGAGAGAAGAGGGTCTTCCCATCAATGGGAATCACCTGTGCTTGGAGGCAGGTGCCATGAGAGGTCTCCACAGGAAGAAGGAGGCAGTGTGGTTGAAGGGCAGAGAGATGGGGCAGAACAGGCATCAGTCAGTTGGAGGGGTATGAATAGACTGATGGGAGGATTATGGGTGCCTTTGGAGGACTGAGAATTTGTTAGAAGATCAGTGCAGATTTCTATGGAGACAAATGCCAGGAACTGATAGGTCTTTGAAAGGTCACTCTGGCTGCCTTTTGGCAAAGGGGTTGGTAAAAGGCACTTGCAGGTGTGAACACACCAGGTGGGAGGTGAGTGCAGGAAATTGGGTGAGGGAGCATGGGAACTTGGTCCGGGGGTATATAAGGGAGAATAGCCTTTAAGGAGTTCCACAAATTGGCACCAGCTGTGGCTTCATTACAGAGCTGGAAGGGGGAGGTGGGTGTGTCCTGGAGGTTACAGAAATTACATGAGAAAGGGAAGTCTTTTTAGATCTCTTTTTCAACTAGAGGAACTCTCACCTTATTGATAGAATTCCAGAGTGAGAACCAATGATATGAGGACATCTTTGAAATGTCTGAATATGTTCTTCGACATCTTTGCAAGTGACGAGGAGACCTTGGCCTTAGGAGGCCTTGGCCCTCTTTGTAGCCAGAAAGATTTCACCTACAGATTTGGGTTCTCCCTTTTAAAGTCAAGGAGTCAGTCCTTCCAAAGGACACCTCCTATCATTTTACCCTCTCATCATACCTCACGTGCTGGCATCTCCAAGACCCTCTGTTCCAGGTTGAGAGTATCCACTTTGGCCGGGCTGGTCTTGCCAAGAACACCACCACAGGAAATCTAGAGCCTATAATGCTATTAATAACATCATCTAGGACTGTGTTTGCTGCCCTCATAGCCTCTTCCCACCATGACTCACTGAAGCTTTTAACACATTGTATCCATTAAGCTATAGTTCCCAAAGCTCATCTTCTCTAGTGCCATTAATTTTTAGGGGACCAGGCAAACCTTAAACTTGTCCCCCCTAATTGGACCCCTGTTCCCCCACAATCTATTTGAAAGCCTTTCACCATGATTCTTGAATGAGATCTGAGACCACTGCTGGTACCTAACACTTCTTGGCACCTTGTCTGTTAGGTTCTTGGAAGAGGAGATGGCTATGGAGGTGAGTGGGAATGGGAGTGGGAGGATTTCTCCCTTCACTTTGCTTTTTGTGTTTTCAAATAATGGGTTTTGAGGGGGCGGGAAAGTTTAACCAGACCATTTATTTTCCATCTCCCATCGATAAAAAGTTTACCACTCCCCACTGGAAGAATTTATATCTTTCCTTTGAATCTACAGGAAAATCTCCCAAACCCAGACCACCACCATGTGGATTCAGCCATCTTCTGATTCACCTCCAGATTGTCTCCTCCTAACTGCTCAAGCCACAGGTTAAGGGCGAAAATTCAATGCCCAAGCAATTAAGTGGGGAACACGTTTATCTAAGCAATTGCATGCAGCTCTCTATCTGCATACAGGGGGTCTCTCCCAAGCCTTTCCAACCTCAGCAAAAGAAGACAAAGCCCCAGCAGTCTGGGGTATATATCATTCATTCATTCCTGTGTTCAACACTCATGGCGGATCCCCACCAAGACAGTGGGAGAGCAAGGACTGGAGAAATCCTGGAAGCTGAAGTCTGAGGAGGATTTCAAATTCAAGTCAGAGATGAAAGAAACATCTGGACTTGGTCCTCAGGTACATGCAGTATTCTGAACTGAGGCTAGAACCAGAGACCATTCTAATGAAAGGCCTCTACAGGTGGCCTCTCACAGGTGGGCCCCAACTCAGTTTCGTGTATATTCATTCATGAAATAGCTCTTTGGGTCAACATGCAGAAGAAAACCATTTCAGAAAACTGACAATGAGGAGAGGAAAGGGAAGCCAAAAGGCTTGTGAATGGGGAGAGAGGAGGAGCCAGGGCAGAAAACCAAGAATCCCTCCCTGCCCTCCTTGCTGCCAGGGAGGTCTGAGGGACTAGTTTCCACCTGGGATCCCAAGTCCAGAACAAAAGCAGCGGGGCCACGGCGGGGGAGGGAAGGGGGTCCTCAGCACGGGCGCATGGGGCTGCGGAAAGATGGGTGCTAGCGTGCCTGCTGGCGGGGGGCACCTCGCAAGGCGCTGTCCCCAGCCCGACCCCATGAGGACCCGGGTTTGGCGCAGCGTCCGGGGTGGTCCCGGTGCCCTGGGGTTCCGGGAGGCTGGGCCTCCACAACCTCCCTCTCCGACCCCAGGTCGGGTCCGCGCTTTCTGCTCCAGGTGAGGGCGCGGCGCGGTGTCACTTTACCCCTGTGCAGAGGGTGGTCCGGAGAAGCCTTGGGGCGAAGAGGGGCAGCAGGCAGCAGGAGCGGGACAGCGGAGCCTCACATGGGAGCGTACGGGCGGCGAGTCCGGTGGGTCCTGCAGTCCCGACTGGGCCTCAGCACAGCACCGCGGCGCTGCCCGCCCCTCCTCCGCCAGCCCCTCCACCTCCTCCCAGACTCTCAGCCACATCCTCTGTGAGCTCACTTCCAGCTTCGGCAATTAGCAAAGCGCCTTCTCCCCGCCGCCCTCCACCCGCCCCCGCCCCCCTCCCTCCTGAGTCCTCCGCGAGCTCCCTTTTCGCTTTGGCAATTAGCAAAGCCCCTTCTCCGCGCCGCCCCGCCCCCCTCCCTCCTGAGGCCCCGCCCTGGCTGTGGCGCGGGCGGAAGCCCCGGGGGCTGCAAGCTTTGCCAGCGCTGGCGCTGGGCAGCCTCCTAGCCTGGCTCCTTGAGCGGGTGTCCACCCGCGGCCTGGCTGCAAAAAGATCATCAGTCCTGTTAACCCTGGCTGCACTCTCCCGTCAGTTTGCTGGCTTCCTGATGCGCCCAAAGCCATGAAACAGCTTCCCCAGCACAGGCCTGGGCTGAGATGCCTGCCCAGGATCTGTTTGAGCAGTCTACTCATCTCCAGGCAGGGATGGCACTTCCACATGGATGTTTGGGTTTTTTTATTGTTTTTTGGTCATTGGTTATTATTACATGACCTCCAGGGTAGGTGCTCCACAAAGGGAGTGAAAACAGGATGCATGATATACCCCTCACCTCCCATGCTGTCTTTCTCTTAAATAATAAGCACTGCTGAACTATCTTAGATTCTGTACCTTCTCTCCAGCCGTGAACCTATCACTGTCTTTAACTCTTGAAAACTTCATTAGACAAATTAATGTGGTGAAGGAAGCAATATGAGAAAGCCTATTAATCTGATGAGCATGGAACTGAACAAACCCTATAGATACTTTCCCTTTGATTTCTAGCCTATCAATACCTACAGTGAGTCACATACACTCAAGATTATTGTTTTTATTGTATACTTCATATATTCATTGATTTTGGACTCGTTATCATTTCGTTGAAGTGTTAAACTATGGTAATAAACAAACTTTTAATTAACTTTTCCTCCTATGATACAAATATAACTTGCACTTGAGCTTTAGCTAATTTTATGTTCTAAAATTGCCAAAACAAAATGATCAAGGTTTCTAGATTATTTACTGTATTTTCTACTATATAATATTGTTCTATCTCTTCTGTATAAAGAAAATGAATGCTTGGGGCTCTTGGGTGGCTCAGTGCATTAAAGCCTCTGCCTTCTGCTCAGGTCATGATCCCAGAGTCCTGGGATAGTGTCCCACATCAGGCTCTCTGCTCAGCAGGGACCCTGCTTCCCTTCCTTTCTCTCTGCCTGCCTCTCTGTCTACTTGTGATCTCTGTCTGTCAAATAAATAAATAAAATCTTTAAAAAAAGAAAATGAATGCTTGATAACTAAATGAATGCTTTACTGAACAAATTAAATATGGCAATAGCATTTTATTTTATCATGCTTCACATATTAAACAATAATATTATATCACTAGTCTACAAATAATCTACTCGCATAGTCATTTGGAAGCTTTTAGCAAAAGAATTCTTCCTCCTGATTGTAGTATAAAAGCCACAGAAATATACAGAAGACTCCTAGGATAGAAAGTTAAATCCAGTTATCCGTGATGCCTTGAGGAGGACCTGACCTATGTATGTCCTGGGATGCACTAGTAACTGTTACATGTGATAGGATTATATTTAATATATACAGTTTCATTTATTTCACAAAGGACATATAAATTTGAGAATAAAATATTTGATGAATCTATAAAGTCTATATCTATTTGTAACTAATGTGGTAGAACTAAGATGTTAATTTGAAAAAAAAAATTCATTGAACACATACACATATTCAAATGTTTTTATATATATAAACAGCATTATTTATTTATGTAAATAAATGCATTGTCAGTAAAATCCATTTACTTATCAATCATAAGGGTAATTTTAAGTACTAAGAATAAGAAATATGTGAAAAGATAAGTGTTCAAGAGTGCAGTTTGTGGTAATTAATACAATATGATAGGCTCATGAAAAAGATATATTACTTGAACTTAAAAGCTTCTATAATTAAGCGATGACCACTTGAAATTTGTAATTAGTCTTGCTGCAGTTTTTTTTTGCACTTATTGCCCTTCCCCAGAAGTTCATTAAGAATTTCTGTGAATGTCCTTATGTTTAATCTCATTCATAGATTCCACTGCTGCTCACAAAACAAAGCCAAAAAGAGAGGTAACTCTATGTGGCACTCCATCCACAAGCAATACATTCATAAATAATTAAAAAGCTCTCTACTTCATTTGTTACCCTTTCAGCTGATAATTTAAATGAGTAACTGAGGCCATTTTATCAGCACTTTTAATAGAATGCGACTCAGAAACTTCACAGTGTCATTTAAGAAGAAATGCTCACGTGTTAAGGTTTTTATTTTTTTAAATCAACAAAATAATTTTCAAATATTAAAAGCAAATGTCTCCTTTTCCTCCAAGTTTCCTTGCTATATCAAAGTTACAAATAAATACATTAAAATCGTATTTTGAGTAGTAGATAAAAACAAAAGTTTTGAAACTGTGGGTTGAGTGTCTGGGTTAACTTGTATAAATATCTGAATTCATTGTATTTAGACTTTATTAGATTTTTTTTTAGACTATTTAAAAATACATGCTGAGATAATGACAACATTATTTTATTCATTTTAATAAATAAATTATTTTATTTAATTATGTTTAGATATTGATTTATTAAATTAATGATTTAATATTTAATAATCTAAATTTGAAATATTTTAAATTCTAAAAATATTTATTTAATTAAATTGATATATTTAATATAAATATTTAATAAATTATTTAATCATTATTATAATTATGCAATACATTATGTATTGTGTAATAATTGCATTTTAATAAATAAATAAATGTATTATTTACATTATTTTATTTTATTTTATTTACTTTACAAAGAGAGGGAGAACACAAGCAAAGGGAGCTGCAGGCAGAAGGAGAGGGAGAAGTAGGCTCCCAGCTGAGTAGAAAGTTCAACCTGGGGTTCCATCCCACGACCCTGGGATCACTACCTGAGTCGAAGGCAGATGCTTAACTGACTGAGCCATCCAGATGCCCAAGGCTTTGTATTCTTCGCTTCTAAATATTGATGCTCCTTCATCTCTGGAGTTAGTAAATTGATGTTGAGAATTCATATCAAAGAATTGATAGTAGCTGTTAAACAGAAACATGTAATTTAGGGGGAAAAAAAGAGCAGAAGGAAGAGAAAGGCCAAAAGTAAAAAAGCACATTAATATAAAATTTAATTAGATAAAAAAGCTGATATTCCTGAAGGGGGCTAATAAAAGAGCTGCAAAGAGCTGATAGGATTAGGAAAATTGTCCACTCCTGGTCATTTCATAATTTTAAACTATTCCTTATTAATAAATATACTTAGTTCCAGAAACACAATCACATAAGAACATTTCCACCAAGTTTCCTCTAACAGCATTTACAAATTAGACGTTCAAACAATGCAGTTCATTACATGTTGCATCTGTATCTTAAAGTTTAAACACTTTCTCTGACACATTTTCTAACAATTAAAATTAAAAAAAATATATATATATATACATATATATCTATGTATATATACATATACCTTATCCCTAAATGGAAAAAAAATATATAGAGAGAGAGAAACCTTATCCCTAAATGAAACCTTTCTTTGTTTATTAGCATAAGTAGGTAAATTAGCAACAACAACAACAACAAACAGCTAATATTATAGAGGTAGGAACAATTGACCTTTTCATTTATTGATATTTTCTAAAAATTCCTATTTTATTTTTTTCTCAAGTCTGTCATAATAATTTTCTAAATCTCCTGCCTTATTCAATTTTTTTCTTTTAGTGGAAATCTCTATTTCATATTTATTTTCTCTTCCTCCACTCTTTGCTCTAATAATTCAATGTATTATTAGATTTTCTGTTTTTCTCTTTATCCAGATATATCTTTTCTTTCTTTCTTTCTTTTTAAAATAATTTGATTTGCTGGCATTTTACATCAGTACATGCTTTCTTATGGATGTTAGAAATGTCTGTGGAACTACTAGAAGAATAAACTTTTTTACCTTTAAGAAGTTTACAGTCTAGAGTGCCTGGGTGGCTCAGTTGGTTAAGTGTCTTCCTTCAGCTTAGGTCATGATGCCAGGGTACTAGGATCCAGTCCTGCATCAGCTGCCTGCTCAGCAAGGAGTCTGGTTCTTCCTCTCCCTCTGCCCCTCCCTCTCTCACTCTAATAAATAAATAAAATCTTTAAAAAAAAACTTACTGAAATCTGAGACTGAATTACTAAATTCAGTCTTAATAGAAGACAGCTAAACAAAGCAATGATCACAACTGGAAAATTTAGCGAGATCATGGTTTAACATTTTTGGTTGACACAGGACCTCTTTCAGTAACAACTTTCCCTAAATATCAATTTCTTTTTAAGGCAAAAAATTTTGACAAGAAATCCAGATCCTTCTGATCATTTTCATATCAATTTAAGGTGACATCCTCAGAGTATATAATCAAATATGTAATTATTCTATCTGTTGCCTTGTATATTGCCTGTATCTTTTTCAGACTCAAAGTTCCATTGAGGTAGAGTTTTTTTTTTTTAAAGCAGATATTTTTTTTTAAGTGTTTGATATATACAAGATGCTTAATAAGTGTTTACAAAGCCTATGTATTACAGAAGCCTTAAACAGGCTTTAAAATAATGTAGGTGATATTAGTGGTCATATCAAACAATTTTTAGGTTTCAGTCATGTAAATAACTACATTTCTCAGAGACAGAGAAACATACAAATGGTCTGGGTCCAGTAGGATAATGCTAGCATGTGTTGTAAATTCTTTTATATGACCTTATTCTTGCAAGAATTGGTTATGTGGCAGAAAAAAAGGTATCACTATCTTATACTTTAGTATTTAAAGAGATTTATGGAAGTCTTAATTTCTTACACTACCCCTTTGTTTCAGTGGACCCAATTTCCGTGGTAATGGTGAGAGGAAAGTAGGCAATTTAGGCAGCAGCAAAAATCTCCTACAAGGCACTATAAAATAAGGCTTGTTCTAGATCATGGGTCTGTCCAAAGGGGAATGTTAAAGGGTAGAATGGATGATGGATGCATTGTGGACTTATAACTTTAAGATTAATACTGTTATGCCCCAATAATGGGTCTATGATTAAAGGAGCGAGACTGATGTAAAGCAAAGGTCAAGCAAAGCTTTATTTTATGCCATGCATCAAGAATCTAACCAAACGTTCGGGGCCACACCTCTTATGAGAGAAGGCAACCATTCGCTGTTTCACAGTCTAGCTTTTAAGGGCAAAGGCCATGCAGTCAGGCCTGGCCACGCACAGGTGACCAATGAGATTTAACACACACAGGAAACTCCACAGTGAGGCTAGATGACCAATTGAGGTTCAATTTACCCTAGTATAGACATTTGACCCAGCCTATTACACCTTGATTAGGATTGGTGCAAAAAAGGTTCCCAAAGGGCGGAGGAGTGGGGCATACTCCTTAGTATCTAGGGAGACAATATGCAAACACCGCCCCCCTCCCGCTGATTGATGTCTCCACCTGGTCTGACCCACCCTTGTATATGGGCTTTGTTACCTGGAGCTGATTTCCAGGACTTGTTTTTAAGTGAATCCCCTGGGGGAAGGGGAACAAGGACAGTTTAAGGGTTAACCTCAATGAAAGCCTCTTGCTAAAATATAAAAATATAAAATAGGTCCTTACATTACAACAACTCAGTAGGTAAAGTACCAGTGTGGTGATAAAAGAAGTGAGGTAACTTGCATTGCACATTTTTTTTTAAAACGTGTAAGTTGTATTTTTCCGTGCCATGACATCATACTTTATCTGCATCTCTGTCTACTAGTTTAAAACTAGTTAAACAAATTCAACAATTTTTTAAAAAATATTTTATTTATTTATTTAAGAGCAAAAGCCAGAGCGAGAGAGAGAGAGCATGAGCAATATGGGGCTCGATCCCAGGACTCTTGAGATCCTGATCTGAGCCAAAGGCAGACACTTAACTGACTAAGCAAATGAGACTCCCACAAACTCAACAATTTTATAAAATTTTTATTTGTTGGGGTGCCTGGCTGGAACAGTCAGTAAAATATGTAAATCTTGATCTTGGGGTTGTACATTTGAAATCCACCTTGGGTGTAGAGGTTTTATTTAAAAATAAAATCTTTAAAAAAATTTTTTTTCATTTTTTTATTTAAGCCATTGTATGGCAGTGTTGATCACTATATTGTACACCTGAAAGTAATATTAACCTTATTTTAACTAACTCCAATTTAAATAAAAACTTTAAAAATAAAATAAAAATAATAATCATAAAAATAAAAAAGAGGAAAAATTATTTGGCAGGCAATTTTCTTAATTGCTTTATTATTTATTATTATCATAGTCTGTGTGTGTCGGTGGGAAGTGGCTGGTATTACAGTGAGTTCCATATCTGTGTTACACTGAGGTCCATGTCTGTAGTCAGTCTTTTTTTTCTTTTAGTTTATTTTCAGGGATCCAAAATTCATTGTTTATGCACCACACCCAGTGCTTCATGTAATAAATTCCCTCCTTAATACCCACCACTGGGCTCACCCAACCACCTGCCACCCTCCTCTTCAAAACCCTCAGTTTGTTTCTCAGAGTCCACAGTCTCTCATGGTTTGTCTCTCCCTCCGATTTCCCCCAGCACACTTCTCTCCATCTCCCAGTGTCCTCCACGTTATTCCTTATGTATTGAGTCTTATAAAAACTTTTATTTCTTTCCCTATTCTGCTTTGCATATGCTTACCTTAGATGTTAAAATGTTATAAACCTCTCCTGCCTGGTCCATTTTCTCTCTCTTCTCTCATGATTTCTCATGCTCTCCCTGCCAACCCCACATGCCTTACAATATCTGGATATGACTAATTTCTTCCTGAGCTACTTTATTCTACTCTGCCATATGGTTACCCTTCCCTCTTCTGTACCATAACTTCTATCCCCTGCATTTGTGCTTTAACAATACCTAATTCTTTTCACTGCATCTGTATCTTTGAGGTCAATACTCAGTAGTGCAATCGCTGGGTCATAGGCTAGCTCTATTTTTCTGGAAAGAAGGGCCATATGCACCCCAGTGTTCATAGCAGCAATGTCCACTATAGCCATTCTGTTGAAAGAGCCAAGATCCCCTACAACAGACAAACGGATAAAGAAGATGTGATCCAAGGATACAATGGAATATCACTCAGCCATCAGAAAGGATGAATACCCAACTTTTGCATCAACATGGATGGGACTGTAGGAGATTATGTTAAGTGAAATAAGTCAAGCAGTGAAAGTCAATCATCATATGGTTTCACTTATTTGTGGTACCTAAGGAATAGCATGGAGGACATTAGGAGAAGGAAAGGAAAAATGAAGTGGGGGTATTGGAGGGGGAAATGAAACATGAAAAACTATGGACTCCAAGAAACAAACTGAGGGTTTTAAAGATGAGAAGCATGTGGGGATGGGTGAGCCTGGTGATGGGTATTAAGGAGGGCACATATTGCATGGGGCACTGGGTGTTTTACACAAACAATGAATCATGGAACACTACTTCAAAAACTAATGATGTATTGTATGGTAACTAACATAACATAATTAAAAAAAATAAAGGAGGGGGACAATACCTAACACTCAATATTTGCTAGTTTCTTGTTTACCTCCTTTTAAGAGTAAGCTCATTAGTGTTTTTTTTTTTTTTTGTTTGTTTGTTTGTTTTTTTTTTGTCTCAACTAAAAGAAGAAAAATAATACACATTATTTTGAAAACTTTTTGAACAGTGTACAAACGTTAGTCAAGTCCACAATGTCTCATCTCTTCTTCCTCCTAACATGGCTAAGATGAAAAACCCTTTATCTGGGAAAAGATCATTCTCCTGCCACCTTGTGTAAGATCTTGGCTTTAGCTTAGATTATCCTTTCTTTCCTTTTCTGAAAATAAGTTGAAAATATTAATAGCCTCAGTTTCTTCTTCCAAAATATGACTGCTTCTTTACCAAGTGCAAAAGCAACCCATTTTGACCATAGTAAACAGCTTGGACCTACTTTTTTTGGCTCACTGTTTTAGTGAGACAAGTGGAGTGAAGATGACACACCATTTCCAAATGTATTAATAATTGGTAGACCATACTTCTAAATTGAAGATTTGTTGCCATTAAACTACGACCAGACTCGCTATAATTACAGAGGTAAATTCTTTATATTTACTATATTTGAAATTACCATATAATACCAAAATAAAATTATGATTATGTGAAGAGTCTGTAATATTAAGAAGATGACTTTGAAATGATTGATTATCTAAATGAAATTTCCCATTTTATAATCTTGTATAAGCTTCCGTTTTCATTTCCTATTTAAAATCTATTAGAAGACACTCTTATTTTCCCTTAAGTGGGAAGTCAAATGTGGAACAAATTCATCCCAAAGGAACTGATTCTATGTTTCACTGAAGACCAGGTGGCTTCCATGTGGCATTTTGCCTCTTGCATATTGTTCATCTCCTACAACAAATGGGGGTATGCTCTTTATTAAACTAATTCAACTCAATTAGAGACATTGTCTTCAAGGGATAACATCATAGAGACTAGAATCAGCATCATACTTTTGGGAAAATTGGGCCCAGGATTTTTGTTTTGTTTTGTTTTAAGATTTTATTTATTTATTTGACAGTCAGAGACCACAAGTAGGCAAATAGCGGGGGGGTGGGGGGAAGCAGGCTCCCTGCTGAACAGAGAGCCCGATGCAGAGCTCGATCCCAGGGCTCTGAGATCATGGCCTGAGCCGAAGGCAGAGGCTTAACCCACTGAGCTACCCAGGTGCCCCTGGGCCCAGGTTTTGATGGCTTCTTTCCTCAATATTATAAAACCTATTTGAACTCTACTGGATGCCAGAACTGTTTAAAAATATTTGGTCCCTTGTAATTTTAACCTTCCAGTATTCAATGCACCTGATCCATGTAATATCCTATAGTATTTTTGTCAAATGAAGACTCTCAAAGTGTGTTTCTTGGGAGACACTTTTCAATTGGTTGCTTACATTTCTGCATTTATTATTTGTTCTAGGCCATCCTTTGAAGATGGTTGTATTGAATAGACTTGGAAGACAGAAATAGTATCTTTTAATTTTAACTTAACCTGTTGTGTTTGCAAATATTTTCTGCCTCTGTTTTGATTCTTCTTGTGGGAACTGAGGCTCAGAACTGATATATAACTCCCATCCCTACACACACACACACACACACACACACACACAAACACAAACAAACACACACACAAATACTGTTAATATTCTGGCTACCTCTATTGCTGTGAATATTAAACTATATTATTTCTGAACCATGAGTCTGCGTCTTCTATCAACACCCAAGAAACTACGGCAGACTCATACACCAGCTTTCAAATAAGGGAAAATAATCTCAGATGCTTTATATTTTTTGATAGTGTTACCTACTTCTGAACATATGACTGAACACATATAAAGCTGGAGCCCTGACCATTTAGAGCTTCTTCTGTGGAAGAACTATGCATTCACTAGTAAACAATAGTAGTTTCATCTTTTTTTTTTTCCTCCTGGACACCATTTCCTCTCTCACACTGTTGCTCAAATTGGATGGAGTCTAAGGTCCTTTGATACTCATGATACTCATGCAAATAAAATTTAAGCTCAAGGAAACCTGTCTTGTGTGTTACTTAATATCCAGTTTTTAGTCAACATCCAAAAACAAATAATCCAATAAAACCATGGATAGAAGACATAAACAAGTGTTTCCCCAAAGAACACATTCAAATGTTCAGTAGATACATGAAAAGATGTCCATCATCATGTATCATCAGGAAATTGCAAAGCAAAACTAGAAAGAGATACCACCTCACACCTGTCAGAATGGCTAAAATCAACACTACAAGAAACAAAAGGTGTTGGAGAGGATGTGAAAAAGTAACACTTGTGGGGGCTGCCTGGGTGGCTCAGTGGGTTAAGCCTCTGCCTTCAGCTCAGGTCATGATCTCAGGGTCCTGGGATCAAGTCCCACATCGCGCTCTCTGCCAGGCATGGAGCCTGCTCCCTCCTCTCTCTCTCTCTACTTGTGATCTCTCTCTGTCAAATGAATAAAATCTTAAAAAAAAAAAAGAAAAAGTAACAATTGTGAACTGTTGGTGGTGATGCAAACTGATACAGCCATATTTGAAAACAGTATGGAATTTCCATAAAATTTAAAAATAGAAGTCCTTTGTGATCCAACAATCCTGTTGGTGTGTATTTACCCAATGAATATAAGAAAACTTATTCAAAGGGATGCTAGCACCCCTATGTTTATAGCAGCATTATTTATAAAGCTAAGATATGGAAAGCGCCCAAGTATCCATCAATTGATGAATAAATAAAGAATAAGTGGTATGTATATACAATGGAATATTATTCTGCCATAAAAAAGACTGAAATCTTGCCATTTGCAATAACATGGTTGGAACTAGACAGTATAATGCTAAAAGTGAAATAAGTCAGTCAGAGAAAGACAAATACCTTTACTCATATATGGAATAAAAGAAACAAAACAAACAAGCAAAGGGGAAATAATAAGACATAGAAAGAGAAACAAAGCAAGAAACAGACATTTCATTACGGAGAACAAACTGATGGTTACTTGAGGGGATCTGAAAGGAGTGATGGATTAAATAAGTGATGGGGTTAATTAGAGCACTTGTCATGATGAGCACTGAGTGCTATATGTTATATTGTACACATGAAACTAATACAACCATATATGTTAACTAACTGGATTTCAAATGAAAATTTTTAAAAATCCCAGTTTTTAGCTCACATTCTGGCTTACAAAAGGGATTTAGTCAGGAATTTGGAGATTAGTTAATGAACAAATAAGGGGTGAACAGGCAGTTGTTAGATAAAATTACTATCCTTTCCGGCATGATCTTATACCTTTTATCTAGAAGTATTTTTAGCACTTTAGACTCTTCCTATTTTATTTTGAGTCATTAAACAAAAATTTCCTCAAAGGACCTTAGACTCCATCCAATTTGAGCAACAGTGTGAGAGAGGAAATGTTGTCCAGGAGGAAAAAAAAAAGATAAAACTACTTTTGCTTACTAGTGAATGCATAGTTCTTCCACAGAAGAAGCTCTAAATGGTCAGGGCTCCAGCTTTATATGTGTTCAGTCATATGTTCAGAAGTAGGTAACACTATCAAAAAATATAAAGCATCTGAGATTATTTTCCCTTATTTGAAAGCTGGTGTATGAGTCTGCCGTAGTTTCTTGGGTGTTGATAGAAGACGCAGACTCATGGTTCAGAAATAATATAGTTTAATATTCACAGCAATAGAGGTAGCCAGAATATTAACAGTATTTGTGTGTGTGTGTGTGTGTGTAGGGGTGGGAGTTATATATCAGTTCTGAGCCTCAGTTCCCACAAGAAGAATCAAAACAGAGGCAGATAATATTTGCAAACACAACAGGTTAAGTTAAAATTAAAAGATACTATTTCTGTCTTCCAAGTCTATTCAATACAACCATCTTCAAAGGATGGCCTAGAACAAATAATAAATGCAGAAATGTAAGCAACCAATTGAAAAGTGTCTCCCAAGAAACACACTTTGAGAGTCTTCATTTGACAAAAATACTATAGGATATTACATGGATCAGGTGCATTGAATACTGGAAGGTTAAAATTACAAGGGACCAAATATTTTTAAGCAGTTCTGGCATCCAGTAGAGTTCAAATAGGTTTTATAAGATTGAGGAAAGAAGCCATCAAAACCTGGGCCCAGGGGCACCTGGATAGCTCAGTGGGTTAAGCCTCTGCCTTCGGCTCAGGCCATGATCTCAGGGTCCTGGGATCGAGCTCTGCATCAGGCTCTCTGTTCAGCAGGGTGCCTGCTTTCCACCCCCGCCCCTGCCTCTTTGCCTACTTGTGGTCTCTGTCTGTCAAATAAATAAATAAAATCTTAAAACAAAACAAAACAAAACAAAAATCCTGGGCCCAATTTTCCCAAAAGTATGATTCTTATTCTAGTCTCTATGATGTTATCCCTTGAAG
Source organism: Mustela nivalis (assembly GCF_964662115.1). NCBI lineage: Eukaryota > Metazoa > Chordata > Mammalia > Carnivora > Mustelidae > Mustela > Mustela nivalis. The sequence continues at coordinate 179,431 of NW_028136064.1, read as the reverse complement.
ACAATGTCTCTAATTGAGTTGAATTAGTTTACTAAAGAGCATACCCTCATTTGTTGTAGGAGATGAACAATATGCAAGAGGCAAAATGCCACATGGAAGCCACCTGGTCTTCAGTGGAACATAGAATCAGTTCCTTTGGGATGAATTTGTTCCACATTTGACTTCCCACTTAAGGGAAAATAAGAGTGTTTTCTAATAGATTTTAAATAGAAATGACAATGGAAGCTTATACAAGATTATAAAATGGGAAATTTCATTTAGATAAGCAATCATTTCAAAGTCATCTTCTTAATATTACAGACTCTTCACATAATCATAATTTTATTTTGGTATTATATGGTAATTTCAAATATAGTAAATATAAAGAATTTACCTCTGTAATTATAGCGAGTCTGGTCGTAGTTTAATGGCAACAAATCTTCAATTTAGAAGTATGGTCTACCAATTATTAATACATTTGGAAATGGTGTGTCATCTTCACTCCACTTGTCTCACTAAAACAGTGAGCCAAAAAAAGTAGGTCCAAGCTGTTTACTATGGTCAAAATGGGTTGTTTTTGCACTTGGTAAAGAATCAGTCATATTTTGGAAGAAGAAACTGAGGCTATTAATATTTTCAACTTATTTTCAGAAAAGGAAAGAAAGGATAATCTAACCTAAAGCCAAAATCTTACACAAGGTGGCTGGAGAATGATCTTTTCCCAGATAAAGGGTTTTTCAACTTAGCCATGTTAGGAGGAAGAAGAGATGAGACATTGTGGACTTGACTAACGTTTGTACACTGTTCAAAAAGTTTTCAAAATAATGTGTATTATTTTTCTTCTTTTAGTTGAGACAAAAACAAACAAACAAACAAACAAAAACACTAATGAGCTTACTCTTAAAAGGAGGTAAACAAGAAACTAGCAAAGATTGAGTGTTAGGTATTGTCCCCCTCCTTTTTTTTTTTAATTCTGTTATGCTAGTTACCATACAATACATCATTAGTTTTTGAAGTAGTGTTCCATGATTCATTGTTTGTGTAAAACACCCAGTGCCCCATGCAATATGTGCCCTCCTTAATACTCATCACCAGGCTCACCCATCCCCACATCCTTCTCATCTTTAAAACCCTCAGTTTGTTTCTTGGAGTCCATAGTTTTTCATGTTTCATTTCCCCCTCCAATACCCCCACTTCATTTTTCCTTTCCTTCTCCTAATGTCCTCCATGCTATTCCTTAGGTTCCACAAATAAGTGAAACCATATGATGATTGACTTTCACTGCTTGACTTATTTCACTTAACATAATCTCCTACAGTCCCATCCATGTTGATGCAAAAGTTGGGTATTCATCCTTTCTGATGGCTGAGTGATATTCCATTGTATCCTTGGATCACATCTTCTTTATCCGTTTGTCTGTTGTAGGGGATCTTGGCTCTTTCAACAGAATGGCTATAGTGGACATTGCTGCTATGAACACTGGGGTGCATATGGCCCTTCTTTCCAGTAAAATAGAGCTAGCCTATGACCCAGTGATTGCACTACTGAGTATTGACCTCAAAGATACAGATGCAGTGAAAAGAATTAGGTATTGTTAAAGCACAAATGCAGGGGATAGAAGATATGGTACAGAAGAGGGAAGGGCAACCATATGGCAGAGTAGAATAAAGTAGCTCAGGAAGAAATTAGTCATATCCAGATATTGTAAGGCATGTGGGGTTGGCAGGGAGAGCATGAGAAATCATGAGAGAAGAGAGAGAAAATGGACCAGGCAGGAGAGGTTTATAACATTTTAACATCTAAGGTAAGCATATGCAAAGCAGAATAGGGAAAGAAATAAAAGTTCTTATAAGAATCAATACATAAGGAATAACGTGGAGGACACTGGGAGATGGAGAGAAGTGTGCTGGGGGAAATCGGAGGGAGAGACAAACCATGAGAGACTGTGGACTCTGAGAAACAAACTGAGGGTTTTGAAGAGGAGGGTGGCAGGTGGTTGGGTGAGCCCAGTGGTGGGTATTAAGGAGGGAATTTATTACATGAAGCACTGGGTGTGGTGCATAAACAATGAATTTTGGATCCCTGAAAATAAACTAAAAGAAAAAAAAGACTGACTACAGACATGGACCTCAGTGTAACACAGATATGGAACTCACTGTAATACCAGCCACCTCCCACCGACACACACAGACTATGATAATAATAAATAATAATGCAATTAAGAAAATTGCCTGCCAAATAATTTTTCCTCTTTTTTATTTTTATGATTATTATTTTTATTTTATTTTTAAAGTTTTTATTTAAATTGGAGTTAGTTAAAATAAGGTTAATATTACTTTCAGGTGTACAATATAGTGATCAACACTGCCATACAATGGCTTAAATAAAAAAATGAAAAAAAAATTTTTAAAGATTTTATTTTTAAATAAAACCTCTACACCCAAGGTGGATTTCAAACGTACAACCCCACGATCAAGATTTACATATTTTACTGACTGTTCCAGCCAGGCACCCCAACAAATAAAAATTTTATAAAATTGTTGAGTTTGTGGGAGTCTCATTTGCTTAGTCAGTTAAGTGTCTGCCTTTGGCTCAGATCAGGATCTCAAGAGTCCTGGGATCGAGCCCCATATTGCTCATGCTCTCTCTCTCTCTCTCTCTGGCTTTTGCTCTTAAATAAATAAATAAAATATTTTTTAAAAAATTGTTGAATTTGTTTAACTAGTTTTAAACTAGTAGACAGAGATGCAGATAAAGTATGATGTCATGGCACGGAAAAATACAACTTACACGTTTTAAAAAAAAATGTGCAATGCAAGTTACCTCACTTCTTTTATCACCACACTGGGACTTTCCCTACTGAGTTGTTGTAATGTAAGGACCTATTTTATATTTTTATATTTTAGCAAGAGGCTTTCATTGAGGTTAACCCTTAAACTATCCTTGCTCCCCTTCCCCCAGGGGATTCACTTAAAAACAAGTCCTGGTAATCAGCTCCAGGTAACAAAGCCCATATACAAAAGTGGGTCAGGCCAGGTGGAGACATCAATCAGCGGGAGGGGGGGCGGTGTTTGCATATTGTCTCCCTAGATACTAAGGAGTATGCCCCACTCCTCTGCTCTTTGGGAACCTTTTTGGCACTAATCCTAATCAAGGTGTAATAGGCTGGGTCAAATGTCTATACTAGGGTAAATTGAACCTCAATTGGTCATCTAGCCTCACTGTGGAGATTCCTGTGTGCGTTAAAATCTCATTGGTCACCTGTGCGTGGCCAGGCCTGACTGCATGGTCTTTGCCCTTAAAAGCTAGACTGTGAAACAGCAAAGGGTTGCCTTCTCTCATAAGAGGTGTGGCCCCGAACGTTCGGTTAGATTCTTGATGCTTGGCATGAAATAAAGCTTTGCTTGACCTTTGCTTTACATCAGTCTCGCTCCTTTAATCATAGACCCATTATTGGGGCATAACAGTATTAATCTTAAAGTTATAAGTCCACAATGCATCCATCATCCATTCTACCCCTTAACATTCCCCTTTGGACAGACCCATGATCTAGAACAAGCCTTATTTTATAGTGCCTTGTAGGAGATTTTTGCTGCTGCCTAAATTGCCTACTTTCCTCTCACCATTACCACGGAAATTGGGTCCACTGAAACAAAGGTGTAGTGTAAGAAATTAAGACTTCCATAAATCTCTTTAAATAATAAAGTATAAGATAGTGATACCTTTTTTTCTGCCACATAACCAATTCTTGCAAGAATAAGGTCATATAAGAGAATTTACAACACATGCTAGCATTATCCTACTGGACCCAGACCATTTGTATGTTTCTCTGTCTCTGAGAAATGTAGATACTTACATGACTGAAACCTAAAAATTGTTTGATATGACCACTAATATCACCTACATTATTTTAAAGCCTGTTTAAGGCTTCTGTAATACATAGGCTTTGTAAACACTTATTAAGCATCTTGTATATATCAAACACTTAAAAAAAAATCTCTGCTTTAAAAAAAAAAAACTCTACCTCAATGGAACTTTGAGTCTGAAAAAGATACAGGCAATATACAAGGCAACAGATAGAATAATTACATATTTGATTATATACTCTGAGGATGTCACCTTAAATTGATATGAAAATGATCAGAAGGATCTGGATTTCTTGTCAAAATTTTTTGCCTTAAAAAGAAATTGATATTTAGGGAAAGTTGTTACTGAAAGAGGTCCTGTGTCAACCAAAAATGTTAAACCATGATCTCGCTAAATTTTCCAGTTGTGATCATTGCTTTGTTTAGCTGTCTTCTATTAAGACTGAATTTAGTAATTCAGTCTCAGATTCAGTAAGTCTTTTTTTTAAAGATTTTATTTATTTATTAGAGAGAGAGAGGGAGGGGCAGAGGGAGAGGAAGAACCAGACTCCTTGCTGAGCAGGCAGCTGATGCAGGACTGGATCCTAGTACCCTGGCATCATGACCTAAGCTGAAGGAAGACACTTAACCAACTGAGCCACCCAGGCACTCTAGACTGTAAACTTCTTAAAGGTAAAAAAGTTTATTCTTCTAGTAGTTCCACAGACATTTCTAACATCCATAAGAAAGCATGTACTGATGTAAAATGCCAGCAAATCAAATTATTTAAAAAAGAAAGAAAGAAAGAAAAGATATATCTGGATAAAGAGAAAAACAGAAAATCTAATAATACATTGAATTATTAGAGCAAAAGTGGAGGAAGAGAAAATAAATATGAGATAGAGATTTCCACTAAAAGAAAAAAATTGAATAAGGCAGGAGATTTAGAAAATTATTATGACAGACTTGAGAAAAAAATAAAATAGGAATTTTTAGAAAATAGCAATGAATGAAAAGGTAAATTGTTCCTACCTCTATAATATTAGCTGTTTGTTGTTGTTGTTGTTGCTAATTTACCTACTTATGCTAATAAACAAAGAAAGGCTTCATTTAGGGATAAGGTTTCTCTCTCTCTATATATATTTTTTTTCCATTTAGGGATAAGGTATATGTATATATACATAGATATATATGTATATATATATATATATATATATTTAATTTTAATTGTTAGAAAATGTGTCACAGAAACTGTTTAAACTTTAAGATACAGATGCAACATGTAATGAACTGCATTCTTTGAACGTCTAATTTGTAAATGCTGTTAGAGGAAACTTGGTGGAAATGTTCTTATGTGATTGTGTTTCTGGAACTAAGTATATTTATTAATAAGGAATAGTCGAAAATTATGAAATGACCAGGAGCGGACAATTTTCCTAATCCTATCAGCTCTTTGCAGCTCTTTTATTAGCCCCCTTCAGGAAAATCAGCTTTTTTATCTAATTAAATTTTATATTAATGTGCTTTTGACTTTTGGCCTTTCTCTTCCTTCTGCTCTTTTTTTCCCCTAAATTACATGTTTCTGTTTAACAGCTACTATCAATTCTTTGATATGAATTCTCAACATCAATTTACTAACTCCAGAGATGAAGGAGCATCAATATTTAGAAGCGAAGAATACAAAGCCTTGGGCATCTGGATGGCTCAGTCACTTAAGAATCTGCCTTCGACTCAGGTGGTGATCCCAGGGTCGTGGGATGGAACCCCAGGTTGAACTTTCTGCTCAGCTGGGAGCCTACTTCTCCCTCTCCTTCTGCCTGCAGCTCCCTTTGTTTGCGTTCTCCCTCTCTTTGTCAACTAAATAAAATATAATAATGTAAATAATACATTTATTTATTTATTAAAATGCAATTATTACACAATACATAATGTATCGCATAATTATAATAATGATTAAATAATTTATTAAATATTTATATTAAATATATCAATTTAATTAAATAAATATTTTTAGAATTTAAAATATTTCACATTTAGATTATTAAATATTAAATCATTAATTTAATAAATAAATATCTAAACATAATTAAATAAAATAATTTATTTATTAAAATGAATAAAATAATGTTGTCATTATCTGAGCATGTATTTTTAAATAGTCTTAAAAAAACCATGTAATAAAGTCTACATACATTGAGTTTAGATATTTATACAAGTTAACCCAGACACTCAACCCACAGACAGTTTCAAAACTTTTGTTTTTATCTACTACTCAAAATACGATTTTAATGTATTTATTTGTAACTTAGACATAGCAAGGAAACTTGGAGGAAATGGAGACATTTGCTTTTAATATTTGAAAATTATTTGGTGATTTAAAAAAAATAAAAACCTTAACACGTGAGCATTTCTTCTTAAATAACACTGTGAAGTTTCTGAGTCGCATTCTATTAAAAGTGCTGATAAAATGGCCTCAGTTACTCATTTAAATTATCAGCTGAATGGGTAACAAATGAAGTAGAGAGCTTTTTAATTATTTATGAATGTATTGCTTGTGGATGGAGTGCCACATAGAGTTACCTCTCTTTTTGGCTTTGTTTTGTGAGCAGTAGTGGAATCTATGAATGTGATTAAATATAAGGACATTCACAGAAATTCTTAATGAACTTCTGGGGAAGGGCAATAAGTGCAAGGAAAAACTGCAGCAAGACTAATTACAAATTTCAAGTGGTCATCGCTTAATTATAGAAGCTTTTAAGTTCAAGTAATATATCATTTTTATGAGCCTATCATATTGTATTAATTACCACAAACTGCACTCTTAAACACTTATCTTTTCACATATTTCTTATTCTTAGTACTTAAAATTATCCTTATGATTGATAAGTAAATGGATTTTACTGACAATGCATTTATTTACATAAATAAATAATGCTGTTTATATATATAAAAACAATTGAATATGTGTATGTGTTCAATGAATTTTTTTTCAAATTAACATCTTAATTCTACCACATTAGTTACAAATAGATATAGACTTTATAGATTCATCAAATATTTTATTCTCAAATTTATATGTCCTTTGTGAAGTAAATGAAACTGTATATATTAAATATAATACTATCACATGTAACAGTTACTAGTGCATCCCAGGACATACATAGGTCAGGTCCTCCTCAAGGCATCACGGATAACTGGATTTAACTTTCTATCCTAGGAGTCTTCTGTATATTTCTGTGGCTTTTATACTACAATCAGGAGGAAGAATTCTTTTGCTAAAAGCTTCCAAATGACTATGCGAGTAGATTATTTGTAGACTAGTGATATAATATTATAGTTTAATATGTGAAGCATGATAAAATAAAATGCCATTGCCATATTTAATTTGTTCAGTAAAGCATTCATTTAGTTATCAAGCATTCATTTTCTTTTTTTAAAGATTTTATTTATTTATTTGACAGACAGAGATCACAAGTAGACAGAGAGGCAGGCAGAGAGAAAGGAAGGGGAGCAGGGTACCTGCTGAGCAGAGAGCCTGATGTGGGACACTATCCCAGGACTCTGGGATCATGACCTGAGCAGAAGGCAGAGGCTTTAATGCACTGAGCCACCCAAGAGCCCCAAGCATTCATTTTCTTTATACAGAAGAGATAGAACAATATTATATAGTAGAAAATACAGTAAATAATCTAGAAACCTTGATCATTTTGTTTTGGCAATTTTAGAACATAAAATTAGCTAAAGCTCAAGTGCAAGTTATATTTGTATCATAGGAGGAAAAGTTAATTAAAAGTTTGTTTATTACCATAGTTTAACACTTCAACGAAATGATAACGAGTCCAAAATCAATGAATATATGAAGTATACAATAAAAACAATAATCTTGAGTGTATGTGACTCACTGTAGGTATTGATAGGCTAGAAATCAAAGGGAAAGTATCTATAGGGTTTGTTCAGTTCCATGCTCATCAGATTAATAGGCTTTCTCATATTGCTTCCTTCACCACATTAATTTGTCTAATGAAGTTTTCAAGAGTTAAAGACAGTGATAGGTTCACGGCTGGAGAGAAGGTACAGAATCTAAGATAGTTCAGCAGTGCTTATTATTTAAGAGAAAGACAGCATGGGAGGTGAGGGGTATATCATGCATCCTGTTTTCACTCCCTTTGTGGAGCACCTACCCTGGAGGTCATGTAATAATAACCATGACCAAAAAACAATAAAAAAACCCAAACATCCATGTGGAAGTGCCATCCCTGCCTGGAGATGAGTAGACTGCTCAAACAGATCCTGGGCAGGCATCTCAGCCCAGGCCTGTGCTGGGGAAGCTGGTTCATGGCTTTGGGCGCAATCAGGAAGCCAGCAAACTGACGGGAGAGTGCAGCCAGGGTTAACAGGACTGATGATCTTTTTGCAGCCAGGCCGCGGGTGGACACCCGCTCAAGGAGCCAGGCTAGGAGGCTGCCCAGCGCCAGCGCTGGCAAAGCTTGCAGCCCCCGGGGCTTCCCCCCGGCCCAGCCAGGGCGGGGCCTCAGGAGGGAGGGGGGCGGGGCGGCGCAGAGAAGGGGCTTTGCTAATTGCCAAAGCGAAAAGTGAGCTCGCGGAGGACTCAGGAGGGAGGAGGGAGGGGGCGGGTGGAGGGCGGCGGGGAGAAGGCGCTTTGCTAATTGCCGAAGCTGGAAGTGAGCTCACAGAGGATGTGGCTGAGAGTCTGGGAGGAGGTGGAGGAGCTGGCGGAGGAGGGGCGGGCAGCGCCGCGGTGCTGTGCTGCGGCCCAGTCGGGACTGCAGGACCCACCGGACTCGCCTCCCGTGCGCTCCCCTGTGAGGCCTCGCTGTCCCACTCCTGCTGCCTGGTGCCCCTCCCCGCCCCAAGGCTTCTCCGGACCACCCTCTGCACAGGGGTAAAGTGACACCGCGCCGCGCCCTCACCTGGAGCAGAAAGCGCGGACCCGACCTGGGGGCGGAGAGGGAGGTTGTGGAGGCCCAGCCTCCCGGAACCCCAGGGCACCGGGACCACCCCGGACGCTGCGCCAAACCCGGGTCCTCATGGGGTCGGGCTGGGGACAGCGCCTTGCGAGGTGCCCCCCGCCAGCAGGCACGCTAGCACCCATCTTTCCGCAGCCCCATGCGCCCGTGCTGAGGACCCCCTTCCCTCCCCCGCCGTGGCCCCGCTGCTTTTGTTCTGGACTTGGGATCCCAGGTGGAAACTAGTCCCTCAGACCTCCCTGGCAGCAAGGAGGGCAGGGAGGGATTCTTGGTTTTCTGCCCTGGCTCCTCCTCTCTCCCCATTCACAAGCCTTTTGGCTTCCCTTTCCTCTCCTCATTGTCAGTTTTCTGAAATGGTTTTCTTCTGCATGTTGACCCAAAGAGCTATTTCATGAATGAATATACACGAAACTGAGTTGGGGCCCACCTGTGAGAGGCCACCTGTAGAGGCCTTTCATTAGAATGGTCTCTGGTTCTAGCCTCAGTTCAGAATACTGCATGTACCTGAGGACCAAGTCCAGATGTTTCTTTCATCTCTGACTTGAATTTGAAATCCTCCTCAGACTTCAGCTTCCAGGATTTCTCCAGTCCTTGCTCTCCCACTGTCTTGGTGGGGATCCGCCATGAGTGTTGAACACAGGAATGAATGAATGATATATACCCCAGACTGCTGGGGCTTTGTCTTCTTTTGCTGAGGTTGGAAAGGCTTGGGAGAGACCCCCTGTATGCAGATAGAGAGCTGCATGCAATTGCTTAGATAAACGTGTTCCCCACTTAATTGCTTGGGCATTGAACATTTCGCCCTTAACCTGTGGCTTGAGCAGTTAGGAGGAGACAATCTGGAGGTGAATCAGAAGATGGCTGAATCCACATGGTGGTGGTCTGGGTTTGGGAGATTTTCCTGTAGATTCAAAGGAAAGATATAAATTCTTCCAGTGGGGAGTGGTAAACTTTTTATCGATGGGAGATGGAAAATAAATGGTCTGGTTAAACTTTCCCGCCCCCTCAAAACCCATTATTTGAAAACACAAAAAGCAAAGTGAAGGGAGAAATCCTCCCACTCCCATTCCCACTCACCTCCATAGCCATCTCCTCTTCCAAGAACCTAACAGACAAGGTGCCAAGAAGTGTTAGGTACCAGCAGTGGTCTCAGATCTCATTCAAGAATCATGGTGAAAGGCTTTCAAATAGATTGTGGGGGAACAGGGGTCCAATTAGGGGGGACAAGTTTAAGGTTTGCCTGGTCCCCTAAAAATTAATGGCACTAGAGAAGATGAGCTTTGGGAACTATAGCTTAATGGATACAATGTGTTAAAAGCTTCAGTGAGTCATGGTGGGAAGAGGCTATGAGGGCAGCAAACACAGTCCTAGATGATGTTATTAATAGCATTATAGGCTCTAGATTTCCTGTGGTGGTGTTCTTGGCAAGACCAGCCCGGCCAAAGTGGATACTCTCAACCTGGAACAGAGGGTCTTGGAGATGCCAGCACGTGAGGTATAATGAGAGGGTAAAATGATAGGAGGTGTCCTTTGGAAGGACTGACTCCTTGACTTTAAAAGGGAGAACCCAAATCTGTAGGTGAAATCTTTCTGGCTACAAAGAGGGCCAAGGCCTCCTAAGGCCAAGGTCTCCTCGTCACTTTCAAAGATGTCGAAGAATATATTCAGACATTTCAAAGATGTCCTCATATCATTGGTTCCCACTCTGGAATTCTATCAATAAGGTGAGAGTTCCTCTAGTTGAAAAAGAGATCTAAAAAGACTTTCCTTTCTCATGTAATTTCTGTAACCTCCAGGACACACCCACCTCCCCCTTCCAGCTCTGTAATGAAGCCACAGCTGGTGCCAATTTGTGGAACTCCTTAAAGGCTATTCTCCCTTATATACCCCCGGACCAAGTTCCCATGCTCCCTCACCCAATTTCCTGCACTCACCTCCCACCTGGTGTGTTCACACCTGCAAGTGCCTTTTACCAACCCCTTTGCCAAAAGGCAGCCAGAGTGACCTTTCAAAGACCTATCAGTTCCTGGCATTTGTCTCCATAGAAATCTGCACTGATCTTCTAACAAATTCTCAGTCCTCCAAAGGCACCCATAATCCTCCCATCAGTCTATTCATACCCCTCCAACTGACTGATGCCTGTTCTGCCCCATCTCTCTGCCCTTCAACCACACTGCCTCCTTCTTCCTGTGGAGACCTCTCATGGCACCTGCCTCCAAGCACAGGTGATTCCCATTGATGGGAAGACCCTCTTCTCTCCCCCATCTCCCCACTCCAGTTACTCCCACTTATTCGTGAGCTCACAAGCCCCATGGTACACACTCTCCATGCAGCCTGCTCTCTCTTTTCTAGCACTGGCCTCCGTTTCTAGCTGTGCTTGTGTCATGGATGTCCTTCCCCAGCCAGCCTCCAAGCTCTCCTTCCCTTTAGCTCCAACACCTGACACAGTGCCTGGCACGTAGTAAGCCCTGGCTAGCTTCTAAGAGCCTCACTGAGGGACTGAAAGCATTTTAAAAATGTCACTACGTAGGCTCCAAACTGTAGGCAGAAAAAGCTTTGCCTGGATTGACATTTTAGAGACGTATTGGTCAAGTTGGATGTGTTCACTGACTTTACCTTGTAAAATTAAAAAAAAAAAAAAGGACCTCTGTATCGCTTCGCATCTACCGAAGGCGCATGTATACTACTAGACCACGTTATGAGCTTAATGGAAGGAGACAAGATGTTTTCGCTAAGAAAATGTATAAGACTGTTGAGGTCAAGTGGGAGGAAACAGTCCGTTTGTTGGAGCATTGCTATCTTACTCTATCACAGCCACTCTTAAAAATCTGACACGGGGTGAGTCAGAATTGTCTGTCGGAGATGAGTTAGATCTGGCTCATGTTCCTACAGACATGAAAGCCAGAAACGAAGAAGGAGGCTTTGAAAGCGTGGGTTGAGGAGGCCGTGTGGTTCACTGCGATGAGCTCAGTGCCCAGGGCCACCAGCAGACATGCTGGCCTGTGTCCGTCCTTTGTTCTGGGGTCCCTCTTGCACCATGTGGTGAGGCTGGTGGCTGGGAGCAGCTCAGACAGTACCTGGTGGCATCTTACCTCTCCCACCCTCCTGTGGGCTCCAGTAGGTCCCAAGGGACAGCCTGCCTTCCTTGAAAAGCCCAGTAGCACTGGGAGCAGAAACTGGGGCCAAAGAGTGAGCACCCTGTTTGACAAGCTGGACCAGCCACCTCTTCTTCAGATGCAGGGGGAGCCCTGGCATGCTGACTCCTCCCTTCTCCCTTTCCCCTTTCCTCTCTTCCTCCCTCTTTCCTTCCCCTCTCTCCTTCCCTGGTGGTGCCCTTTCCCAATGCCCACTTCATCCCTTTTCCTTTCTACATGCCTGTCTTCTAGAGTTTCTTCTCTTTCCTCCCCATTACTTCCCTTCATCTGAATCTCCTCTTTGGTTCCTTTGTCCCTGCTCTCTGCTCCTCCTCCCCTTCCCTGGCTCCTGTTCAGCTCCATCGCTAATGCAGGCAGAGCTGGATTAACATGCTCACTTGCTAGCTCAGCCACCCTCCAGAGAAGTCACTCTTCGGTGGCCACCTTCCTGACCCTCTGGTCGCTTCTCCACTTGTTCAGATATTGCTCTGAAGTCTGAGGAGGACAGAGCGGGGCTGCCACAGAAGCAGGCCAGAGGAGAAACCAAACCATGTGTCCACACTGTCCCCCAGCACTGCTGCTCTGAGAGCTTTCTGAGTCCTCAACAGGGTTAGGATTTAGGGGCTTCTTCAGAACCGGGAGTGAAAACAACCATAGGAAAAAAGAAAAGCTACGGCCCCCACACAAAAATAATAATCACAAATGAAAACTATGTTAACTCTGAGTCCCAAAGTCGAAAAATTGCCTTGAATCTGTCACTAGAAAGCACCCAAGGCCTCACTCTCTGGGTTCTGGGTGCCCTGGGAATGGCAGGAGGCTCTGACAGGCGCGTGGGAGTGCGGAACTATGGGGGCTAGCCTGCCGTCTGGCGGGGGGGGGGGGGGGGGGGGGGGGGAGGAGAGGTTACCTCCTGTGGTGCCGTCCTGGCCCGACCCCCTGCGGACAGGGTGTGGCGCGGCGTCCGGGGTGGTCCTGGTGCCCTGGGGTTGGCGGGAGGCTGGGCCCTGACCACCCCACACCCCGCTCCTGTCCTGCGTTTTCTGCTTCAGGTGAGGGCGCGTCGCGGTGTCACTTTACCTGTGAGCAGAGGGTCCTCCAGAGAAGCCATGGGGCGGGGAGGGGCAGCAGGCGGCCTGAAGGCCTGAACGGGAACGGGACACCGCGGCGTCAGGGGCTAGGCTGCAGCGTGGGAGCACAGGGGCAGCGAGTATGGTGTGTCCTGCAGTCCCGAATGGGCTGCAGCACAGCACCCTGGCGCTGTGCGCCCCTCCTTCCCGCCTGGGCAATTAGCAAAACCCCTGCTCAAGGCCGCCCCCGACCCGCCCCCCCCTTCCCTCCCGAGTCCTCTGAGAGCTCACTTCCAGCTTTGGAAATTAGCAAAGACCCTTCTCTGCTCCGGCCCCGCCCCCTAACTTCTGAAAACTGAACCATGGCTGGGGTGCGGGGCTAAGCCCTGGCATGCTACTGCATTGCCAGCTCCAGCGCTGGGCAGCCTCCTAGCCGGGCTCCATGAGCGGGTGTCCACGTGCAGCCTGGCTGCGAATAGATCATCAGTCTTAAACGCCGGCTGCACTCTTGGGTCAGTTTGCTGGCTTCCAGATTGCGCCCAAAGCCAGGAACCAGCTTCCCCAGCACAGGCCTGGGCTGAGATGCCTGCCCTGGATCTGTCTGAGCAGTCTCCTTGACTCCAGGCAGGGATGGCACTTCGACCTGGATGTTTGGGTTTTTTGTTTGTTTTTTTTGGTCATTGGTTATTACATGACCTCCAGGGTAGGTGCTCCACAAAGGGAGTGAAAACAGGACGCCATATATAAGCATACAGCCATTCTAGAAAAATAGCTTGGGGTTCTCCTGGAAACGCTGCATTGGTCCTTGCACTATGGTTTAATAGAAAAGGGATTATGCACCAAGTTACTTAAATGAGCATAGGTTGAAATCGTTTACTGAGAGTAAATATTTTAAATAGTTATATTTTAACTAAATCTATCATCAATCATAAATCTATTACACGAAGGTTACAGGCAATTTAAAAGCAAGAGCACTCTATTCAGGGTTTTAAATAATCCCTGTCTGTCTTGGCACATGAGAATGCAAAGATAGGAAATGGTTTGTAAAAGATCATATAATAGCTTTTACTAATTCTATTTATTTGACAGACAGAGATCACAAGTAGGCAGAGAGGCAGGCAGAGAGAAAGATGGGGAAGCAGGCTCCTCGTCAAGCAGAGAGTCTGATGAAGGGCTTGATCCCAGGACCCTGAGATCATGACCTGAGTCCAAGGCAGAGGCTTAACACACTGAGCCACCCAGACGCCCCCAGATGAAATACATTTCTGACTTAGAAACTTCAGATAGAATTATTTTGTCCATGATGACAACTGAAGAAAATGTGTCATCCCTAAACCTAACCTTAAACCCTACCAACGCTGAAACCTAAGCTGACCTTAAAGCCCAAACTAGAACCCTGAATCCCAAACCTGGAATGGAACCCAAAGCCTGTACCTGAGCCCTGGATCCAAGCCCTGAACCACGAACCCAAACTCTAAACCAGACCTCCAAGTCATGAAACCTGAACCCAAATCTCAGCATGAAGTCAAACCCCAAATTTGACCTTGAACTTTATCCCATAAGCCCTGAGTCTTAAAGCCTAAATCATAAACTTAAAGCCCTAAACTATAACTCTGTTCCCTTGTCCTTCACTCTAAACCCTCACCCTAACACTAAACCCAAAGCCTGATCTAGAACTCTGACTAAAACCTGAACCTGAACCCAAATTCAAACCCTTCACCACACTTTGCATATGCACTTGCCATTGATGGATATTTGCAGTTTCTACCTTTTGATTCTTGTGAACATTGTTTGGGTTGGGGGCTAGGGTTAGGGTCTTGGATTAGGGTAGGGTCCAGGCTTGAGACCAAGTTGAGGTCAGAGTGTGGGTCTGCATCAGGGCCATGTTCAGTGCCACTGTTTGGGTCAAGGACTGTTGTAATTCCACATTGTTTCCAATTCATTGTTCCTTAGCTATTTGGGGGGAAGTTGGGGGGTATTGGGCTCCATGCAGCTTGAATTTCCGGAATGAAATGGCATCAGCTGGACCCGGGGAGGGAGCAGGACCTTCCACTGAAGGGTGAGCTCCCACAGTCCTGCACTGCCTTGCACCGCCTGCAGATGGCGCCAGACCCCAGCTCCCGCCCTGAGCCCAGGCTGCACAGCCACAGCTGGGACCAGAGCCCCGCCTCTTCAGGACCCACTGTGGAGACTTCTGGAGAATGTGGGGCGCCTCCCACCCTGACAGGACAAGCTGAGGAGGGTGTGGCTCTGCATCCACACTGACCGGACCCGTTGTGGAGGACGCGCCCACACTGGCAGCAGTCCAACCTCCTAAGGACCAGATGCTGGAGGAGCTGAGGAGAAGCCGCCTGAGTGGACTGTCAAGGGGTTCGTGGTCTCAGGACCCCACAGAGGAAGGGCGCCCTGTGTAGACACTGGGGCTTCCGTCGTTCTGAGCACCTAGGAGTGCCACTAATTTGTGCATATTGATTTTGTTCCTTGCAAGATCTTGAATTTATTTGTTCGATTGGCCTTAAACTCAATCTGCCAGTTATTTGACCAGCAGCATGGATTTAATTGGGAAGAGCAGAGAATGGCAGTCTGGGCTGAGCAAGCTAAGGTCCCATCACAGGCAAGTGCGAGAAACAAAGGAGAGGAACATTATTTCATGGAGGAGGAAGAAGTTGGGAAGGGTGCTTGAAGGAAAGTCCCTTGGAGAAAGGCAGGGTGATGGAGAATTCTCACCAGCTGAGCTGCAAAGCTCCTACAAAAAGTCAGGAGATGAACCTCCAGCTTCCCCTGTGGGGCCTGGAATTGGTGAGTCTCTCCTGTGGGGAATTGCAATGTGGAGTCTGTAATGGGCACTGAGCAGCAGGCGCCCCCTTCCAGCCTCCCCTTCTGGCATCCCCAGTCCACTTTACTGGGGCTTCCCTTCCTGCTTTTGCACAGTTCTAACCAGCTTGTGGTGGAACGTTGTGGAAAAACTGAAATTCCAAATCCACTGCTTCTACTGCACCTGAGATACAGGGGCCCATGATTTAATTCTCCCACGAGTCTCTTGCTAACATGTGTCCTCTCCATGTTGGGTGACCTGGATCTGGGAGGGCTTGGCCTCCATCCCAAAGTCTGATGTTCTCTCTGCTTCCGTATCGTCGTGCTAACATGGTTGTTTGGAAGATTCATTTCCTCTGTGGTGATTTCAAAGTGCAGTCAGCTTGTTATAGCAGCACAAATACGTGCTGTCTCCACACTCAGATTCCCCAGCCGTCATTTCTTTACCACGTTTGCCACTTCACACGGGATGCTTCAGTGTGTTTGATCCCACACCAGGACAATGTCCTGCAGAACCACCACATAACCTGAAATGAGGACATCATTACGAACCCATCCAAGGGTTAGTGTTAGGAACCAGGGACATGGCAGGACTGACCTGAAGACCCCATGGAGAGCTGTCAGGGTGGCTGAGTTGACAGTGGAGGTGAGGGTGAGTGTCTGGCTCTGGCTTTGTGTCCAGGAGTCAGCTCTGTGTGGGTGTGTCCTCAGCTAGGCATGCAGATTTCTGCTCCTCTGAATCCTTTCCGGAGTTCCAAATGGCACAGTTTCCTTCTGGGCAGCAGGCTGAGTCCTCTGGGATTGCCCATGTGTCCCCAAATTGTAGGGCACCTACTGCAAGGCCTTTGGGGTCACAATCCTGAGAACCGAACCAAACCAAAGGTTATGGTTAGGGCCCACCACATGGCAGGCCCGATCTGCCAGCACTCTGTCCATCTTTCTGGGGGAGGAAGCAGTCGAGGGATTTGTTCAGGGTGAGTGTCAAGCTCCAGGTTTGCATCCAGTGGCCTGCTGAATATGGGGGTGTCCAGAGGTAGGAATGCAGATTTCAGTTCCTCTGAATCCTTTCTGGAGTTCCAAATGGCATGGTTCCTTTCAGGGTGGCAGGGTGAGTTTTATGGTGTTCCTCACTGTCCCCAATCTCTGAGGCTTTGGAGCCAGGCCGTCGGGGACACACCTCTCAGGACAGAATCTAGGCTTAAGAGTTTGTGCCTATGGGCATGGCTGCACTGATCTGAAAGCACTGTGGCGAGGATCACAGGGGTCTGAGTTGAGAGCATGGTTCAGGATCAGTATCAAGGTCTGGGTTTGTGTCCAGTGGACCGCTGAATGTGGGGGTGGTCTCAGATGTCCAAGACGATTTCCCCTACTCTGAATCCTTTCCAGCATTCCAAATAGCCTGGTTTCCTTCTGGGTGGCAAGCTGAAATCTCTGGGATTTCTCAGGTCTTGCCATTGCCCTTGCAAGGGCAAGATACTTTTTACAGTAAAAGAATTCACCAGATGAGCTGAACAGCAGAAAAGACACAGCTCAAGAGTTAATCAGTGAACAGGAATATCATGCCAAAAACTTCTTTGATAACACACTACAGAGCAAGGGAAGATAGGAGAGAAAGCTGAGATATAAAGGACAAACCCTCCAACTTTCCAACATCATTCCCTACTTGTTTATTTCCATTGCTGTCAGCTCCTTCCCAGTCAAAAATATGTCACCTGAGCCAGCCTTTTTTCTTCCTGAGATTGGGGCACTGCAAAGCCCACCAGAGGGGCCAAGGGCACCCCTATACCTGCTGAGCTGAGCCCATTTGTACCCCAACTGTGAGGAGGTACCAGCCTGTCCCCCTGGTGCTCCATGGTCTGTGGCAGTCCTTCCTTCTGGACCCTGCTTTGCTGCTCTATTTTCGCTAACCCTGGTCTCAAACTAGGGATTGCTCCTGGAAGAGGAACTCAGGGAGATGAGGCTCAGGAGGGTCTCCCTGCCTGGAATCTTCGTGTGAGGAGTGCACAGCCAACAGATTTTGCCCAGGGACTTGCAAAATGCAGAGAGGCAGATTTCTTTTCTCTCTTTCTCTCTCTCTCTAGCCTCATACTAACCAGGAGTTCTTAGAACTTTCTTCAGTGACTTCTAGGTGTAGCTTGGCCACTTTTTCACAGAAAGGCCACTTGAGCATGATGAAACACACGTATAAGCAGTACAAATGGATTTCATTACATTAAAAAAAAAAAAACAATAAGCCAATGCACACAGACCTTTGACAGCAGCACAGGACGCTCAAGGGACCAGAGTTCCTATTTTGGGCAATAGTGGTAGAGGCCGGGTTCTGCCATGCAGGTCCCTAGACCTTTGGCAGTTTCCACGATTGCAAATCCAGACATGCAGAATCCTGAGGGACAACCTACTAACTGCAAAAGAGCAAAAATTCATCAGGATTCAGAGAGTGGAAATCCATTTGTACTGGAAAAGAAAGAAGTAGGCTTGCTGTGAATCCAGCAGGGAGGACAGGCATAGATAAAGGCTGGTGTATGGGTCACGGAAACTATTGTTTCTCAAGGGTCCTGCTGTCTCTGTAAAATGCTATGAGGACTGTCTCTTGGGGACCTCCTGCTTTCCTACCAGTGACACCCCCAGATTCTGCTTTGCTAGTCCCATGGATTCCTGGGGATACCCAGTTGATAAGCTATGCTGTCCTCATGACAACACTTGCTAATGGACTGAATGTTTGTGTCTTGTCCCAATTCAGATGTTGAAGCCCTGACCCTCAAGGAGTGCCATCAGGAGGTATGGGCTTTGAGAGGTGGTGAGGTCATGAGATTGGAACACTTGTGAATGAGATAAAAGCACTTCTGAGAAACGACCTGAGAGATTGTTCTGCCAGCTGTCATCCATGCAAGTCTACAACAGAAATATGGGCATTTGTAGATAATGAAGCAGTCTCTTGCTAGATATCAGATCTCCCAGGATCTTGCTTTTGGACTTCTCAGTCTCTAGAACTGCAAGGAATAGTACATGTTTTGCTGTTTCAGCCACCCAGTCTGTCATCATTTGTTGCAGCAACTTGAACTGAATAAAGCAGAGCCCAAGTCCTGGTTAATCCCTGCTTCTACTCATTTCCCCTCAGAAAGAGCTTCTAATCCAGAACTGACCTCTGCTTTCCATACACGTGCTTCAGACTCCTTCTGTGAGAGCCCAGACTTTGTAAAAGACTCCTCCCTCATGGCAACCAGCATTCTGTGACTCCTGAGGACTGTCCTCCCTGACTGTATTGAGTCAATCAAACTGATTTTGATTCTGGAGTCCCAGGATCAAGGACTGCATCAGGCTCCCAGCTTCATGGGGAGTCCGCTTCTCCCTCTGACCTTCTCCCCTCTCATGCTCTCTCTCTCACTCTCTCTCTCTCTCTCAAATAAATAAATAAAAATCTTTTAAAAATCTGATTTTAACAGACCATAAGCTTGTTCTTGCTGGTCTTTGGAAGATTAGGCATTAGCCCTTCGGAGAAAGTTCTGAATGGCTGCTTCATGAAGGGGTGAACTGTGTCCCCAAAGTCTCTTTTTGCTGCCTTCTAATCACAGATGCTGAGACAAATCCTCCCAGGTGCTGGTTTTTCAAAGCACTTAATGCTTTGGCTTTGAAGTTCCTCACTTGACAGTTCTGCTTTAATCAGTTTGTGACAAAACAGCCAATTGGTGGTGGATGCAAAGTGCACTGATAAAGTTAATATCAGGGAACAATTTTTTGAGTGTCATGCATGTGCACGTGTGTGCACACACATATCCATGTGCTAAGCATTATGGTAAATGTCTGACAAGAACTAAAACATCAAAAAGTCAGGATACCCCATTAGCTGATATTTTTATTATTCCTACATCCTAAACTATGAAAAACAGGGTCAGAGAATAAGAAGTGGCAAAAAGAATCAAGATTTGAGGCAGTTCGATTTCTCAGCCAGCCTTGATCAATAGGCATGTACACCTGTGTCTAGTTTCAGCTCTGTGTAACCTTGCCATAACCGTGGATAAGCCATTCATCTCTCAAGTTCAGGTTCTTGGTCCAAGGAGGGAAGGGGCACAGGTTGAGTACCTCCAGTGGGACTTCCTGGCAGGCTTGTTCATCCAAGCATTCCTGTTTCAGTTTGAGTAATTGAAGCCAGTCTTTGTTTTACCGAAGGCCAAGCTTGTCCAGTGTGTCCATGCCACCAGCCAACAGCATTTGTCCATGCCATGTAACAACTGAGCAACATTCATAGGAATGGGGGGAGGAAAAGATGTCCACAGGTGTTGACAGATGTTCTGCATGGAGGAACAGGAGCTGGGGCCATCACCTGCTGTTTCTAGTGGCCTTCTCTGTCGAGTTAAAATAAATGGCAATTATTTGCAATGACAGGGGTGAAAGTAGAGGGTATTATGCCAAGCGAAATAAGTCAGTCAGAGAAAGACAATTATCATATGATCTCACTCATATGTGGAGTTCAAGAAACAAACCAGAATCATAGGGGAGTAAAGGAAAAAAATAAAACAAGATGAAGTCAAAGAGGGAGACAAACCAGAAGAGACTTTAAAAAAAAAGATTTTTATTTACTTATTTGACAAACAGAGATCACAAGTAGGCAGAGAGGCAGGAAGAGCGAGAGAGGAGGATGCAGACTCCCCAGGGAGCAGAGAGCCTGATGTGGGGCTCGATCCCAGGACCCTGAGATCATAACCTGAGTTGAAGGCAGAGGCTTTAACCCACTGAGCCAGCCAGGTACCCCTCAGAAGAGACTCTTAATCACAGTAAACAAACTGAGGGTTCTTGGAGGGGAGAGGGATGGGTGGATGGGGTAACTGGGTGATGGACATTAAGGAAGGCATGTGATACAGTGAGCACTGGGTGTTACAAAAGACTGATGAATCACTAACCTGTATGTCTGAAACTAGTATTATATGTTAATTAATTGTATTTAGATTAAAATTTTCTTTAAAAATAATTTTAAAATAAAATAAGTAACAATCCAATAATGATCAGAGTTATCCAGCAGGGAGTATCAGATCTAGATGTCAGTTAAATTTAAGGGGCTTGCCGAAGTATAGGAGAGTCACGCTAGGTCATTTTCCTGTGTGGGGAAGTCTTCAGGGGCAGTTCCAAAGACAAAGATTATTAATATTTCTCCTTCCCCCATTCCTCTTAGAGCCAAAGATGTTTCCTCCACTCACCCACTGGCCCTGTATGTAGGTGTTGCTTTCTCTCTACCAATCAAAAAATCAGTGAGTAACTATAACTTCACCTTTTCCAATATCCCCCTACCCCCGACCTTTGGTCTTTAATGGCCATGGGCAACAGGGACAAAGACATTTTTTAAAAACTTACAGAGATCTATTATGCTCTACTACCTTGGCCCGCATGGGCCACTGCAAAGGGATTCTGTGAACCGTGTACTCAGATGAATGGTCATTATCTTCAAAAAGGCAGGGGCAGTGATAGACACAGGAACCAAAAAAGCAAGAGTTAACGGACCATCAGAATAATGGAGTACCAACACTTTTATGTCCTTGGCTTGAATCCTCAAGGTCCAGTGTCTCAACAGAATTTTCATTTTGGTCTCATCTGCCTCACTTGTCCACCCCTGGGCCAGTTGGCAGTTATACTGAGAACCGGAAATTTTCCTTAGAAGAGAGAAAGAGTATTTGTCAGGTAAACCAAGGAAATGTCCATTATAGGAAGTTAGGCCTTTTGTCATGGTACTCCATTAGCACCCTCCTGACTGTTAAAGAAAAAAAAAATATTGTGACACCCATTAAAGAGAGTAAGGAAGATTTTATTCAAGGGATGCTACTATGATGAGATTTTATTGTATAGTATGGGAGAGAAATCTGGCTCAGCTCAGACAAATGGAGATTTACAGCTAAAGAGCATGGTGGGGATCACTGAATGTAAAATTAAGATGGAACATCAAGGGTAAGGATGAAGGGATTCTGGCTAAACCATCTGGACAGTAATATTGTTGAAGGAAGGCTAGGGTCATAAACTATTGAGATCAGGGGATAAGGAATTTTTTAAAAGACTTATTAATACATTTTAGAGAGAGGGAGCAGGGGTAGGGGTAGAGGGAGAGGGAAAGAGAATTTTAATCAGACTCTTCACTGAGCATAGAGCCTGAGGTGAGGCTTAATCTCAGGACCGTGAGATCATGACCAGAGTAGAAACCAAGAGTCAAACGTTCAACCAGCTGCACCAACCAGGTGCCCTGGGAATAAGGGATTGGATCAGATATTAAGGGTTATAGATACTGAAGCACCTGGGTGGCTTAGTTGGTTAAATCTCTGGCTTTGGCTTGGTCATGATCTGATCCCAGGATCAAGCCTGACATTGGGCTTGCTGCTCAGTGGGGAGTCTGGTTCTCTCTCTCCCTCTGCTATTCCCCCTGCTCAGGCTCTCTCTCTGTCAAAATAAATAAATCTTAAAAAAAAAAAAAGTGGTAAGATACCAGGGGTGAGAGATAAGGAATTTGATCAGATATCAAGAGTAGGATAGAAGATTGCTGAAAAATGACCAAGCAGATTTCTTGCTAAAACTGGGCTAAGTGGGCGGAGCCTAAGGTCAAGGCTAGACAGAAAGAGGACTCAGAGGAACTTGACTCGAGTCTGGTCAAGGAGAAAATCTTCATCAGCCATGACCATTGTATTTTCTGCAGTCACACATTTTACTAATTCTTTTATCAGACATTCAGTGAACAAGAAACATGAACGCAGCAGCAATAATATAACAAATGTAAGCGCTCTAGAAGAGACAAAGGCAGTATGGGAATCCACCTCATCAGATTTAGAATATGCATGACTCCATGACTGAATTACTACCACTGCTTGACTGTTGAGATTAAGATGTAGTACAGAGGATCAGAGGGAAGGGAGGGAAATCTGAATGGGAGTCATCAGAAAGGGAGACAAGCCATGAGGCACCTTTAACTATAGGAAACAAACTGAGAGTTGCTGGGGGGGAGGGGAGTGGGAGACATGGAGAAACTGGGTGATAGGCATTAAGGAGGACACGTGATGTGATGAGCACCAAGGGTTATCCACAACTGATGAGTTACTGAATTCTCTGAAACCAATGATGTACTATCTAATGGCTAATTGAATTTAAATATCTAAAAAAGGCACTTCAAAAAAAAAGATGTAGCATAACTCACAATATCCTTTGAGTGGAAGAATGTGCGGACTTTCCACACCTCTGCTTTCCAAGTCCCATGGCTAGTAGCCACATGTGGCTAATGACCACTTAAAAGGTGGCCAATTCAAATGGAGAAATGCTGTAAAAGCAGAATAAACACTGGCTTTCAAAGACATATTGTAACCAAAAGTCAGAGAGTATTGCCACCCTCACATCACAAACATCGCATGACTTCTACAGCTAATGAGAGTGGGACCCAAGATGAGAGAGGTCAACCTGAAAGTCCATGATGTCAGAAAGAACATGGAGAAGAAAGAGTCACAATCCTGGAGTGGATGG
The DNA here is from genome assembly GCF_964662115.1 of Mustela nivalis. Classification (NCBI taxonomy): domain Eukaryota; kingdom Metazoa; phylum Chordata; class Mammalia; order Carnivora; family Mustelidae; genus Mustela; species Mustela nivalis. The sequence continues at coordinate 156,119 of NW_028136064.1, read as the reverse complement.
GCTGAGGACTGTCAGAATGCCTTTTTTTTTTTGGTGATTCTGTATACGGACAAGGAGATTTCACTGGAGATGACATCTGTATGCCTCACATTTTCAAGGGAAAATTATGAAAACGCATATAGACCCACAGCCATAGTTTAATTATGTTTGAAATATATTCAGAACTACTCCAATCAGTAAATTGCATATTTTCACATTTAGCTTCTCAATTTTCTCTTTGGCACCTCCCATTCTTGAAATCCCAACACAAATCACATCTCTTGCCTAAGGACCATAAACTACCTCACTATCAAAGGCTACAGTTTATTCATTCATTTGATTCATTCAAAGCAACCTAATCTTGAGTGATGTCTTAGGCGCTCTTCTAGGGACTGGTGACATGGTGAACAAAATAGGTAAAAATCTCACTTTCATGGAGCCTCTCTGGTATTTAGGGGAAAATCTTTCCTTATCAACATGAAAATACTTTTTATGGATGTTGCTTAGAATTTCAGTTTTTTTTTTTTTTCTTGACAGTATCTCAGGTGATCATCTTTGAGGTGGTTCTCCTGAAAATATTTTTGGGGGGTACTGACTCGACTTTCTGAGTCAGACACTTTCCTAAAGACAGGGGTCAAAGGAAAAGTGACAACTGTCACTCTTGCAGTAAGAACAGGGATCACAATGCTTGAAACAGATATGCTGCTCAGCTGTCAGAAAGTCCACAAGGCTCCAAATGTGTGTGGCCAACTAACGGAACCTGTAACTCAGAGGTTATCATCCTGAGAGCAATGGGAAATCCCTCTAGTTAAGGACTCTCCTTGACGGAAGCTTGACAATGGCCTTGATTTACTTACTATGATGTTTAGGTAATTATACACATTAAGAAAAGTGCACAAGGCACTTACATTTCCATGATACCATCAAAGATATTGTTGTTTTATTAAAATGTTACATCTAGAGTTGTAACGTATAGAGTAGTTAAGTCAATCACTATGAGGTACAGGTGAGACTATTGTAACAGCCATACTTCCATAAAAAAGAAAATTTTTTTGTGGTTTCTGATCTAGGAATCAGCCAGTGAATAATTCTATATCAGTGTCCAGTTACCGGGCTAAACATGTAATCTATTTATATTTCTGAGGGTAAGCTGAATTGTGATCACTGAGCCAGCTGTATTCTAGTAACTACTCATTTACCCAACATAACAGATATAAGAAGGTAAAAGGCTTCTAAGGAGACTGGTTACTTATATTTTGAACCACATTTTGGCAGGTATAACTTGCAACTTGTGCTTAGTGGTAAGATTTCTGATATTTACTTTCTCCTTCCTTTGGCAAGTCAAGTTAGTTAAAAAGTAATTAGAGTAGAGTCCATTGTTTTTCTTAAATGCTTACAGAGATATAGAACTCTCAAGTTTCTTTACTAGACAGGATTAGATCACATTAGTGATAAAGATCAGAATGATTTACATTGCTAAAACGAGAACTTCCTGTCAGTTTGGAGAAAGCTCATTTTTATAACCAACATATTGGCTGGGCTAGAGATTAATGAGTGCTATGGGTGGGGTGATGAATGTGATATATTCAATGACCTGTGGAATTTGTTCTGTAATTTCCCCACTCCTCTGGTCAGCAGAGCGTCTTCTTCAGTACCCAGCACTGCCCATAACTGCATTCAGAAAATCACTCTCCAAAAATGGTTATTTGTTTTGCCTTTTTTATAATTTTTTAAAACATTTGATTTATTTACATGTCAGAGAGAGGGAATGAGAGCACAAGCAGGGGGAGCAGGAGAGGGAAGGGGAGAAGCAAGCTTCCTGCTTGGTGGGATTGCACAAGGGCTGAAGAAGACAGAATGGGAAGGGGACAAGGAGAATAGTGGGTTTCAGATTCTTGGGAACAGAGCCCACATCTATTTCTATGTTTATCTCACTGCTATAAACCCAGGTCACAGCAGAGTGCCTGCAGCAGAGTCATGGAAGTGCTCCAGAACTGATAACTATTGCTATTTATACTACTAACATTCCTCCACAAAGGGCCAAGTGTCATAGCTTCTCCCAGTTCCCCACACTGAACGCAATGAAGAATCAAACTATCGGGTGAAGGATGGCGAGGGGCATTTAACAGGACCCAGATCACAGGAGCCATATTGTATTGCAGGACCAGGGGTCTTACCAGTGACTAGGTATTCACTCCTCTTGAGAGGCTAGCTCCTTGGATCTCCCTCTTCAATCCTCTGAACCCATGTCTGGCATCAGAAACAAAAGTAAACATAACGTATCGCCCTTGTTTATTTTTTACTATTATTTGTTACAGAGGAAGAGAGAGATCACAAGCAAGGGGAGCTGCAGGCAGAGGGAAGGCAGGCCCCCCACTAGAGCCTGGTATGGGATCCAATCCCAGGACCCTGGGATCATGACCTGAACCAAAGGTAGATGCTTAACTGAGTAAGCTACCCAGGCGTCCCTTATTGTCCTTCTTTAAAATTTAATGTATTCTCTCTCCCTCTCTCTTTGTCCCCACTCTGTCACTCATACTCACACAATCACAGAGTCACAGACAATAGCAAGGCATTTCCCATTCTAATTCGCTAAGGCACTATGAGCTTAAGCTCAACAGAATCACTTTGCCAGCTGCTGCTCTACCATGCCCTGATCCCTTCTCTATCCCCAAGCTCGATCTGTAACTCAAGTGTCATGGTGGTGGCTCTTTCTGCCCTCCCTCCACAAGGCTGTCATCAGCACACTCTTCCCCGTGGCTCCACTCCCCAGCACTGGCTGCCTTTGGTCTACGGGTATGCCCTCTCCTAGAGCTTTTCCACTCTCCCTGAGGGGAAGACAACCCTTACTTCTCCCCGGTGGCTGTCACGTGTCCGCTATATATTGTGACGATCAGCCCGATTAAGAGATTGGGAACTAAAAGACTGGCTTCTGCTTATGGATCAAACTAACTCTGGGGCTTGGGACACATGACAGCAGCACATGGTGGTAGAACTGAGATGGTTAGGGAGTTAATCTGCATTTTCACATCTGGTCAGCAGCAGAACAAAGAAGACACCCCAGATCTCCTATCTCCCAGAACAGTACTCTTCAAGTAACTTACAGCACCATCCTTCTCCAGCTTTGGAAGTGGCACTTTTCCAACCCCAAAGTCTTGATTCTAGGCAGCACTCCGAGAGATACTCCCTCCAGAATCACCCCTGGCTAGAAGTAGTGGTCGGCCAAGGCCTCCCAAATATCTTCCCTTCAGAGTTGCGCTTGCATCAAACTCAAAACTGTGGCACGTACAGGACTTTCCTGTCGGCCTCTAGCTCTAATGACCTATTGGACTTCATAGGTGCTCTTTTATACCCACTTACCTTATAACATCAACGTGTGACTCCTCTAGAATTCTCTCCATGGTTTTTCTCCTGTACTAATTGTTATGGACTGAATTGTGTCCCCACAAAAGTCATATGAAGAATTCCTAATCTCCGGTGTGACTGCATCTGGAGATAGGGCCTACCTAGAAGGAGGTACTGAAGGCTTGGTGAGGTCACAGGAGTCCTAATCTGCTAGGACTGGTGTCCTCATAAGGGTGTAACACATGAAAGCACTCCCCCTACCTCCCCTCTGGGGGTCCACAGAGAAGAGGTCATCTGAGGGCACAGTTGAAAAGGTAGTGATCTATAGACCAACAAGAAAAGGCTCACTGGAGACCAACCTTGCTGGCACCTTGATCTGGAACTTCTGGCCTCCAGATCTGTGCGAAAATACATTTCTGACATTAAAGCTCTCCAGCCTGTGTTTGTCTGTCCCCGACGGCCTGGCTCCAAAGCCTCAGAGAATGGGGACAGTGAGGAACACCATAGGACTCAACCTGCCACTCTGAAAGGAACCATGCCATTTGGAACTCCAGAAAGGATTCAGAGGAACTGAAATCTGCATTCCTACCTCTGGACAGCCCCATATTCAGCAGGCCCCTGGATGCAAACCTGGAGCTTGACACTCAACCTGAACAAATCCGTCGACTGCCCCCTCCCCCAGAAAGATGGACAGAGTGCTAGCAGATCGGGCCTGCCATGTGGTGGGCCCTAACCATAACCTTTGGTTTGGTTCGGTTCTCAGGATTCTGACCCCAAAGGCCTTGCAGTAGGTGCCCTACAATTTGGGGACACATGGGCAATCCCAGAGGACTCAGCCTGCTGCCCAGAAGGAAACTGTGCCATTTGGAACTCCGGAAAGGATTCAGAGGAGCAGAAATCTGCATGCCTAGCTGAGGACACACCCACACAGAGCTGACTCCTGGACACAAAGCCAGAGCCAGACACTCACCCTCACCTCCACTGTCAACTCAGCCACCCAGACGGCTCTCCATGGGGTCTTCAGGTCAGTCCTGCCATGTCCCTGGTTCCTAACACTAACCCTTGGATGGGTTCTGTAATGATGTCCTCATTTCAGGTTATGTGGTGGTTCTGCAGGACATTGTCCTGGTGTGGGATCAAACACACTGAAGCATCCCGTGTGAAGTGGCAAACGTGGTAAAGAAATGACGGCTGGGGAATCTGAGTGTGAAGACAGCACGTATTTGTGCTGCTATAACAAGCTGACTGCACTTTGAAATCACCACAGAGGAAATGAATCTTCCAAATATCCATGTTAGCACGATGACACGGAAGCAGAGAGAACATCAGACTTTGGGATGGAGGCCAAGCCCTCCGAAATCCAGGTCACCCAACATGGAGAGGACATATGTTAGCAAGAGACTCGTGGGAGAATTAAATCATGAGCCCCTGTATCTCAGGTGCAGTAGAAGCAGTGGATTTGGAATTTCAGTTTTTCCACAACGTTCCACCATAAGCTGGTTAGAACTGTGCAAAAGCAGGAAGGGAAGCCCCAGTAAAGTGGACTGGGGATGCCAGAAGGGGAGGCTGGAAGGGGGCGCTTGCTGCTCAGTGCCCATTAGAGACCCCACATTGCAATCCCCCACAGGAGAGACTCACCAATTCCAGGCCCCACAGGGGAAGCTGGAGGTTCATCTCCTGACTTTTTGTAGGAGCTTTGCAGCTCAGCTGGTGAGAATTCTCCATCACCCTGCCTTTCTCCAAGGGACTTTCCTTCAAGCACCCTTCCCAATTCTTCCTCCTCCATGAAATAATGTTCCTCTCCTTTGTTTCTCGCACTTGCCTGTGTTGGGACCTTAGCTTGCTCAGCCCAGACTGCCATTCTCTGCTCTTCCCAATTAAACCCATGCTGCTGGTCAAATAACTGGCAGATTGAGTTTAAGGGCAATTGAACTAATAAATTCAAGAACTTGCAAGGAACAAAATCAATATGCACAAATTAGTGGCACTCCTAGGTGCTCTGAAGGAACAATCAGAAAGAGACTGCGGAGAACGATCTCATTTACACCTGCATCCAAAACAGCAAGATACCTGGGAGGCCCCTGAACCAAGAAGGTGACAGACCTGTCCTCTGACAGCCCTGCAACAATGAGGACAGACAGGGAGGGGTACACACAGAGATGGGGAGGCACTGTGTTCAGGGAAGAACCCACACTGGGAAAATACCTACTCTCCCCAAAACCGTCTACAGAGTCCTCACTCTGGCTCCCGAATTTCCGGACTCGGTGCAAGCCTGGAGTGGGTGTGGACACGGGAAGGACCCCGCAGGGCTGAGGTGGGGAGAGCACAAGCACCAAAGAAGGCTGACGCTCCCTGACTGCAGACCATCTGAGGAGCCCCAGGAACCGAATCCGCGAGCACAGAAACACAGACGAGGACCTAGGAGCACCCGAGCCCAGAAAGGGGGGACCCCACAGCCCCGTGCACAGCACAGCAGGAGGCCACGTCTCCTCACACAAAACGATGGAAGCCCCAGTGTCTACACAGGGCGCCCTTCCTCTGTGGGGTCCTGAGACCATGAACCCCTTGACAGTGCACTCAGGCGGCTTCTCCTCAGCTCCTCCAGCATCTGGTCCTTAGGAGGTTGGACTGCTGCCAGTGTGGGCGCGTCCTCCACAACGGGTCCGGTCAGTGTGGATGCAGAGCCACACCCTCCTCAGCTTGTCCTGTCAGGGTGGGAGGCGCCCCACATTCTCCAGAAGTCTCCACAGTGGGTCCTGAAGAGGCGGGGCTCTGGTCCCAGCTGTGGCTATGCAGCCTTGGCTCAGGGCGGAGCTGGGGTCTGGCGCCCTCTGCAGGCGGTGCAAGGCAGTGCAGGACTGTGGGAGCTCACCCTTTTGTGGAAGGTCCTGCTCCCTCCCCGGGTCCAGCTGATGCCATTTCATTCCGGAAATTCAAGCTGCATGGAGCCCAATACCCCCCAACTTCCCCCCAAATAGCTAAGGAACAATGAATTGGAAACAATGTGGAATTACAACAGTCCTTGACCCAAACAGTGTCACTGAACATGGCCCTGATGCAGACCCACACTCTGACCTCAACTTGGTCTCAAGCCTGGACCCTACCCTAATCCAAGACCCTAACCCTAGCCCCCAACCCAAACAATGTTCACAAGAATCAAGAGGTACAAACTGCAAATATCCATCAATGGCAAGTGCATAAGCAAAGTGTGGTGAAGGGTTTGAATTTGGGTTCAGGTTCAGGTTTTAGTCAGAGTTCTAATCAGGCTTTGGGTTTAGTGTTAGGGTGAGGGTTTAGAGTGAAGGACAAGGGAACAGAGTTATAGTTTAGGGCTTTAAGTTTATGATTTAGGCTTTAAGACTCAGGGTTTATGGGATAAAGTTCAAGGTCAAATTTGGGGTTTGACTTCATGCTGAGATTTGGGTTCAGGTTTCATGACTTGGAGGTCTGGTTTAGGGTTTGGGTTCGTGGTTCAGGGCTTGGATCCAGGGCTCAGGTACAGGCTTTGGGTTCCATTCCAGGTTTGGGATTCAGGGTTCTAGTTTAGGCTTTAAGGTCAGCTTAGGTTTCAGCGTTGGTAGGGTTTAAGGTTAGGTTTAAGGATGACACATTTTCTTCAGTTGTCATCATGGACAAAATAATTCTATCTGAAGTTTCTAAGTCAGAAATGTATTTCATCTGGGGGCGCCTGTGTGGCTCCGTGTGTTAAGCCTCTGCCTTGGGCTCAGGTCATGATCTCAGGGTCCTGGGATCGAGCCCTTCATCAGGCTCTCTGCTTGACGGGGAGCCTGCTTCCCCATCTTTCTCTCTGCCTGCCTCTCTGCCTACTTGTGATCTCTGTCTGTCAAATAAATAGAATTAGTAAAAGCTATTATATGATCTTTTACAAACCATTTCCTATCTTTGCATTCTCATGTGCCAAGACAGACAGGGGTTATTTAAAACCCTGAAGAGAAAGCTCTCGCTTTTAAATTGCCTGTAACCTTCGTGTAATAGATTTATGATTGATAATAGATTTAGTTAAAATATAACTATTTAAAATATTTACTCTCAGTAAACGATTTCAACCTATGCTCATTTAAGTAACTTGGTGCATAATCCCTTTTCTATTAAACCATAGTGCAAGGACCAATGCCGCGTTTCTGAGAGAACCCCAAGCTATTTTTCTAGAATGGCTTTATGCTATATATGGCGTCCTGTTTTCACTCCCTTTGTGGAGCACCTACCCTGGAGGTCATGTAATAACCAATGACCAAAAAAACAAAAAAGAAACTCAAACATCCAGGTCGAAGTGCCATCCCTGCCTGGAGTGGAGGAGACTGCTCAAACAGATCCCAGGCAGGCATCTCAGCCCAGGCCTGTGCTGGGGAAGCTGGTTCCAGGCTTTGGGCGCAATCTGGAAGCCAGCAAACTGACCCAAGAGTGCAGCTGGCGTTTAGGACTGATGATCTTTTCGCAGCCAGGCTTCGCGTGGACACCCGCTCAGGGAGCCAGGCTAGGAGGCTGCCCAGGGCAGGCGCTGGCAATGCAGCAGCATGCCAGGGCTTATCCCCGCACCCCAGCATGGGCTCTGGCCTCAGAAGTGAGGGGGCGGGGCCAGCGCAGAGAAGGGTCTTTGCTAATTTCCAAAGCTGGAAGTGAGCTCTCAGAGGACTCAGGAGGGAGGGTGGCGGGGGCGGGTCGGGGGCGGCCGGGAGAAGGGGCTTTGCTAATTGCCCAGGCGGGAAGGAGGGGCGCGCAGCGCCAGGGTGCTGTGCTGCAGCCCATTTGGGACTGCAGGACCCACCATACTCGCTGCCCCTGCACTCCCATGCACCAGCCTAGCCCCTGAGGCCGCGGTGTCCTGTTCCCGTTCCTGCCACCTGCTGCCCCTCCCCGCCCCATGGCTTCTCTGGAGGACCCTCTGCTCACAGGTAAAGTGACACCACGACACGCCCTCACCTGAAGCAGAAAACGCAGTCCAGGAGCTGGGCGCAGCCTCCCGCCAACCACAGGGCACCAGGACCACCCCAGACTCTGCGCCACACCCTGTCCGCAGGGGATCAGGCCGGGACAGCGCCACAGGAGGTACCCCCCCCCTGCCAGCGGGCAGGCTAGCCCCCATAGTTCTGCACCCCCACGCGCTTTTCAGAGCCTCCTGCCATTCCCAGGGCACCCAGAACCCAGAGAGTGAGGCCTTGGGTGTTCTCTAGTGACAGATTCAAGGCAATTTTTCGACTTTGGGACTCAGAGTTAACATAGTTTTCATTTGTGATTATTATTTTTGTGTGGGGGCTGTCGCTTTTCTTTTGACCTATGCTTGTTTTCACTCCCGGTTCTGAAGAAGCCCCTAAATCCTAACCCTTTGAGGACTCCGAAAGCTCTCAGAGCAGCAGTGCTGGGGGACAGTGTGGACACATGGTTTGGTTTCTCCTCTGGCCTGCTTCTGTGGCAGCCCCGCTCTGTCCTCCTCAGACTTCAGAGCAATATCTGAACAAGTGGAGAAGCGACCAGGGGGTCAGGAAGGTGGCCACCGAAGAGTGACTTCTCTGGAGGGTGGCTGAGCTAGCAAGTGAGCATGTTAGTCCAGCTCTGCCTGCATTCAGTATGGAGCTGAACAGGGGCCAGGGAAGGGGAGGAGGAGCAGAGAGCAGGGACAAAGGGACCAAAGAGGAGATTCAGATGAAGGGAAGTAATGGGGAGGAAAGAGAAGAAACTCTAGAAGACAGGTATGTAGAAAGGAAAAGGGATGAAGTGGGCATTGGGAAAGGGCACCACCAGGGAAGGAGAGAGGGGAAGGAAAGAGGGAGGAAAGAGGAAAGGGGAAAGGGAGAAGGGAGGAGTCAGCATGCCAGGGCTCCCCCTGCATCTGAAGAAGAGGTGGCTGGTCCAGCTTGTCAAACAGGGTGCTCACTCTTTGGCCCCAGTTTCTGCTCCCAGTGCTACTGGGCTTTGCAAGGAAGGCAGGCTGTCCCTTGGGACCTACTGGAGCCCACTGGAGCCCACAGGAGGGTGGGAGAGGTAAGATGCCACCAGGTCCTGTCCTGAGCTGCTCCCAGCCACCAGCCTCACCACATGGTGCAAGAGGGACCCCAGAACAAAGGACGGACACAGGCCAGCATGTCTGCTGGTGGCCCTGGGCACTTAGCTCATCGCAGTGAACCACACGGCCTCCTTAACCCACGCTTTTAAAGCCTCCTTCTTCGCTTCTGGCTTTCATGTCTGTAGAAACATGAGCCAGATCTAACTCATCTCCGACAGACAATTCTGACTCATCCCGTGTCAGATTTTTATGAGTGGCTGTGATAGAGTAAGATAGCAATGCTCCAACAAACGGACTGTTTCCTCCCACTTGACCTCAACAGTCTTATACATTTTCTTAGCGAAAACATCTTGTCTCCTTCCATTAAGCTCATAACGTGGTCTAATAGTATACATGCGCCTTTGGTAGATGGGAAGCGATACAGAGGTCCTTTTTTTTTTTTAATTTTACAAGGTAAAGTCAGTGAACATATCCAACTTGACGAATACGTCTCTGAAATGTCAATCCAGGCAAAGCTTTTTCTGCCTACAGTTTGGAGCCTACGTGGTGACATTTTTAAAATGCTTTCAGTCCCTCAGTGAGGCTCTTAGAAGCTAGCCAGGGCTTACTACGTGCCAGGCACTGTGTCAGGTGTTGGAGCTAAAGGGAAGGAGAGCTTGGAGGCTGGCTGGGGAGGGACATCCATGACACAAGCACAGCTAGAAACGGAGGCCAATGCTAGAAAAGAGAGAGCAGGCTGCATGGAGAGTGTGTACCATGGGGCTTGTGAGCTCACGAATAAGTGGGAGTAACTGGAGTGGGGAGATGGGGGAGAGAAGAGGGTCTTCCCATCAATGGGAATCACCTGTGCTTGGAGGCAGGTGCCATGAGAGGTCTCCACAGGAAGAAGGAGGCAGTGTGGTTGAAGGGCAGAGAGATGGGGCAGAACAGGCATCAGTCAGTTGGAGGGGTATGAATAGACTGATGGGAGGATTATGGGTGCCTTTGGAGGACTGAGAATTTGTTAGAAGATCAGTGCAGATTTCTATGGAGACAAATGCCAGGAACTGATAGGTCTTTGGAAGGTCACTCTGGCTGCCTTTTGGCAAAGGGGTTGGTAAAAGGCACTTGCAGGTGTGAACACACCAGGTGGGAGGTGAGTGCAGGAAATCGGGTGAGGGAGCATGGGAACTTGGTCCCGGGGTATATAAGGGAGAATAGCCTTTAAGGAGTTCCACAAATTGGCACCAGCTGTGGCTTCATTACAGAGCTGGAAGGGGGAGGTGGGTGTGTCCTGGAGGTTACAGAAATTACATGAGAAAGGGAAGTCTTTTTAGATCTCTTTTTCAACTAGAGGAACTCTCACCTTATTGATAGAATTTCAGAGTGGGAACCAATGATATGAGGACATCTTTGAAATGTCTGAATATGTTCTTTGACATCTTTGCAAGTGACGAGGAGACCTTGACCTTAGGAGGCCTTGGCCCTCTTTGTAGCCAGAAAGATTTCACCTACAGATTTGGGTTCTCCCTTTTAAAGTCAAGGAGTCAGTCCTTCCAAAGGACACCTCCTATCATTTTACCCTCTCATCATACCTCACGTGCTGGCATCTCCAAGACCCTCTGTTCCAGGTTGAGAGTATCCACTTTGGCCGGGCTGGTCTTGCCAAGAACACCACCACAGGAAATCTAGAGCCTGTAGTGCTATTAATAACATCATCTAAGACTGTGTTTGCTGCCCTCTTGGCCTCTTCCCACCATGACTCACTGAAGCTTTTTACACATTGTATCCATTATGCTATAGTTCCCAAAGCTCATCTTCTCTAGTGCCATTAGTTTTTAGGGGACCAGGCAAACCTTAAACTTGTCCCCCTTAATTGGATCCCTGTGCCCCCACAATCTCTTTGAATGCCTTTCACCATGATCCTTGAATGAGATCTGAGACCACTGCTGGTACCTAACACTTCTTGGCACCTTGTCTGCTAGGTTCTTGGAAGAGGAGGTGGCTATGGAGGTGAGTGGGAATGGGAGTGGGAGGATTTCTCCCTTCACTTCCCTTTTTGTGTTTTCAAATAATGGGTTTTGAGGGGGAGGGAAAGGTTAACCAGACCATTTATTTTCCATCTCCCATCGATAAAATGTCACACAGGAGAGAGGTGGCAGAAACGCACTTTCAGGTTAATTTTTTTACAAGGAAGATTGACTTATGAACCTACTTTGTTATTCCCTTTCATTCAATTTCCCTGTACCTCCTTTTCTATGAAGTGTAACGGTAACCCATTATTATTTTTATTGTTGGCACGTGCTTTGTGAACCATAAAGTGTACGCTATAAATGGGAGCGCTTTTCTTTTTTTTTTTTTTTTGTAGTTTACGAAAAACTAATATTTTTTAAATTAATTTTTTATTTATTTTCAGCATAACAGTATTCATTCTTTTTGCACCACACCCAGTGCTCCATGCAAGCAGTGCCCTCTATGATACCCAACACCTGGTACCCCAACCTCCAAATCCCCCGCCCCTTCAAAACCCTCAGATTGTTTTTCAGAGTCCATAGTCTCTCATGATTCAGCTCCCCTTCCAATTTCCCCCACCTCCCTTCTCGTCTCTAACTCCCCATGTCCATGAAAAACTAATTTAAAAACATTCATCCACCAGAGTACCCAAAGGGCTCCCATATAAACTATCTGTCGTTACATTATGTCCCGATGTGGAGCTCGATCCCAGGATCCTGAGATCATGACCTGAACTGAAGGCAGAGGCTTTAACACACTGAGCCACCAGCCCCAATGTATTCTCTTCAGTACCAGAATTTGTAACCAATTGACAGATGAAAAAGGAGGCAGTCAAGTGAAAATCAATAGGTCTTAGACCTGCAAGAAATTTGAATTAGATGAATTCAGCTACTCAGGCACTGTTTCACATTTTCAGATCTCTGCAGAAAAGGAGTTAACCTTTTTACAGCATGTAAAAGAGAAGACTATAACGCATACTATGTGTAAGCATGTAAATATCAAAAAATATCCCATTAGTTGCTAAGACACACAGGGCCTATATTTTCTCTCAAATTCATGAATATGTAGGAGCAATAAGTGAGAAGTGAATGTATACTTTTCACTTCGAAGTCTTTTAGAAATCTAAAATATGACTTTCTATGGTTTGTGTCTCCATATTCCTTTATTGCCAGTTTGAACAAATCCACATGCTTTGATTCAAAGGTAATAAATTCCTCTTATTTGGAAACATGATGTTTATTTTTATTCTCTCACCCTTAGCAGGTGGTTTCATTTTAGCACACTTCAGAGTTATAATTTCATGCTTATTAAAAACATTTATTATGATCTACATAGATGAATGAAACTTTTATTTTATTAAATTATTTGACAAAAAATCTGTTATTTTTAAAAATGTATTTCCTTTAGGGTTATTTTAGAGCGTTCAGAGAGGATCTAGGAGTGTGGTATTATGTAGTTTTTAAGTATGTATGAAATGGTTATTTATAGGATTGTTTCTTTAAGGCTTATGTATATTGTCCATTATATGCTATAAAATATTTTGAAAGTAAATTTAAGGTATGTTTTACATAGTTTATTTTTTGGAAATAAATATTGAAATGACTTGTGAAATTCAGTACATTCTCAACATTAATTTATTTTGAAATTTACCAGTTGTCTACTGAACTATTATATGGCAGATATTACTTCAGACTACACTGGTAAATGAAATACTTGGCTTTGTAGAACTTTTATTTTAATGGGTGAGACAATTCAAAGCTATAAACCTTAATAAAAATTGCATAGTACATTCAAAAAGGATGAGTACAATGGGGAAAAAGAAAAACTCGATCAGGGTGAGAAAAATCAAGGTTGCTAGGCAGGGGATGGGGAGTTAAAATTTTTAATAGGAAGATCAGGGTAGTTACAATGAAGCTGACAATTGAACAAAGGTATGGAAAGGTGATGAATTTGCCCAGAACTATCAGCAATAAGGTCACTCCAGACAAAGGAATTGGCTATCTTGAAGGCCATAAGGTTGGATCATGCCTGGCATATCTGAGGAATAGCAAGGAGGCCACTGTGAGTGACTGAAGAGTAGCAGGGAAAGAGGTCACAGAGGTTAAATGAGTGGCTAGATCATGCAAAAGCTTAGAAGTCATTGTAAAACTCTGGCTTTTATATTTGGAAAATTACTGTGTGATAGAATTTCTGCTAATAACTGAGAGTTCAATTGTCCATAAAATTTCAAGGACTCTTATTCTAGTAAGACAGAATGAAGAGAAAGAGTTCATATTTTCACATGGTGTAACAAATGCTCAGAGATGCAAGTGTAGGAAGCTATAGGATCACAGAAGAAGGCACTAAAATCACACCAATATATTTGATGACTGTGACTATATATAAATTTGTATTTTCTAGATTTTTTATAGTCATGGAATCACACTGTATATACTATTCATTGCCTGGCTTTTCTTTTCTCAGCATCATTACTTTGAGAATCTCCAATTGTAAATAGTTCATTTTGATGTTGAATAGTAATCTCTTTAATGAATAGATCATAATTTTTCTTTGCTCTATGGATGGACATTGATGAACATTTCCACTGTTTTCAATTCTTAAAAATAAAGCTGCTATGAAATTCATATACAAGTCCCTGTATGAACATAGGGCTTGTTTCTCTTGGTTAAATGCCTAGAAGTAAAATGGCTATTTTTGTAACTGCAACATATTTTGCATTTAAAAAAATTTTCAAACTATTTTCCAAAGTGGTTGTATCATGATATATGCCAACAACAGTTTAGATTTTTTGTTGCTTCTCAATCTAGCTCAGACCAAGTACAATTAGCCTTTATAATTTTAGCCATTCTAATAGATATGTAAGCATGTCTCATTATGATTTTAATTTGTATTTCTTTAATGTCTAAATGTTGAGAAATTTGTCATGTGCCTATAAGCCATCCATATACTTTTGGTGACATGTCTCTTCCATTATTTCCTTCACATGTAAAATTGGATACTCTGTTTGGTTATTAGTAAGGTTTTTTATTTTTATTCATTTTTAAATAATCAGAGTAGATGTCCATTATCAGATATGTAATTTGCAAATCCCTTCTCCATCTTTACGGAATCTCAATGGAGCTTTGATAGCTGTGTCTTTCAAGAAATATGCTACTTCTTTCCTGGTACACGGAGGTATGACTAGAACATTATCAATGTTGACCTTTGCAAAGAAAATCATGGCTTAAGATATATGTAGTCTGCAGTTGTTGGGAGTGTTCACCATCCTTGCCTCTAACTCATCTCTCACTGCCCACACATTCAGATATAGGGGAATATTGATTGACAAAATGTTAATTGCCAAATAACACTAGTTAGAGAATAAGAAAAATGCAGGCACCTGATTATATAATATTACATAAATAAAATGTGTTTTTATAAGTGCTATTGGAAGTAAATTCCTCAATACTTTAATCACACAGAATGATGGAATCCTAGATTTTTTTTTCTTGTATTTACTAAGAAAATGATCATGCCTCAAGTATATTAAAATGGAATAGGGAAAATTAAAAATTGTTTTAAGATGATTTGCGTGTGCTGTCGTATGTGAGAGAGAAAGTGAGAGAGAAAGATAAAGAAAAAGAGAAAGGGAAAGACAGAGAGGTGGCTGCAGTGAATTGATGAGTTGGAGGATAGATTTTAAAGTTTTGTCTTTTGCTTTCTACATTTCTTTTTCCTTAGGTACAAGAGAACAATCAGTAATATCTCAGAAGCCTGCTGGTAACATCAGCAGAAAGAATTAGAGGTTCCCAGAAAATTAAGATGACATATAGTTTTCCTGACATAAGAAAAGTCATTTTTTGTCCCCAGCTATTTTCAATGATCTATACCCCACCTGTGTACTTGCCCAAGCACACTTCTTCCAAAACTTCCTGGGAGGTTCTTAAAAAGAAATGCAAAAACCTCACTCCTTAAGGATTTTGAGGGAACAAGGCAATGGGAAAACTAACAGTCACCACCAGACCAGGAAATAGCCTAAGCTATTGAGACAATAAATCAGTGGTAAAACTCCTAGTGCTATTTCAAAAGCAATCAAGGCCTTGCATTCCTTGTCCCAGAAAATGAGCCCAAGACCCCATCTAGTTTCTATCTGCTCTTGAAGCCTGCAGAGTCCCTTTCCCTTGTCCAACAGTTACCTCTGCTTTATTCTAACGTTGAAGTTTCTGCCCTCGGTGGAATACAAGCTTCATTCAGGTGAACATGCAATACATATTGCACAAATACATATGTGGATGTGCATGCATCCACAACCTTATGACCAACCATACACGGGATAATAAAACTCTCCCTTCTGAGTATTCATCTTAAATACTAAATAAAAATCTCTCTCCTGTTCAAACAGTCAAGGCTTTGGAACTTATTCCCTGTGATCTCCTTGTATGTTGTAAACAAAGATTCCTTTGTTTGACAACTCCACCTGTTTCTGTGATTCACCAAAGACTGACCTCAGTTAGTTCAGTTGCTGTAATGGCTTTCACTACTCTGATTCTACCTCTGCAAGTCTCCAAATTTAATTATTTTTTCTCCCAATTCTGCATGTTCTTGGCTTTAAACTGCAACTCTGAAGAGAAGATTTGCTTGTTTAAAAAAAAAAATCAAGAAAAGGTAGTAGTAGTTAACATTGTTACTTTGAACTTCCTGCCCTAAGGGGCTCTTCTGTTCTTTCTCTTTGACTTCCTGGACTAAAACGACAGAAATTTGGCAATACATCACTCCCCAATCCAGATTACTGCCAGAACAGTTTATACTCTTAGAAAAATATTAGTTTAAAAGATCACATAATTAAATACTTAAGCATGTAGTGTAATATAGTGGTTTACAAGAAATATATTTTGGTCATCTGAATATTTGGTTTTCAACCATGGCTACTGACTCACAGCTCCTAAAACTCTTGGGATTTCCTGTGATAAGGGTGAGAGAGGTGTGTTTTGTTCTGTTAATGAAGTGACCTTCAGACCTCACTCAAGGCAAGGGCTGTTTGCCTGAAGGACCAACCACTTGGTGAAAGCCTTCACAACTTTTTGCCTCCCCTTCCTCCCAATACAGGATTATCTGGGGAGGGAAGAGGATCTGGAGATTAGATCAGCAAATGACAATGATTTAGTCAGTCATGACTATGTCATGAAGCCTCCACAGAAAAGCTGAAAGGACTGGGTTCAGAAAGCTTTTAGTTTGTTAAATGTATGAAAAGGCAGGAAGAGTGGCAGTCTTACAGAAGGTAATAGAAGCTCTGTGCCCATTCTCCATACCTTGCCCTGTGCACTTCTTTATCTATCTATTGATTTAAATCTTCTATTTTATCTTTTAATAAGCTGGCAAACATAAAGTAAGTATTTTTCTGAGTTTTGTGAGTCCCTGTAGCAAATTAAAAGAACGTAAGAAGTAGGCCACTGGGACCTCCAACCTGTAGTTGCTCAGTCACAAGCACAGGTAATAACCTAGGGCCTACAGTGAGACTGGCATCTGAGGTGGGGTTGGAGATAGTCTTGGAGGACTGATCCCTTAACTGATGAAATCTTACACTATGTTCAGGTAGATAGTGTCAGAATTTAGTTGAATTCTTGGAGATCCTGCTGTTGTCTGAAAATTATTTGGCATTGTTGGTATGATGTCCTAAAACCCAAAAAGATATAGCTACCTCAAAATAAGAATACGGTTGACAGCTTATATATAATAAGTGAGTATTTCAGGGATTTAAAATATACCCAATAAATAATGTAAGGAAATAAGGAAAGATTTTGAAATAAAAACAAGAATAAGAACCTAGTGGTACTAATAGATTAAATATATGTAATCTAGTTGAATTAAGAATACAATGGATAGAATACGTAATGGATTCAATAGAGATAAGAAGTCACTTAAGGATATAGTCATCTGGATACCAGCAAAGCATTAAAATTATCAATATAAAAGAGGTGTAAGATGTAGGTGATGTGTGTGGAACAAAAGCTAGAGAAGAAATTAGATTTCCTTACTACTCATAGCCTGTTGACAAGTCCTTGAAGCTCCTCTGGGGACTCAGCTGCTTCCATGTGGACACATCCACTCAGGGCAAAAAGCATTCTTAGTCCACCCCCCAGGATACTGAAAATCTACTTTCACATGTAAAAATTACTTTGGAAACTTCTTTATCTCTACTCCCCACCCCTGCCCTCAAGATATACATTGGCAATCATCTCCCAAGCATATACCCACTGATACACATCAGAAGAGTCTCTTCCCTGAGTTTTTACTAAATAGTAATAAATGACCTTTCCCTAACAATAGCTAGCCCCCTCAAGGTCCTGGAAACCTTGTTTATAAAATACCTTGGAGGCTTGTGCTATCCCTAACCTCCTCCCAAATTGAAAGTATATAATCAGCCACTCTTCATGACCCTCTCTCTCTACTCCAAATAAATAAATAAATATTTTTAAATAAAATAAAATAAATGACTTTTTTTAAATGAAAGAAGAAAAAGGAAAGAAATATTTGAATATTAATGTACATCTATTTCTCAAGCATAAAATAGTCAAGACACTGGATTAAAACTTACATACAAGAAAAGAAAGAAAATATTCATAACTAGAGTTGACTCTATGAATCCCAAACTAGGGCATACATACCAAAGACACACAAAAAAAATCACAAGTGTTAGAGAGAAAAAAAAATAATTCATTAATAAAGAAACAAGAATCAGACTGACAGAAATTTTTTAAATAACATCAGATATAAAAAAGAATGAAGTAATAGCTTTATTATCTTGAAAAAAAATCACAAATGGAAACATTTAGATCCTTATAAAATGTCATTGGCATAGGAAGGCATAATAAAAAAAATATTTTCAGGAATACAGACCACAGATAATTTGCCTTAATTTGTGTAGGCAGCACTTAAATACTAATATTATTTTAACAGTTAAAATATACTCTATGATCTTTGAGGTTGGGGAAAAGAGGATGACCAAGTCATCTTGAAATAATTCAGTTTTATGAAAAAAGTAAAAAGATCAAAAAAAAGACTTGTAGAAAAGAGAGATAAAACATATGCATAATAAAAATAAATAAATAAATAAACAGCTGGAGTGCCTGGGTGACTTAGTCGGTTCAAGTGTCTGACTTCAGCTCAGGTGATGATCCCAGGGTCCTGGTATTGAGCCCTGCATCAGGCTCCCTGCTCAGTGGAGAGTCTGCTTCTCCCTCCCATTGAGAAAAAAAATTTGACTTATTTATTTGAGAGAGATAATCTTTAAATTTTACTTATTTATTTGAGAGAGAGTGAGAAAAGAAAAACATGCACACAGCAGAGGGAATAACAGAGGGAGAGGGAGAAGCACGCCACTGAGCAGGGAACGCCCTGCGGGGCTCTATCCCAGGACCCGGGTATTATGACCTGAGCTATAGGTAGACACTTAACTCAGGTACCCCAATAAATACAATCTTTAAAAAAAAATAAATAATAATAAAAATAAATAATATTTCAGATAGTATGAATTTTTTAATGTAAGACTTGGTATAAAAACAGGATGACATACTTGTCTAATTATAGCAAAAGACTTTGATAAGTTTAGATGCAGTAGTACATAAAAAATTTAACTTCTTTCATTAACTGATAATTTAATTAGATTAAATTAAGAGACATCAAAATTTAGAGAATCTAATAGTCTGATCTATTAATAAATGTAGCCATCCTAACCCCAAAACAAGAGTCTTCAGTAAGTATATAAGCATAAGTTGAACATTTACACAAACAGGCCATTTTTTAGGCCAGAAGTCTATGCCAATAAATTCCTAGAGTTAAATATCAGGCTACATTTTCCAAGAATAAGGCAATAAAATTAGAAAACAATGACCAAAATATTAAATTCATATAATTGGAAGTTAACTTCATACCTAAAAAGAAATAATACAGCTAATTCAGAAATTTTTAGAATTACAGTACTTTGGTAATATCAACTCTCAAAATGAGTAACGGACAGGTGGGGCTAGCAAGAGACTCGTGGGAGGATTAAATCATGGGCCCCTGTATCTCAGGTGCAGTAGAAGCAGTGGATTTGGAATTTCAGTTTTTCCACAACGTTCCACCACAAGCTGGTTAGAACTGTGCAAAAGCAGGAAGGGAAGCCCCAGTAAAGTGGACTGGGGATGCCAGAAGGGGAGGCTGGAAGGGGGCGCCTGGTGCTCAGTGCCCATTACAGACCCCACATTGCAATCCCCCACAGGAGAGACTCACCAATTCCAGGCCCCACAGGGGAAGCTGGAGGTTCATCTCCTGACTTTTTGTAGGAGCTTTGCAGCTCAGCTGGTGAGAATTCTCCATCACCCTGCCTTTCTCCAAGGGACTTTCCTTCAAGCACCCTTCCCAACTTCTTCCTCCTCCATGAAATAATGTTCCTCTCCTTTGTTTCTCGCACTTGCCTGTGATGGGACCTTAGCTTGCTCAGCCCAGACTGCCATTCTCTGCTCTTCCCAATTAAACCCATGCTGCTGGTCAAATAACTGGCAGATTAAGTTTAAGGCCAATCGAACTAATAAATTCAAGAACTTGCAAGGAACAAAATCAATATGCACAAATTAGTGGCACTCCTAGGTGCTCGGAAGGACCCATCAGAAAGAGACTGCTGAGAACGATCTCATTTACACCTGCATCCAAGATAGCAAGATACCCAGGAGGCCCCTGAACCAAGAAAGTGACAGCCCTGCAACAATGACGACAGACAGGGAGGGGTACACACGGAGATGGGGAGGCACTGTGCTCAGGGAAGAACCCACACTATGAAAATACCTACTCTCCCCAAAACCGGCTACAGAGTCCTCACTTTGGCTCCCGAATTTCCGGACTAGGCGCAAGCCTGGAGTGGGTGTGGACACGGGAAGGACCCCGCAGGGCTGAGGTGGGGAGAGCACGAGCACCAAAGCAGGGGGACGCTCCCTGACTGCAGACCATCTGAGGAGCCCAAGAAACCGAATCCGCGAGCACACAAACACAGACAAGGACCAAGGATCACCCGAGCCCAGAAAGGGGGGACCCCACAGCCCCGCGCACAGCACAGCAGGAGGCCACGTCTCCTCACACAAAACGACGGAAGCCCCAGTGTCTACACAGGGCGCCCTTTCTCTGTGGGGTCCTGAGACCACGAACCCCTTGACAGTCCACTAAGGGACTTCTCCTCACCTCCTCCAGCGTCTGGTCCTTAGGAGGTTGGACTGCTGCCAGTGTGGGCGCGTCCTCCACAACGGGTCCGGTCAGTGTGGATGCAGAGCCACACCCTCCTCAGCTTGTCCTTCAGGGTGGGAGGCGCCCCACATTCTCCAGAAGTCTCCACAGTGGGTCCTGAAAAGGCAGGGCTCAGGTCACAGCTGTGGCTGTGCAGCCTGGGCTCAGGGCGGGTGCTGGGGTCTGGCACCCTCTGCAGGCGGTGGAAGGCAGTGCAGGACTGTGGGAGCTCACCCTTCAGTGGAAGGTCCTGCTCCCTCCCCGGGTCCAGCTGATGCCATTTCATTCCGGAAATTCAAGCTGCATGGAGCCCAATACCCCCCAACTTCCCCCCAAATAGCTAAGGAACAATGAATTGGAAACAATGTGGAATTACAACAGTCCTTGACCCAAACAGTGTCACTGAACATGGCCCTGATGCAGACCCACACTCTGACCTCAACTTGGTCTCAAGCCTGGACCCTACCCTAATCCAAGACCCTAACCCTAGCCCCCAACCCAAACAATGTTCACAAGAATCAAGAGGTACAAACTGCAAATATCCATCAATGGCAAGTGCATAAGCAAAGTGTGGTGAAGGGTTTGAATTTGGGTTCAGGTTCAGGTTTTAGTCAGAGTTCTAATCAGGCTTTGGGTTTAGTGTTAGGGTGAGGGTTTAGAGTGAAGGACAAGGGAACAGAGTTATAGTTTAGGGCTTTAAGTTTATGATTTAGGCTTTAAGACTCAGGGTTTATGGGATAAAGTTCAAGGTCAAATTTGGGGTTTGACTTCATGCTGAGATTTGGGTTCAGGTTTCATGACTTGGAGGTCTGGTTTAGGGTTTGGGTTCTTGGTTCAGGGCTTGGATCCAGGGCTCAGGTACAGGCTTTGGGTTCCATTCCAGGTTTGGGATTCAGGGTTCTAGTTTGGGCTTTAAGGTCAGCTTAGGTTTCAGTGTTGGTAGGGTTTAAGGTTAGTTTAGGGATGACACATTTTCTTCAGTTGTCATCATGGACAAAATAATTCTATCTGAAGTTTCTAAGTCAGAAATGTATTTCATCTGGGGGCGCCTGGGTGGCTCCCTGTGTTAAGCCTCTGCCTTGGGCTCAGGTCATGATCTCAGGGTCCTGGGATCGAGCCCTTCATCAGGCTCTCTGCTTGGCGGGGAGCCTGCTTCCCCATCTTTCTCTCTGCCTGCCTCTCTGCCTACTTGTGATCTCTGTCTGTCAAATAAATAGAATTAGTAAAAGCTATTATATGATCTTTTACAAACCATTTCCTATCTTTGCCTTCTCATGTGGCAAGACAGACAAGGATTATTTAAAACCCTGAAGAGAGTGCTCTTGCTTTTAAATTGCCTGTAACCTTCGTGTAATAGATTTATGATTGATGATAGATTTAGTTAAAATATAACTATTTAAAATATTTACTCTCAGTAAACGATTTCAACCTATGCTCATTTAAGTAACTTGGTGCATAATCCCTTTTCTATTAAACCATAGTGCAAGGACCAATGCCGCGTTTCCAAGAGAACCACAAGCTATTTTTCTAGAATGGCCATATGCATATATATCAGGCGTCCTGTTTTCACTCCCTTTGTGGAGCACCTACCCTGGAGGTCATGTAATAACCAATGACCAAAAAAACAAACCAAAAACCCAAACATCCAGGTTGAAGTGCCATTCCTGCCTGGAGTGGAGGAGACTGCTCAGACAGATCCCAGGCAGGCATCTCAGCCCAGGCCTGTGCTGGGGAAGCTGGTTCCTGGCTTTGGGCGCAATCTGGAAGCCAGCAAACTGACCCAAGAGTGCAGCTGGCCTTTAGGACTGATGATCTTTTCGCAGCCAGGCTGCCCGTGGACACCCGCTCAGAAAGCCAGGCTATGAGTCTGCCCAGCGCAGGCGCTGGCAATGGGGCAGCATGCTAGGGCATAGCCCTGCACCCCAGCCAGGGCTCAGGCCCCTGGAGTGAGGGGGCAGGGCCGGCGCAGAGAAGGGTCTTTGCTAATTTCCAAAGCTGGAAGTGAGCTCTCAGAGGACTCAGGAGGGAGGGGGGCGGGGGCGGGGCGGTGGGGGGCCAGGAGAAGGGGCTTTGCTAATTGCCCAGGCGGGAAGGAGGGGCACACAGCTGCAGGGTGCTGTGCTGCAGCCCATTCGGGACTGCAGGACCCACCATACTCCCTGCCCCTGCGCTCCCACGCTCCAGCTTAGCCCCAGAGGCCACGGTGTCCCGTTCTCATTCCTGCTGCCTGCTGCCCCTCCCTGCCCCATGGCTTCTCTGGAGGACCCTCTGCTCACAGGTAAAGTGACACCTCGACGCGCCCTCACCTGAAGCAGAAAACACAGGACAGGAGCGGGGGGGGGGGGGGGGGGGGGGGAGGGTGGAGTGGTCGGGGCCCAGGCTTCCGGCAACCCCAGGGCACCAGGACCACCCAGGACGCCGCGCCACACCCCCTACGCAGGGGGTCGTGCCAGGACAGCGCCACAGGAGGTACCCCCCCCCCTGCCAGCGGGCAGGCTAGCCCTCATAGTTCGGCACCCCCACGTGCATGTCAGAGCCTCCTGCCATTCCCAGGGCACCCAGAACCCAGAGAGTGAGGCCTTGGGTGCTTTCTAGTGACAGATTCAAGGCAATTCTTCAACTTTGGGACTTCAGAGTTAACATAGTTTTCATTTGTGATTATTATTTTTGTGTGGGGGCCGTCGCTTTTCTTTTGACCTATGCTTGTTTTCACTCCCAGTTCTGAAGAAGCCCCTAAATCCTAACCCTGTTGAGGACTCCGAAAGCTCTCAGAGCAGCAGTGCTGGGGGACAGTGTGGACACATGGTTTGGTTTCTCCTCTGGCCTGCTTCTGTGGCAGCCCCGCTCTGTCCTCCTCAGACTTCAGAGCAATATCTGAACAAGTGGAGAAGCGACCAGGGGGTCAGGAAGGTGGCCACCAAAGAGTGACTTCTCTGGAGGGTGGCTGAGCAAGCAAGTGAGCATGTTAGTCCAGCTCTGCCTGCATTCAGTATGGAGCTGAACAGGGGCCAGGGAAGGGGAGGAGGAGCAGAGAGCAGGGACAAAGGGACCAAAGAGGAGATTCAGATGAAGGGAAGTAATGGGGAGGAAAGAGAAGAAACTCTAGAAGACAGGTATGTAGAAAGGAAAAGGGATGAAGTGGGCATTGGGAAAGGGCACCACCAGGGAAGGAGAGAGGGGAAGGAAAGAGGGAGGAAAGAGGAAAGGGGAAAGGGAGAAGGGAGGAGTCAGCATGCCAGGGCTCCCCCTGCATCTGAAGAAGAGGTGGCTGGTCCAGCTTGTCAAACAGGGTGCTCACTCTTTGGCCCCAGTTTCTGCTCCCAGTGCTACTGGGCTTTTCAAGGAAGGCAGGCTGTCCCGTGGGACCTACTGGAGCCCACTGGAGCCCACAGGAGGGTGGGAGAAATAAGATGCCACCGGGTCCTGTCCTGAGCTTCTCCCAGCCACCAGCCTCACCACATGGTGAAAGAGGGACCCCAGAACAAAGGACGGACACAGGCCAGCATGTCTGCTGGTGGCCCTGGGCACTTAGCTCATCGCAGTGAACCACACCGCCTCCTCAACCCACGCTTTTAAAGCCTCCTTTTTCGTTTCTGGTTTTCATGTCTGTAGGAACATGAGCCAGATCTAACTCATCTCCGACAGACAATTCTGACTCACCCTGTGTCAGATTTTTAAGAGTGGCTGTGATAGAGTAAGATAGCAATGCTCCAACAAACGGACTGTTTCCTCCCACTTGACCTCAACAGTCTTATACATTTTCTTAGCGAAAACATCTTGTCTCCTTCCATTAAGCTCATACCGTGGTCTAATAGTATACATGCGCCTTCCTTAGATGCGAAGCGATACAGAGGTCCTTTTTTTTTTTTTAAATTTTACAAGGTAAAGTCAGTGAACACATCCAACTTGACCAATACGTCTCTAAAATGTCAATCCAGGCAAAGCTTTTTCTGCCTACAGTTTGGAGCCTACGTGGTGACATTTTTAAAAAGCTTTCAGTCCCTCAGTGAGGCTCTTAGAAGCTAGCCAGGGCTTACTACGTGCCAGGCACTGTGTCAGGTGTTGGAGCTAAAGGGAAGGAGAGCTTGGAGGCTGGCTGGGGAGGGACATCCATGACACAAGCACAGCTAGAAACGGAGGCCAGTGCTAGAAAAGAGAGAGCAGGCTGCATGGAGAGTGTGTACCATGGGGCTTGTGAGCTCACGAATAAGTGGGAGTAACTGGAGTGGGGAGATGGGGGAGAGAAGAGGGTCTTCCCATCAATGGGAATCACCTGTGCTTGGAGGCAGGTGCCATGAGAGGTCTCCACAGGAAGAAGGAGGCCGTGTGGTTGAAGGGCAGAGAGATGGGGCAGAACAGGCATCAGTCAGTTGGAGGGGTATGAATAGACTGATGGGAGGATTATGGGTGCCTTTGGAGGACTGAGAATTTGTTAGAAGATCAGTGCAGATTTCTATGGAGACAAATGCCAGGAACTGATAGGTCTTTGGAAGGTCACTCTGGCTGCCTTTTGGCAAAGGGGTTGGTAAAAGGCACTTGCAGGTGTGAACACACCAGGTGGGAGGTGAGTGCAGGAAATCGGGTGAGGGAGCATGGGAACTTGGTCCCGGGGTATATAAGGGAGAATAGCCTTTAAGGAGTTCCACAAATTGGCACCAGCTGTGGCTTCATTACAGAGCTGGAAGGGGGAGGTGGGTGTGTCCTGGAGGTTACAGAAATTACATGAGAAAGGGAAGTCTTTTTAGATCTCTTTTTCAACTAGAGGAACTCTCACCTTATTGATAGAATTCCAGAGTGGGAACCAATGATATGAGGACATCTTTGAAATGTCTGAATATGTTCTTCGACATCTTTGCAAGTGACGAGGAGACCTTGACCTTAGGAGGCCTTGGCCCTCTTTGTAGCCAGAAAGATTTCACCTACAGATTTGGGTTCTCCCTTTTAAAGTCAAGGAGTCAGTCCTTCCAAAGGACACCTCCTATCATTTTACCCTCTCATCATACCTCACGTGCTGGCATCTCCAAGACCCTCTGTTCCAGGTTGAGAGTATCCACTTTGGCCGGGCTGGTCTTGCCAAGAACACCACCACAGGAAATCTAGAGCCTGTAGTGCTATTAATAACATCATCTAAGACTGTGTTTGCTGCCCTCTTGGCCTCTTCCCACCATGACTCACTGAAGCTTTTAACACATTGTATCCATTAAGCTATAGTTTCCAAAGCTCATCTTCTCTAGTGCCATTAGTTTTTAGGGGACCAGGCAAACCTTAAACTTGTCCCCCCTAATTGGATCCCTGTGCCCCCACAATCTATTTGAAAGCCTTTCACCATGATTCTTGAATGAGATCTGAGACCACTGCTGGTACCTAACACTTCTTGGCACCTTGTCTGTTAGGTTCTTGGAAGAGGAGATGGCTATGGAGGTGAGTGGGAATGGGAGTGGGAGGATTTCTCCCTTCACTTCCCTTTTTGTGTTTTCAAATAATGGGTTTTGAGGGGGCGGGAAAGTTTAACCAGACCATTTATTTTCCATCTCCCATCGATAAAATGTTTACCACTCCACACTGGAAGAATTTATATCTTTCCTTTGAATCTCCAGGAAAATCTCCCAAACCCAGACCACCACCATGTGGATTCAGCCATCTTCTGATTCACCTCCAGATTGTCTCCTCCTAAATGCTCAAGCCACTGGTTAAGGGCGAAATGTTCAATGCCCAAGCAATTAAGTGGGGAACACGTTTATCTAAGCAATTGCATGCAGCTCTCTATCTGCATACAGGGGGTCTCTCCCAAGCATTTCCAACCTCAGCAAAAGAAGACAAAGCCCCAGCAGTCTGGGGTATATATCATTCATTCATTCCTGTGTTCAACACTCTTGGCGGATCCCCACCAAGACAGTGGGAGAGCAAGGACTGGAGAAATCCTGGAAGCTGAAGTCTGAGGAGGATTTCAAATTCAAGTCAGAGATGAAAGAAACATCTGGACTTGGTCCTCAGGTACATGCAGTATTCTGAACTGAGGCTAGAACCAGAGACCATTCTAATGAAAGGCCTCTACAGGTGGGCTCCAACTCAGTTTCGTGTATATTCATTCATGAAATAGCTCTTTGGGTCAACATGCAGAAGAAAACCATTTCAGAAAACTGACAATGAGGAGAGGAAAGGGAAGCCAGAAGGCTTGTGAATGGGGAGAGAGGAAGACCCAGGGCAGGAAACCAAGAATCCCTCCCTGCCCTCCTTGCTGCCAGGGAGGTCTGAGGGACTAGTTTCCACCTGGGATCCCAAGTCCAGAACAAAAGCAGCGGGGCCACGGCGGGGGAGGGAAGGGGGTCCTCAGCACGGGCGCATGGGGCTGCGGAAAGATGGGGGCTAGCGTGCCTGCTGGCGGGGGGCACCTCGCAAGGCGCTGTCCCCAGCCCGACCCCATGAGGACCCGGGTTTGGCGCAGCGTCCGGGGTGGTCCCGGTGCCCTGGGGTTCGCGGGAGGCTGGGCCTCCACACCCCCCTCTTCGCCCCCAGGTCGGGTCCGCGCTTTCTGCTCCAGGTGAGGGCGCGGCGCGGTGTCACTTTACCCCTGTGCAGAGGGTGGTCCGGAGAAGCCTTGGGGCGGGAGGGGCAGCAGGCAGCAGGAGCGGGACAGCGTAGCCTCACATGGGAGCGTACGGGCGGCGAGTCTGGTGGGTCCTGCAGTCCCGACTGAGCCGCAGCACAGCACCGCGGCGCTGCCCGCCCCTCCTCCGCCAGCCCCTCCACCTCCTCCCAGACTCTCAGCCACATCCTCTGTGAGCTCACTTCCAGCTTAGGCAATTAGCAAAGCGCCTTCTCCCCGCCGCCCTCCACCCGCCCCCGCCCCCCTCCCTCCTGAGTCCTCCGAGAGCTCCCTTTTCGCTTTGGCAATTAGCAAAGCCCCTTCTCTGCCCCGCCCCCGCCCCCTCCCTCCTGAGGCCCCGCCCTGGCTGGGGCGCGGGGGAAGCCCCGGGGGCTGCAAGCTTGACCAGCGCTGGCGCTGGGCAGCCTCCTAGCCTGGCTCCTTGAGCGGGTGTCCACCCGCGGCCTGGCTGCAAAAAGATCATCAGTCCTGTTAACCCTGGCTGCACTCTTCCGTCAGTTTGCTGGCTTCCAGATTGCGCCCAAAGCCAGGAACCAGCTTCCCCAACACAGGCCTGGGCTGAGATGCCTGCCCAGGATCTGTTTGAGCAGTCTACTCATCTCCAGGCAGGGATGGCACTTCCACATGGATGTTTGGGTTTTTTTATTGTTTTTTTGGTCATTGGTTATTATTACATGACCTCCAGGGTAGGTGCTCCACAAAGGGAGTGAAAACAGGATGCATGATATACCCCTCACCTCCCATGCTGTCTTTCTCTTAAATAATAAGCACTGCTGAACTATCTTAGATTCTGTACCTTCTCTCCAGCCATGAACCTATCACTGTCTTTAACTCTTGAAAACTTCATTAGACAAATTAATGTGGTGAAGGAAGCAATATGAGAAAGCCTATTAATCTGATGAGCATGGAACTGAACAAACCCTATAGATACTTTCCCTTTGATTTCTAGCCTATCAATACCTACAGTGAGTCACATACACTCAAGATTATTGTTTTTATTGTATACTTCATATATTCATTGATTTTGGACTCGTTATCATTTCGTTGAAGTGTTAAACTATGGTAATAAACAAACTTTTAATTAACTTTTCCTCCTATGATACAAATATAACTTGCACTTGAGCTTTAGCTAATTTTATGTTCTAAAATTGCCAAAACAAAATGATCAAGGTTTCTAGATTATTTACTGTATTTTCTACTATATAATATTGTTCTATCTCTTCTGTATAAAGAAAATGAATGCTTGGGGCTCTTGGGTGGCTCAGTGTGTTAAAGCCTCTGCCTTCTGCTTAGGTCATGATCCCAGAGTCCTGGGATAGAGCCCCACATCAGGCTCTCTGCTCAGCAGGGACCCTGCTTCCCTTCCTTTCTCTCTGCCTGCCTCTCTGTCTACTTGTGATCTCTGTCTGTCAAATAAATAAATAAAATCTTTAAAAAAAGAAAATGAATGCTTGATAACTAAATGAATGCTTTACTGAACAAATTAAATATGGCAATAGCATTTTATTTTATCATGCTTCACATATTAAACAATAATATTATATCACTAGTCTACAAATAATCTACTCGCATAGTCATTTGGAAGCTTTTAGCAAAAGAATTCTTCCTCCTGATTGTAGTATAAAAGCCACAGAAATATACAGAAGACTCCTAGAATAGAAAGTTAAATCCAGTTATCAGTGATGCCTTGAGTAGGACCTGACCTATGTATGTCCTGGGATGCACTAGTAACTGTTACATGTGATAGGATTATATTTAATATATCCAGTTTCATTTACTTCACAAAGGACATATAAATTTGAGAATAAAATATTTGATGAATCTATAAAGTCTATATCTATTTGTAACTAATGTGGTAGAATTAAGATGTTAATTTGAAAAAAAATTCATTGAACACATACACATATTCAATTGTTTTTATATATATAAACAGCATTATTTATTTATGTAAATAAATGCATTGTCTGTAAAATCCATTTACTTATCAATCATAAGGGTAATTTTAAGTACTAAGAATAAGAAATATGTGAAAAGATAAGTGTTCAAGAGTGCAGTTTGTGGTAATTAATACAATATGATAGGCTCATGAAAAAGATATATTACTTGAACTTAAAAGCTTCTATAATTAAGCGATGACCACTTGAAATTTGTAATTAGTCTTGCTGCAGTTTTTCCTTGCACTTATTGCCCTTCCCCAGAAGTTCATTAAGAATTTCTGTGAATGTCCTTATGTTTAATCTCATTCATAGATTCCACTGCTGCTCACAAAACAAAGCCAAAAAGAGAGGTAACTCTATGTGGCACTCCATCCACAAGCAATACATTCATAAATAATTAAAAAGCTCTCTACTTCATTTGTTACCCA
Source organism: Mustela nivalis (assembly GCF_964662115.1). Classification (NCBI taxonomy): domain Eukaryota; kingdom Metazoa; phylum Chordata; class Mammalia; order Carnivora; family Mustelidae; genus Mustela; species Mustela nivalis. The sequence continues at coordinate 126,575 of NW_028136064.1, read as the reverse complement.
TTCAGCTGATAATTTAAATGAGTAACTGAGGCCATTTTATCAGCACTTTTAATAGAATGCGACTCAGAAACTTCACAGTGTTATTTAAGAAGAAATGCTCACGTGTTAAGGTTTTTATTTTTTTAAATCAACAAAATAATTTTCAAATATTAAAAGCAAATGTCTCCTTTTCCTCCAAGTTTCCTTGCTATGTCAAAGTTACAAATAAATACATTAAAATCGTATTTTGAGTAGTAGATAAAAACAAAAGTTTTGAAACTGTGGGTTCAGTGTCTGGGTTAACTTGTATAAATATCTGAACTCAATGTATTTAGACTTTATTAGATTTTTTTTAGACTATTTGAAAATACATGCTGAGATAATGACAACATTATTTTATTCATTTTAATAAATAAATTATTTAATTTAATTATGTTTAGATATTTATTTATTAAATTAATGATTTAATATTTAATAATCTAAATTTGAAATATTTTAAATTCTAAAAATATTTATTTAATTAAATTGATATATTTAATATAAATAATAAATTATTTAATCATTATTATAATTATGCAATACATTATGTATTGTGTAATAATTGCATTTTAATAAATAAATAAATGTATTATTTACATTATTTTATTTTATTTTATTTTATTTTATTTTATTTACTTGACAAAGAGAGGGAGAACGCAAGCAAAGGGAGCTGCAGGCAGAAGGAGAGGGAGAAGTAGGCTCCCAGCTGAGTAGAAAGTTCAACCTGGGGTTCCATCCCACGACCCTGGGATCACCACCTGAGTCGAAGGCAGATGCTTAAGTGACTGAGCCATCCAGATGCCCAAGGCTTTGTATTCTTCGCTTCTAAATATTGATGCTCCTTCATCTCTGGAGTTAGTAAATTGATGTTGAGAATTCATATCAAAGAATTGATAGTAGCTGTTAAACAGAAACATGTAATTTAGGGGAAAAAAAAGAACAGAAGGAAGAGAAAGGCCAAAAGTCAAAAGCACATTAATATAAAATTTAATTAGATAAAAAAGCTGATATTCCTGAAGGGGGCTAATAAAAGAGCTGCAAAGAGCTGATAGGATTAGGAAAATTGTCCACTCCTGGTCATTTCATAATTTTAAACTATTCCTTATTAATAAATATACTTAGTTCCAGAAACACAAGCACATAAGAACATTTCCACCAAGTTTCCTCTAACAGCATTTACAAATTAGACGTTCAAACAATGCAGTTCATTACATGTTGCATCTGTATCTTAAAGTTTAAACACATTCTGTGACACATTTTCCAACAATTAAAATTAAAAAATATATATATACATATATATCTATGTATATATATATATACCTTATCCCTAAATGTAAAAAATATATATATAGAGAGAGAAACCTTATCCCTAAATGAAACCTTTCTTTGTTTATTAGATTAAATAGGTAAATTAGCAACAACAACAACAACAAACAGCTAATATTATAGAGGTAGGAACAATTTACCTTTTCATTCATTGCTATTTTCTAAAAATTCCTATTTTATTTTTTTCTCAAGTCTGTCATAATAATTTTCTAAATCTCCTGCCTTTTTCAATTTTTTTCTTTTAGTGGAAATCTCTATTTCATATTTATTTTCTCTTCCTCCACTCTTTGCTCTAATATTTCAATGTATTATTAGATTTTCTGTTTTTCTCTTTATCCAGATATATCTTTTCTTTCTTTCTTTCTTTTTTAAATAATTTGATTTGCTGGCATTTTACATCAGTACATGCTTTCTTATGGATGTTAGAAATGTCTGTGGAACTACTAGAAGAATAAACTTTTTTACCTTTAAGAAGTTTACAGTCTAGAGTGCCTGGGTGGCTCAGTTGGTTAAGTGTCTTCCTTCAGCTTAGGTCATGATGCCAGGGTACTAGGATCCAGTCCTGCATCAGCTGCCTGCTCAGCAAGGAGTCTGGTTCTTCCTCTCCCTCTGCCCCTCCCTCTCTCTCCTTCTAATAAATAAATAAAATCTTTAAAAAAAAGACTTACTGAAATCTGAGACTGAATTACTAAATTCAGTCTTAATAGAAGACAGCTAAACAAAGCAATAATCACAACTGGAAAATTTAGCGAGATCATGGTTTAACATTTTTGGTTGACACAGGACCTCTTTCAGTAACAACTTTCCCTAAATATCAATTTCTTTGTAAGGCAAAAAATTTTGACAAGAAATCCAGATCCTTCTGATCATTTTCATATCAATTTAAGGTGACATCCTCAGACTATATAATCAAATATGTAATTATTCTATCTGTTGCCTTGTATATTGCCTGTATCTTTTTCAGACTCAAAGTTCCATTGAGGTAGAGTTTTTTTTTTTTTTAAGCAGAGATTTTTAAAGTGTTTGATATATACAAGATGCTTAATAAGTGTTTACAAAGCCTATGTATTACAGAAGCTTTAAACAGGCTTTAAAATAATGTAGGTGATATTAGTGGTCATATCAAACAATTTTTAGGTTTCAGTCATGTAAATAACTACAATTCTCAGAGACAGAGAAACATACAAATGGTCTGGGTCCAGTAGGATAATGCTAGCATGTGTTGTAAATTCTCTTATATGACCTTATTCTTGCAAGAATTGGTTATGTGGCAGAAAAAAAGGTATCACTATCTTATACTTTATTATTTAAAGAGATTTATGGAAGTCTTAATTTCTTACACTACCCCTTTGTTTCAGTGGACCCAATTTCCGTGGTAATGGTGAGAGGAAAGTAGGCAATTTAGGCAGCAGCAAAAATCTCCTACAAGGCACTATAAAATAAGGCTTGTTCTAGATCATGGGTCTGTCCAAAGGGGAATGTTAAGGGGTAGAATGGATGATGGATGCATTGTGGACTTATAACTTTAAGATTAATACTGTTATGCCCCAATAATGGGTCTATGATTAAAGGAGCGAGACTGATGTAAAGCAAAGGTCAAGCAAAGCTTTATTTCATGCCAAGCATCAAGAATCTAACCAAACGTTCGGGGCCACACCTCTTATGAGAGAAGGAAACCCTTTGCTGTTTCACAGTCTAGCTTTTAAGGGCAAAGGCCATGCAGTCAGGCCTGGCCACGCACAGGTGACCAATGAGATTTTAACACACACAGGAAACTCCACAGTGAGGCTAGGTGACCAATTGAGGTTCAATTTACCCTAGTATAGACATTTGACCCAGCCTATTACACCTTGATTAGGATTGGTGCAAAAAAGGTTCCCAAAGGGCTGAGGAGTGGGGCATACTCCTTAGTATCTAGGGAGACAATATGCAAACACCGCCCCCCTCCCGCTGATTGATGTCTCCACCTGGCCTGACCCACCCTTGTATATGGGCTTTGTTACCTGGAGCTGATTTCCAGGACTTGTTTTTAAGTGAATCCCCTGGGGGAAGGGGAACAAGGACAGTTTAAGGGTTAACCTCAATGAAAGCCTCTTGCTAAAATATAAAAATATAAAATAGGTCCTTACATTACAACAACTCAGTAGGTAAAGTACCAGTGTGGTGATAAAAGAAGTGAGGTAACTTGCATTGCACATTTTTTTTTAAAACGTGTAAGTTGTATTTTTCCGTGCCATGACATCATACTTTATCTTCATCTCTGTCTACTAGTTTAAAACTAGTTAAACAAACTCAACAATTTTTTTAAAAATATTTTATTTATTTATTTAAGAGCAAAAGCCAGAGAGAGAGAGAGAGAGCATGAGCAATATGGGGCTCGATCCCAGGACTCTTGAGATCCTGATCTGAGCCAAAGGCAGACACTTAACTGACTAAGCAAATGAGACTCCCACAAACTCAACAATTTTATAAAATTTTTATTTGTTGGGGTGCCTGGCTGGAACAGTCAGTAAAATATGTAAATCTTGATCGTGGGGTTGTACGTTTGAAATCCACCTTGGGTGTAGAGGTTTTATTTAAAAATAAAATCTTTAAAAATATTTTTTTAATTTTTTTATTTAAGCCATTGTATGGCAGTGTTGATCACTATATTGTACACCTGAAAGTAATATTAACCTTATTTTAACTAACTCCAATTTAAATAAAAACTTTAAAAATAAAATAAAAATAATAATCATAAAAATAAAAAAGAGGAAAAATTATTTGGCAGGCAATTTTCTTATTATCATAGTCTGTGTGTGTCGGTGGGAAGTGGCTGGTATTACAGTGAGTTCCATATCTGTGTTACACTGAGGTCCATGTCTGTAGTCAGTCTTTTTTTTCTTTTAGTTTATTTTCAGGGATCCAAAATTCATTGTTTATGCACCACACCCAGTGCTTCATGTAATAAATTCCCTCCTTAATACCCACCACTGGGCTCACCCAACCACCTGCCACCCTCCTCTTCAAGACCCTCAGTTTGTTTCTCAGAGTCCACAGTCTCTCATGGTTTGTCTCTCCCTCCGATTTCCCCCAGCACACTTCTCTCCATCTCCCAGTGTCCTCCACGTTATTCCTTATGTATTGAGTCTTATAAAAACTTTTATTTCTTTCCCTATTCTGCTTTGCATATGCTTACCTTAGATGTTAAAATGTTATAAACCTCTCCTGCCTGGTCCATTTTCTCTCTCTTCTCTCATGATTTCTCATGCTCTCCCTGCCAACCCCACATGCCTTACAATATCTGGATATGACTAATTTCTTCCTGAGCTACTTTATTCTACTCTGCCATATGGTCGCCCTTCCCTCTTCTGTACCATATCTTCTATCCCCTGCATTTGTGCTTTAACAATACCTAATTCTTTTCACTACATCTGTATCTTTGAGGTCAATACTCAGTAGTGCAATCGCTGGGTCATACGCTAGCTCTATTTTACTGGAAAGAAGGGCCATATGCACCCCAGTGTTCATAGCAGCAATGTCCACTATAGCCATTCTGTTGAAAGAGTCAAGATCCCCTACAACAGACAAACGGATAAAGAAGATGTGATCCAAGGATACAATGGAATATCACTCAGCCATCAGAAAGGATGAATACCCAACTTTTGCATCAACATGGATGGGACTGGAGGAGATTATGTTAAGTGAAATAAGTCAAGCAGTGAAAGTCAATCATCATATGGTTTCACTTATTTGTGGAACCTAAGGAATAGCATGGAGGACATTAGGAGAAGGAAAGGAAAAATGAAGTGGGGGTATTGGAGGGGGAAATGAAACATGAAAAACTATGGACTCCAAGAAACAAACTGAGGGTTTTAAAGATGAGAAGGATGTGGGGATGGGTGAGCCTGGTGATGGGTATTAAGGAGGGCACATATTGCATGGGGCACTGGGTGTTTTACACAAACAATGAAACATGGAACACTACTTCAAAAACTAATGATGTATTGTATGGTAACTAACATAACATAATTTAAAAAAAAAAAGGAGGGGGACAATACCTAACACTCAATCTTTGCTAGTTTCTTGTTTACCTCCTTTTAAGAGTAAGCTCATTAGTGTTTTTTTTTTTCTTTTGGTTTGTTTTTTTTTTTTGTCTCAACTAAAAGAAGAAAAATAATACACATTATTTTGAAAACTTTTTGAACAGTGTACAAACGTTAGTCAAGTCCACAATGTCTCATCTCTTCTTCCTCCTAACATGGCTAAGTTGAAAAACCCTTTATCTGGGAAAAGATCATTGTCCAGCCACCTTGTGTAAGATTTTGGCTTTAGGTTAGATTATCCTTTCTTTCCTTTTCTGAAAATAAGTTGAAAATATTAATAGCCTCAGTTTTTCTTCCAAAATATGACTGCTTCTTTACCAAGTGCAAAAGCAACCCATTTTTACCATAGTAAACAGCTTGGACCTACTTTTTTTGGCTCACTGTTTTAGTGAGACAAGTGGAGTGAAGATGACACACCATTTCCAAATGTATTAATAATTGGTAGACCATACTTCTAAATTGAAGTTTTGTTGCCATTAAACTACGACCAGACTCGCTATAATTACAGAGGTAAATTCTTTATATTTACTATATTTGAAATTACCATATAATACCAAAATAAAATTATGATTATGTGAAGAGTCTGTAATATTAAGAAGATGACTTTGAAATGATTGCTTATCTAAATGAAATTTCCCATTTTATAATCTTGTATAAGCTTCCGTTGTCATTTCCTATTTAAAATCTATTAGAAGGCACTCTTATTTTCCCTTAAGTGGGAAGTCAAATGTGGAACAAATTCATCCCAAAGGAACTGATTCTATGTTCCACTGAAGACAAGGTGGCTTCCATGTGGCATTTTGCCTCTTGCATATTGTTCATCTCCTACAACAAATGGGGGTATGCTCTTTAGTAAACTAATTCAACTCAATTAGAGACATTGTCATCAAGGGATAACATCATAGAGACTAGAATGAGAATCATACTTTTGGGAAAATTGGGCCCAGGATTTTTGTTTTGTTTTGTTTTGTTTTAAGATTTTATTTATTTATTTGACAGACAGAGACCACAAGTAAGCAAATAGCGGGGGGGGGGGGGAGCAGGCTCCCTGCTGAACAGAGAGCCTGATGCAGAGCTCGATCCCAGGGCTCTGAGATCATGGCCTGAGCCGAAGGCAGAGGCTTAACCCACTGAGCTACACAGGTGCCCCTGGGCCCAGGTTTTGATGGCTTCTTTCCTCAATCTTATAAAACCTATTTGAACTCTACTGGATGCCAGAACTGCTTAAAAATATTTGGTCCCTTGTAATTTTAACCTTCCAGTATTCAATGCACCTGATCCATGTAATATCCTATAGTATTTTTGTCAAATGAAGACTCTCAAAGTGTGTTTCTTGGGAGACACTTTTCAATTGGTTGCTTACATTTCTGCATTTATTATTTGTTCTAGGCCATCCTTTGAAGATGGTTGTATTGAATAGACTTGGAAGACAGAAATAGTATCTTTTTTTTTTTAACTTAACCTGTTGTGTTTGCAAATATTATCTGCCTCTGTTTTGATTCTTCTTGTGGGAACTGAGGCTCAGAACTGATATATAACTCCCATCCCTACACACACACAAACACACACACACACACACACACACACACACACACACACACACACAAATAATGTTAATATTCTGGCTACCTCTATTGCTGTGAATAATAAACTATATTATTTCTGAAACATGAGTCTGCGTCTTCTATCAACCCCCAAGAAACTACGGCAGACTCATACACCAGCTTTCAAATAAGGGAAAATAATCTCAGATGCTTTATATTTTTTGATAGTGTTACCTACTTCTGAACATATGACTGAGCACATATAAAGCTGGAGCCATGACCATTTAGAGCTTCTTCTGTGGAAGAACTATGCATTCACTAGTAAACAATAGTAGTTTCATCTTTTTTTTTTTCCTCCTGGACACCATTTCCTCTCTCAAACTGTTGCTCAAATTGGATGGAGTCTAAGGTCCTTTGAGGAAATTTTTGTTTAATGATTCAAAATAAAATAGGAAGAGTCTAAAGTGCTAAAAATACTTCTAGATAAAAGGTATAAGATCATGCCAGAAAGGATAGTAATTTTATCTAACAACTGCCTGTTCACCCCTTTTTTGTTCATTAACTAATCTCCAAATTCCTGACTAAATCCCTTTCGTAAGCCAGAATGTGAGCTAAAAACTGGGATTTTAAAAAATTTTCATTTGAAATCCAGTTAGTTAACATATATGGTTGTATTAGATTCATGTGTACAATATAACATATAGCACTCAGTGCTCATCATGACAAGTGCTCTAATTAACCCCCATCACTTATTTAATCCATCACTCCTTTCAGATCCCCTCAAGTAACCATCAGTTTGTTCTCCGTAATGAAATGTCTGTTTCTTGCTTTGTTTCTCTTTCTATGTCTTATTATTTCCCCTTTGCTTGTTTGTTTTGTTTCTTTTATTCCATATATGAGTAAAGGTATTTGTCTTTCTCTGACTGACTTATTTCACTTTTAGCATTATACTGTCTAGTTCCAACCATGTTATTGCAAATGGCAAGATTTCAGTCTTTTTTATGGCAGAATAATATTCCATTGTATATAGATACCACTTATTCTTTATTTATTCATCAATTGATGGATACTTGGGCGCTTTCCATATCTTAGCTTTATAAATAATGCTGCTATAAACATAGGGGTGCTAGCATCCCTTTGAATAAGTTTTCTTATATTCATTGGGTAAATACACACCAACAGGATTGTTGGATCACAAAGGACTTCTATTTTTAAATTTTATGGAAATTCCATACTGTTTTCAAATATGGCTGTATCAGTTTGCATCACCACCAACAGTTCACAATTGTTACTTTTTCTTTTTTTTTTTAAGATTTTATTCATTTGACAGAGAGAGATCACAAGTAGAGAGAGAGAGAAGAGGGAGCAGGCTCCATGCCTGGCAGAGAGCCCGATGTGGGACTTGATCCCAGGACCCTGAGATCATGGCCTGAGCTGAAGGCAGAGGCTTAACCCACTGAGCCACCCAGGCAGCCCCCACAAGTGTTACTTTTTCACATCCTCTCCAACACCTTTTGTTTCTTGTAGTGTTGATTTTAGCCATTCTGACAGGTGTGAGGTGGTATCTCTTTCTAGTTTTGCTTTGCAATTTCCTGATGATACATGATGATGGACATCTTTTCATGTATCTACTGAACATTTGAATGTGTGCTTTGGGGAAACACTTGTTCATGTCTTCTATCCATGTTTTTATTGGATTATTTGTTTTTGGATGTTGACTAAAAACTGGATATTAAGTAACACACAAGACAGGTTTCCTTGAGCTTAAATTTTATTTGCATGAGTATCATTAACAGGAAAAAATATGCATATGTGTATGTACAAGTGTGTTTATGTATACATCTATCTATCTATCCTCTATCCCATGTCTTCTAATTGTGGTAAATCCTGTAAGGTGGGGAATGGGATAGTCTGAAGAAATATGCTTCTGGATATGCTGGGTAAGCAAATTTAATTGCACTCAGATGCATTGGATATAAGTGAATCACTCAAATGAGTTATTTAATATTATATAGAAACAAATTAAAAGTTTATGTAGTTGAAAATAATAGGTAGTTAAAATAATTTTTTTTTGTTGTTTTTGTGTCTTTTTTTGTTTATATATACTATGGTGTGAATGTTTATGTCTCCCAAAATCATATTATGAAATCTAACTCTGTAAGTGCTAGTATTAAAACATAGGGGCCTTTGGGAGGTGATTAGGTCATAAGTGGGATTACAGTCCTTTTAAAGGAGACCCCAGTGAGTTCTCTTGATTCATTCATCATGTACGTTTACAGTGAGAAGATAGCCATCTATGAGGAAGTGGGCGCTCCCTGGATCTGCCCATTCCTTAATCTTGAACTTCTCCGTTCTAGAACTGTGAGAAATAAATTCCTGTTCTTTATAAGCTATTAAGTCTATATCATGTCCGTTATAGCAGCCTGCATGCAGAAGGACACTATGACCTAAAATGAGAGCAATAAATATAAAGTTTCAGTAAAGTCAGTTGGTACAATGTTTTTTTTTTTTTTATTATTAGAGAAGACATGCTGCTTCATGTTAAACCTTGATATTGTATATGTTTCTTGAAGGGCCACTTCTTACTCCTTTGTGTGTTTTCCACAAAGTCCAGGATGATGCCTTACATAAAGGTAATATTTTATAAATACTGTTGGAAATATATACTTCTCTAAAATCTTATTTTGCCTACAGATTACTTGGATCCACTTTGCCTTGTGTAGAATATTTGAAATATATTAAGAACAGAATGTCTCTCTAAATAACATTTAGAATCATCATTAGTTTATGACTCCTGACTGATTTGTTTATGCAGTGATACTTACTGCAAGAACACTGAAGTTTGTAATATAATTTTGAATTAATCACCAAGCTAGTTTATTTTAACTTATGAAAAAATAATTTCTCATGTTGGTTTAATTCTGCTCTTATGTTATGGTCATGACATTTTCATTAAAATAAAGTAGAAAATAGAAGTAAATAATAAATGAAAAATAAAAATTAAAAAATAAAAAAATAAAAGCAAATCTCTTGTGAAATGTTAAACTTTTCTTACTTATTTTGTTTTGCTTTTCTTCTACCATGCTGGCAAAGCTGTATATTGCAGATAGGTACAATTTTCTAGGTGCTAGGTTTGTTACTTTTGCTAAAATTTTCAAAATATAAGGAGTTGAATAGTCATGGATTGTTTATTAAACTCCTTATCTACACATATAAAAATAAAACAATGATGGTGACCTGGGTATTTCTAAAATTGTATTCTGTTTTTCCATACTATGGTTTACAATGTAATTAATAAAGATTCTGCATATATTAACATCATCCCATTCTATCTCATCTGTATGTCCATACAGAGCATGTATGATTTCTATTCATTGCTATGTTGTGGTGAAGAGATTGTCTGAAGTAGCCTATATTTATGCAGGTAGATCTTAAGCTACGGTGCTCTTGTTTATTTGCTTGTTCGTGATCAGTATGTTTGAAAGATGGTAACTATTGCATCAGGTGTGACGATTAAAAAATATTATTGGTGCCTGATACACTGTGATAAAATAGGTAAGTCAATTCATAATTTGTTAATTAAATTAGAAAAGAAATTCCTTTGGATTTGTTCTTTATTAACAGTTTTTTTTTTTTTTTAACGAATGCCTTGGGATGTTTTTTGTGTAATATATATCACATGCCTCAACCTTTAAATTTGAATTTAGAAAAGAGTTATCAGAATGAGCCTAGAAAATATTGTTATGGGGGCGCCTGGGTGGCTCAGTGGGTTAAGCCGCTGCCTTCGGCTCAGGTCATAATCTCAGAGTCCTGGGATTGAGTCCCACATTGGGCTCTCTGCTCAGCAGGGTGCCTGCTTCTTCCTCTCTCTCTGCCTGCCTCTCTGCCTACTTGTGATCTCTCTCTGTCAAATAAATAAATAAAATCTTAAAAAAAAAGAAAACATTGTTTTGAAATATTTTTGTTCTGTTGTATTATGTTAACTTAGGAAATAATGGTAGTTATTTTTATTAGCATTTCCTACTTTCCACATGCCCTTACAGATGAGATATCATGTTTTTCCTACTCTTTTTATCGTGGTTGTTATATTCTTCATGATCAATAACAATCAATGAAAATTCATAACATTAATTTTCTTTGGGAAAGTGATATTTTAGCAGGAATCCATGACCAAAAATTTTAGCTGTTGTTCTTCCAGGAGATGAGACTATCAATGTTCCCGAAATTTCAAGAAATAGAACTTACTAATTGTGTTGGTTGATGTTTATTGTCTCTGAACTTAGAGGTGCATAATTCAATTTAAAATTTATTTTGGGGGCGCCTGGGTGGCTCAGTGGGTTAAAGCCTCTGCCTTTGGCTCAGGTCATGATCCCAGGGTCTTGGGATCGAGCCCCGCATCGGGCTCTCTGCCTAGCAGGGAGCCTGCTTCCTCTTCCCTCTCTCTCTGCCTGCCTCTCTGCCTACTTGTGATCTCTATCTGTCAAATAAAATAAATAAAATCTTAAAAAAAACGGAGTGGACCTTATGGGGGTGCTTATCTGAAATTGAGGGACATTATAAAAAAATAAAAAATAAAATTTATTTTGAATTGAAAACAGGATCTTACTGAAGTTTAGGCATCCCACTTTATATCAGGCCTCCAGTACATTCTAATTTATTTATAGAAAATATCATAAACATGAATGACACTTTTCCTATTGCATTTATATGAAACTGCAATGACTCAAAGATGTCAGATTTGAAAAGCACTACCTTTCTATAATTTCTGTTTCTTAGGAGGAATGGATATACCATTTTAGCTCAATTATCCAACAGTATTCAAAACCACCATGAATTTTAAAACATAGTTATTACACCCTAAAAATCAAGTATGAAAATGTATAAACAACCAAATCTCTATCTGTAAATGAAATACTCCCACACAGACGGGTTTTAAAACTTTCTAACTTAAGGAATTTGATAGCACAGACTCAGGGTAGTAGTTTCAGTGCCTACAGTATACTTTCAGGGAGAGAGTAATGTAAGCTCTGAGTCACTTTCTGCCTAGAGATGACCTAATAGTGGTTCTGGCATTGTTTGTTTGTTTTTGAAAATACGTTCCTGGGCGTCATTCAGAAAATGCAGAGTTTGGCATCTATATAAATTAAGGATGATCTTTTTGAACTTTTGTCTTTCATTACATCAAATTAACATAATTGTACAGAAATTCCACTAAATTAAGCATTGTTAGGAAATGTGTAAATTGGAGCTACTCAAATTAGTTGCTCTTTGAACTATGTGCTGTTGGTTCAGGATTAGATAAGGAGTTTGAAGGCAAACCTAAATCATTGCTTCCTTTTTTGAGAGATTCTCAGCATATTTTCTTAAAATTAGCTGAAATAAACAATGTGTTTAGTCGCAAAGTGATTTGCATTTTTGCACAAACTCCCTATCTCCTTGAGAATTATAACAGATATTTCATGAAACATCATTGATCTTTACTTTGTTACACTGCTGTAAAGTACATTTAGAGTTGCCAGTTAAAGGTGTTAGTGTTGAGATGAAATGTCATGCATTTTTCTTCACTTCCATGCAAATGAACACAGTAAATTATTAAGACACAATGAAGAAAAAAAAATTGACAATGAGTTCCAGATTTTAAAAATCACTTGCCATTCAATCCAAATTGTGAGTTTGATCAGTTACCGAACACTTTATAGTGCACCCCCGGTAATTTTACAGAGATTACTTTTTTCTTACCAATTCTTGATTATTCTGTCTTGCAATGCAGAGAAAGCTAACTAATTTAAAATAAACTTCCGTTAATTTTGATTGTTATAAACTTAAAATTGATTAATTTCCATATACAGAGTTTAAAATGTTCACAATTTACATTAAATATATATTCTGTGTATACCTTGGAAAAATTATACTGAAAATTGAAATTAAAATGATGTTGTATATAGCTGCAAGAAGCCGCCTGTCCCATTTCATCTTACTATATAAGTTTTGTCAGGTAATTTATAAAATCCCTGCTGCATAACAAATCTATTTTTTGTTGGAATGGGTAGTAATGTTTCTTCTTATTTCGAAATAAGAGTTGGTCTATGAGTGCCTCTGCAACTGTATTTTTCCTAAGTGGCTTCATGGTCCTGAACTGAGAAAGCTCAGAGCATTAAACATCAAAGTAATATATTTTGACACAATTAGACATCAAGGAAATGCAATTAAAATGACACTGAGAGGGCGCCTGGGTGGCTCAGTGGGTTAAGCCGCTGCCTTCGGCTCAGGTCATGATCTCAGGGTCCTGGGATAGAGTCCCGCATCGGGCTCTCTGCTCAGCAGGGAGCCTGCTTCCCCCTCTCTCTCTCTGCCTGCCTCTCCATCTACTTGTGATTTCTCTCTGTCAAATAAACAAATAAAATCTTTAAAAAAAAATGACACTGAGATATCACTACACACTTACCAGAATGGCTAAAATAAAATATAATGACAAGCCCAAAAGAAAAAAATATACCATTTGATGATACACAATGGCAAGTTGTACCATAACTTAACCATCTCAGAATAGTGTAGTGTTAAATTTGTTTTTCTAAGCCATGTTTTGGGTCACTTACCACTTTTCAAGGATATAAAGTGCTATCATTTTACTTAAAACTGTGAAATTTGGTCAGATTTAAATTTCAATTTATGTTAAAACATTCTGTAAACTGTGTTAGACTTTGACATTTGTTCCCTCACTTCAGTGAATAACACTATATCATATTCTGAAAAATACGCTAATTTTTTATTATTTTGAAAAATATCCCTTTTTCCTCTTATGGTAATTATTAATATGAATTAATAGTAGAATTTGAAATGGTCCAATATGACCATAAATACTTTATAGTATATTATCAAATTTAATAATGAATATAATGTACTTCTTTGGACAATTTTTAAAGACCAGTCTACTCTTAAAACAAAAAAAATGGAGATGCACTTCTTTAGTTCACACAAATTTTATTTTATTATATATAACCTCAGATAAATTTCAACAAATCATAATTTATTAAAATCATGTCTACTTAAAAATCTCATAGAAGAATTAAACCATCAAAAATAAAAATAAACACACACAACACACACACATCACCCATGTATTGGCAAATCACAATTGCTGTAACAATACATTAGGCATTCCACAGTTAAGGGCTATCAAAATTTCCATCAGTGACAAAAAGATTTGTATCCAAATGGACTGATTTGCCAGAATCCAAGAAAAAGTCTCCTAGGATTTATTTAAAGGTAAATATTTGAACAAATACTTCTTAAATTTAGGAAATTCAGAACATACGATTAAAGAATATTTGCAGTGCAGACTATATTCAATCCTTCCTTCAAAATGTGCCTTTGAGTACATAATTCTGTTTTCTCGATCTAAATTGAGCTGTCTTCCAAGGAAGTTTTCCAAAATGTGTGTCTCTGTGTGATAAATGTTCTAAGACCTAACATGTTTCATTGTATTTTTACTGTGCTCTCAAATTTAATCAATAATTTGGATTGATGTATAATACCTAGTTTCAAATATCTTTTCCATCTATAAAAACTCCCAGCTGTCTCTTTATATGCTATTACTATTGAGAATTGTGCTGTCAGTATTATTCTTGTACATTTTAGGTGATCTGTTCTTCTCTTGGGCATCATTTATGCTCTTCTCTGTTTTTGATATTCTTAAAACTCACCATAATGTATACGAGTGGTTTTTAGTGTGTGTAGTTTTTGTTTTGTTTTGTTTTGTTTCTGATATCTCGTGTTTGGCATCATTTTAAGTCTGGTATCTTTTATCTTTCTTTAATTCTCCAAAATTTATCTCAGTACTTATTTAAATATTTTCTTTATTTTTTTTTTCTCTTCTGCTGTATTTGGGCAGAAGTCATTAATTTGTTTGTTTGTTTTTCCCAACTCATTTATTCATTTTACAGCTATATTCATCTTAGTCTCCATTTATTGTATTCTTTATTTCAACAATTTTCACTTAATTTATATTCACAGTATAGTATCTTTCTTTTCCTTGTATAAGTATATCATTATTTTATCATATACTTTTAAGCTATTTTTAAAAATATTTTATTTATTTATTTGACAGTGAGAGATCACAAGTAGGCAGAGAGGTGGGCAGAGAGAGAGGAAGAGAAGCAGGCTACCTGCTGAGCAGAAAGCCCGATGTGGGGCTTGATCCCAGGACCCTGAGATCATGACCTGAACAGAAGGCAGCGGCTTAACCCACTGAGCCACCCAGGCGCTCCTTTTAAGCTATTTTTTAAAAGTACAGTCATTCTTTTTTTTTTTAAGATTTTATTTATTTATTTATTTGACAGAGAGAGATCACAAGTAGACAGAGGGCAGGCAGAGAGAGAGAGAGGGAAGCAGACTCCCTGCTGAGCAGAGAGCCTGATGCAGGACTTGATCCCAGGACCCTGAGATTATGACCTGAGCTGAAGGCAGTGGCTTAATCCACTGTGCCACCTAGGCGCCCCTAAGCTATTTTTTTAATTCCTGTTCCCATAACACTTGGATTGGCATATAAAGTTAACCACATCATATTTTTTAGGTAAGTAATTGTACTTTTTATGTGCATAGTTATTTTGGTCCATGAGTTCAGCTCTTCTTAGGATCATCAAATCTCTGTAAAGTCTGGGTATGCTAGGATTTTCTAAGCAACAATAAAATACATTGAAACCTGGTAGCTTAATTATAATAATGTTTTCTTTCTCAATCATTCACAATAGTATTCCATTCTGAGTAGCTTCCTTCTATTTTGCAGCTATAGTGTTTGGAAAAACTTGAAATGTGATATCACTGTGATAATGTGAATTGGTCAGGGTTTTTCAGAGAATCGGGAAGAGAAAAAAAGGAAGATATTCTCCAGGGCCAACTCTAGAAGTGACTATTAAAACATCTGTCCAAATTCAATTGAACAAAACTCAGAAATGCCATCTCCAGTGAAATACAAAAAAGATTATATATAGTTCTGGGCACACACATCTCATTTGACCCAATGATGTATATCAATGAAAGACTGAAGGCCAATCACCACTCCATGGGAGAATTTAAAAATAAATTTACTAATGAGGCCAAGAATTCAGAATCACAAATACTTCATAACTAATAATAACTGCCTTCACTTGATGTTATTCTATAAGATAAATCCTACGGTCAAGTTTCAATTTTAAATTCTTAAATCCTTATGAAGAAGCATCATTTGGAGGGAGCAGTTTTCATAATTTATCATCCATCAGCCTTTTTTAAAAGATTTTATTTATTTATTGGACACAGAGAGAGAGAAAGAGAGCGAGAGAGAGAGATCACAAGTAAGCAGAGAGGCAGGCAAGCAGGGAGGGAAGCAGGCTTCCTTTTGAGCAGTGCCCGATGTGGGGCTGGATCCCAGGACCCAGAGACCATGACTTGAGATGAAGGCAGAGGCTTAACCCACCACCCACGTGATGAGAGAGCCACTCAGGTGCCCCTCATCCATCAGTCTTAATTGATTGGAGGAAAATGTGTGGAGGAATAATGCCTTAGGGAGCTAATCTCTCTAAAGAATTTTCAAGTCTTTACCCCTTCAAGGTTTTGTACAGTTCTGATAGCCTCTAAACATCCAGCGGATTTCTACAGTGACAGGCCTGTTAAAACCTGTCTTCAAACCAGGAATAGAGCTTGAAACATACCAGTCAAGGGCAACTTTGAGTATTTTAAGGCGTTTATCATCATTTCTTTGTTTTTGGTTAATATCTGAAATAGTTCCATATTACACTTGCATAATTTCTCCAGAGCTGACTTTGAAGGAGGCATTCAGTTCCAGCTAGTTCCATATTTTGGCAAGAACTATACTTCTATATTAAAAAAAAAAACATATTTTAGGGCGCCTGGGTGGCTCAGTGGGTTAAAATCTCTGCCTTCGGCTCAGGTCATGATTCCAGGTTCCTGGGATTGAGTCCCACAGTGGGCTCTCTTCTCAGCTGGGAGCATGCTTCCATTCCTCTCTCTCTGGCTGCCTCTCTGCCTTCCTATGATCTCTGTCAAGTAAATAAATAAAACTTTTAAATAAACATATTTTATACCAGTTATTCATGTTTATTAACTAAGATATCACAATACAAATAATACAAACAGTTGCTCTTTATTAATACCTTCAACCAAGATAAAAAAATATGTCATATTTTCTCCAAAAATTTTATATCATCTGATAGGTCAGATATATATATAAAATTACATTTAAAGTTTTAAAAATATCAGCAAATATTTTCATTTAAATGCCAATTTGAAAAGAAATCTACTTTTCCAAACACGACTTTTTATCCTATTTATTTTGAATTTTGTCAACAACTGATAAAATGTTTAGCGAGACTATAAATTTTAGATCGAAAAAAATGATTAATAGATGTAGGTTCAAATTATTATGTTCCATTAAAAATGATTTAGTCTTTGATGAACATCTGTTTGGTAATATGTTGTATCCAGATATAGTCAATTAAAGACATATATAAAATTATAGGGAAATGACATCTTCCGTTCCATTATGAGTAGAGCTTTTAAAATGCTATTTGCCACAACCTGTCATCTTGTCATTATGTAGCATTATGTAGCAATTAAAAAATGTATACTCTTCACTTAGAAGTCTTTTGGAAATCTAAAATATGACTTCCTATGGTTTGTGTCTCCATATTGCTTTATTGCCAGTTAAAACAAATCCACATGCTTTGATTCAAAGGTAATAAATTTCTCTTATTTGGAAAAAGGATGTTTATTTTTGTTCTCTCACCCTTAGCAGGTGGTTTCATTTTAGCACACTTCAGAGTTATAATTTCATGCTTATTAAAAACATTTATTTTGATCTACATAGATGAATGAAACTTTTATTTTATTAAATTATTTGCCAAAAAATCTGTGAGTTTTTAAAATGTATTTCATTTGAAGGGTTATTTTAGAGCATTCAAAGAGGATCTAAGAGTGTGGTATTATGCAGTTTTTAAGTAGGTATGAAATGGTTAATTATAGGATTGTTTCTTTAGGCTTATGTATATTGTCCATTATATGCTATAAAATATTTTGAAAGTAAATTTAAAGTATGTTTTATGTAGTTTATTTTTTGGAAAAAAATATTGAAATGACTTATGAAATTCAGTATACTCTCAACATTAATTTATTTTGAAATTTACCAGTTGTCTACTGAACTATTATATGGCACATATTACTTCAGACTACACTGGTAAATGAAATAATTGGCTTTGTAGAACTTTTATTTTAATGGGTGAGACAATTCAAAGCTATAAACCTTAATAAAAATGGCATAGTGCATTCAAAAAGGAAGAGTACAATGGGGAAAAAGAAAAATTCGATCAGGGTGAGAAAAATCAAGGTTGCTAGGCAGGGGATGGGGAGTTAAAATTTTTAATAGAAAGATCAGGGTAGTTACAATGAAGCTGACAATTGAACAAATGTATGGAAAGGTGATGAATTTGCGCAGAACTATCAGCAATAAGGTCACTCCAGACAAAGGAATTGGCTATCTTGAAGGCCATAAGGTTGGATCATGCCTGGCATATCTGAGGAATAGCAAGGAGGCCACTGTGAGTGACTGAAGAGTAGCAGGGAAAGAGGTCACAGAGGTTAAATGAGTGGCTAGATCATGTAAAAGCTTAGAAGTCATTGTAAAACTCTGGCTTTTATATTTGGAAACTTACTGTGTGATAGAATTTCTGCTAATAACTGAGAGTTCAATTGTCCATAAACTTTCAAGGATTCTTATTCTAGTAAGACAGAATAAAGAGAAAGAGTTCATATTTTCACATGGTGTAACAAATGCTCGGAGATACAAGTGTAGGAAGCTATGGGAGCACAGAAGAAGGCACTAAAATCACACCATATATTTGATGACTGTGACTATATATAAATTTGTATTTTCTAGATTTTTTGTAGTCATGGAATCACACAGTATATACTATTCATTGCCTGGATTTTCTTTTCTCAGCATCATTACTTTGAGAATCTCCAATTGTCTTTGCTCTATTGATGGACATTGATGAACATTTCCACTGTTTTCAATTCTTAAAAATAAAGCTGATATGAAATTCACATACAAGTCCTTGTATGAACATAGGGTTTGTTTTTCTTGGTTAAATGCCTAGAATAAAATGGCTATTTGTGTAACTGCAACATATTTTTCATTTAAAAATTTTTGAAACTATTTTCCAAAGTGGTTGTATCATGATATATGCCAACAACAGTTTAGATTTTTTGTTGCTTCTCAATCTAGCTCAGACCAAGTACAATTAGCCTTTATAATTTTAGCCATTCTAATAGATATGTAAGCATGTCTCATTATGATTTTCATTTTTATTTCTTTAATGTTTAAATGTTGAGAAATTGGCCATGTGCTTATAAGCCATCCATATACTTTTGGTGACATGTCTCTTCCATTATTTCCTTCACATGTAAAATTGGATACTCTGTTTGGTTATTAGTAAGGTTTTTTATTTTTATTCATTTTTAAATAATCAGAGTAGATGTCCATTATCAGATATTTAATTTGCAAATCCCTTCTCCATCTTTATGGTTTCTCAATGGAGCTTTGATAGCTGTGTCTTTCAAGAAATATGCTACTTCTTTCCTGGTACACGGAGGTATGACTAGAACATTATCAATGTTGACCTTTGCAAAGAAAATCATGGCTTAAGATATATGTAGTCTGCAGTTGTTGGGAGTGTTCACCATCCTTGCCTCTAACTCATCTCTCACTGCCCACACATTCAGGTATAGGGGAATATTGATTGACAAAATATTAATTGCCAAATAACACTAGTTAGAGAATAAGAAAAATGCAGGCACCTGATTATATAATATTCCTTAAATAAAATATGTTTTTATAAGTGCTATTGGAAGTAAATTCCTCAATACTTTAATCACACAGAATGATGGAATCCTAGATTTTTTTTCCTTGTATTTACTAAGAAAATGATCATGCCTCAAGTATATTAAAATGGAATAGGGAAAATTAAAAATTGCTTTAAGTCGATTTGTGTGTGTTGTGCGTATGTGAGAGAGAAAGTGAGAGAGAAAGAGAAAGAGAGAAAAAGAGAAAGGGAAAGACAGAGAGGTGGCTGCAGTGAATTGATGAGTTGCAGGATAGATTTTAAAGTTTTGTCTTTTGCTTTCTACATTTCCTTTTCCTTAGGTTCAAGAGAACAATCAGTAATATCTCAGATGCCTGCTGGTAACATCAGCAGAAAGAGTTAGAGGTTCCTAGAAAATTAAAGAAGAGATATAGTTTTCCTGACATAAGAAAAGTCATTTTTTGTCCCCAGCTATTTTCAATGATCTATACCCCACCTGTGTACTTGCCCAAGCACACTTCTTCCAAAAATTCCTGGGAGGTTCTTACAAAGAAATGCAAAAACCTCACTCCTAAGGATTTTGAGGGAACAAGGCAATGGGAAAACTAACAGTCACCACCAGACCAGGAAATAGCCTAAGCTATTGAGACAATAAATCAGTGGTAAAACTCCTAGTGCTATTTCAAAAGCAATCAAGGCCTTTCATTCCTTGTCCCAGAAAATGAGCCCAAGACCCCATCTAGTTTCTATCTGCTCTTGAAGCCTGCAGAGTTCCTTTCCCTTGTCCAACAGTTACCTCTGCTTTATTCTAACATTGACGTTTCTGCCCTCGGTGGAATACAAGCTTCATTCAGGTGAACATGCAATACATATTGCACAAATACATATGTGGATGTGCATGCATCCACAACCTTATGACCAACCATACACGGGATAATAAAACTCTCCCTTCTGAGTATTCATCTTAAATACTAAATAAAAATCTCTCTCCTGTTCAAACAGTCAAGGCTTTGGAACTTATTCCCTGTGAACTCCTTGTATGTTGTAAACAAAGATTCCTTTGTTTGACAACTCCACCTGTTTCTGTGATTCACCAAAGACTGACCTCAGTTAGTTCCGTTACTGTAATGTAATATCAAGCATATCTAGTTAGTTGATCATTTTGTTCAAGTCTTACATATCTTACCAATATGATGACCATTTGTCTATGTAATCTTAAAATAAGGGTGTTGAAATTATTTTCCATTTGTCGTCCAAGGTAGAAGTTATGATTTTTGTTCTTAGTTTTTCCCTATATATCCCCAAATCTGTTGTTACGTATTAAAATTCAAGAATTATTATACTCCCGGGGCGCCTGGGTGGCTCAGTGGGTTAGGCCGCTGCCTTAGGCTCAGGTCATGATCTCAGGGTCCTGGGATCGAGTCCTGCATCGGGCTCTCTGCTCAGCAGGGAGCCTGCTTCCTCCTCTCTCTCTCTCTCTGCCTGCCTCTCTGCCTACTTGTGATTTCTCTCTGTCAAATAAATAAATAAGGGGCGCCTGGGTGGCTCAGTGGGTTAAGCCGCTGCCTTTGGCTCGGGTCGTGATCTCAGGGTCCTGGGATCGAGCCCCACGTCGGGCTCTCTGCTCAGCCGGGAGCATGCTTCCTTCTCTCTCTCTCTCTGCCTGCCTCTCTGCCTGCTTCTGATCTCTTTCTGTCAAATAAATAAATAAAATATTTAAAAAAATAAATAAATAAATAAATAAATAAATAAAATCTTTAAAAAAAAAAAAGAATTATTATACTCCCTGATGAATTCATCCTTTTACTCTTCTGTAATTTTGACTTGATCTTTATGTCTAATAATGAAATTTGCTTTAAAATCACTTTTCATTATCTTGATATAACCACCAAAGTTATAGTGTGATTAGAGTTAATATAGCATATTTTTTCTTTTACTTTTTAAAGCACTTCTATATTGAATCCTGACAAAGAAACAAAACAGATTTTTAACTCTGGAAGCATCTTTCTAAATTATCTTTTTTTTTTTTTTAATGAAGCAGTAGCAATTTTTGTTAAGGGACCTAAACTGAAAGTAGGTTTAGAAATTTATTTATTTTTTTATTTATTTAGTAAAAGATTTTATTTTATTTATTGACAGCAAGAGAGAGAGAGAGAGAGAGAAGAAGCACACAAACAGGGGGAATCATGTGCAAAGGGAGAGGAAGAAGCAAGCTCCTTGGGGTGCAAGTAGTCCCATGCAGGGCTGGATCCCTGTACACTGGAATCATGACCTCAGCCAAAGGCAAACATCTGCTTAAACAACTAAGTCATCCAGGCACCCCTAGAAAATTTAAAAAAAAAAAAAAGACCTTTTAAAAACATTTTGTTTCTTTCTTGTTTTCTTTTTTAATATTTTATTTATTTGACAGACAGAGAGACAGGAAGAGGAACTATAAGCAGGGCAGAGGGAAAAGGAGAAGCAGGTTTCCCACTGAGCAGAGAGCCTGATGTGGGGCTCCATCCCAGGACCCTGGGATCATGACCTGAAAAGAAGGGACACTTCTTGGAGGAAGCCACCCAGACACCTCTTTTCTTTGTTTTTAATATATGGCAACTGATGCTTCCCAGCCACGAGGAGCATAATACCCATTGATTAAATCTTTGATAACAACCTATTTAAAAAGGTGTGTAAATATATACTTACTCAGATTTATACACTTTGTGTTTTCTTCATAGTTTGGGGCTGGACCCCATGGTCACAACACTGCTTCCAGTCTTTGCCTTCCCATCTTTTGATACCAGGTATTTGGTCAGCAAAGCAAATTAGTATCAAAATTAATAAGCCCTTGGCACCATATCTCTGGAGCAGGGCTTGCTCTTAGCCAAGGCCCAGAGCAGTTGACCTCCCCTCGCTAGTGCTGTAGCCCCAAGGACTAGGTCCCTGCCACCAGAACTCAGTCTTACATGTTATGCTAAGCAGACAAAACCAAACCAGGAAAGCTCCAACAGCTTTCACTGGCCTGCCTCATCTCCAACTCTCTCGACGTCTAGGCAGTACCAGATGACAGGGAGGGGTGTTGGTCCAACATATGGGAGGGAAGGAAGTAGCCACGAGCAAGTACCTGCCTCTCTGTTCCTTTCTTTCATGAGCAGGTTGTAAGGAGGAGGAAGAGGAAGGGGAAGAGAGGTGAACTTCAAGGGGTGAAGGCCTCAGGTAGGCAGCTGGCTCCTGCCAGTAGGAAAGGGACAAAGGAGAAGGCAGTGAGTCTTGCAGGGAGGGTGAGGGGTAAGTGTTACAGCTTATGACGGAATCTGGACAGGAGTAATAGGGATACTAGTCATTTGAGTCCACCATTGGCAAGCTGGGCTGGGTGTCAGGGCAGATAGGCCTCCCTGGGCAACGGCACATGAGAGAAGGTGGAATTCTTCTCTGAGGAGCAGGTGAAGCTTTGGGTGTTGGGAAAGCATAGACAGTATTGTTCCAGGGCCAAGGACAGGTCCGGGTACTCCTGGTTGGAGGTCAAGGCCACAGTATGATCCAGGTCTTCTACCAGCAGCTTGAAGGTACCACATGCCAGCCACCCCTCATTATTGTGTATAACTCTCTGGTGCACTTATTGGCTTATCCATCAAATGACTCCTTCAGCAGCTTAAAAACCACCTCCACAGGCACTCCAGGATATGGGAGGCTTCCAGAGTGAAAATTTTGCACAGGATCACCCCCAAAAGACCAGAAGTCACTCTGGTGGATGTAGATCTGGTCAAACATGGCCTTAGGGACCATCCACTTCACAGGCAGTCCACTGTTGGTTCTCATTTTATAGTAACTGATGTGGTGATATCTCTGGCAAGGCTGAAGTCTGAGATCTTCATCATGTTGTCCTTTGTCACCAGCACTTCCCTGGTGGCCAGGTCTTGGTGTATGCACTTCTTGGAGGCAAGGTACTCCATGCCTCAGGCTACCTGGTAGGCAAAGAATACCGGGTGCTTGGAGGAGAGTTGCTCTGCTGCATTGTGGCTGATATTGTAACAGTATTCCAGGTCAGGAGGCCTCTGGGCCTGCAGGTACTCCTGTATGTTGTCTTTGGAGGCATATTCCATGATAGTGTACGAAGGACCATCCTGTGTGCAGGACCCAGCAGGTTGATGGTGTCCTTGTGCTGTCCAATCATCTTCATCATCTCCATTTCTGAGATTAGGTTTGACAGGTCTTTCTCTGCTGCATCTGACTTCAACATCTTCACAGACACTTTAGTCAAATGGTTGGATTTGTCTTTGTCCAGCCCAATGGCCTCCTCCAACACCACTTGCCCAAAGTAGGCCTCTCTTAGGGGTCTGCCTAAACTGCCTACAACCAGCCTGCCTCAAGGCAGTTATGAACTCTAGATTATCCTCAAAAACATTAAACCACAAGCTAAAAATTCTCTTCACTAGGTCTCTGTCGCAGGTCTAATTTTCTTATCTTTCATCATTTATCTTTTTCCTAATTCTTATTTTCAGTATAGTTTATTTGGCTTCCAGGTGTTTCCCCGGGTTTCTGTATGCTGTTTCATAGGGAAGAATTATCCTGTCATAAAATTATTTCTTGAGCATTCATTACATCTCTCAGTTAAAATGGGTTCTTTTATGGTATTGATTCATTTGAGTTTTCTCAAAATGGGAAGAATTTTCAAAATGGTGTTTTCCTCAAGGTTCAGAGTATGTCTTAGCCTCATCTTTACTCTTTTTGAAATTCACTTTTCAAATTCTTGTCCCTCTTTTTATCTTTTTAAATTAAAATGTTTTATTTTTACTATTTTTTTATTTGAGTGTAGTTGATAGTCAGTGTTACATTGGTTTCAGGTTTTCAATATCTCCATACATTATTCTATGATCACTACAAATATAGCCGCCATCTGTCACCATATAACACTATTATAATATCATTGACTATATTCTCTACACTGTCCCATATCTCTTTTTAAAATCTCTGATTTTTATGTTTTCTGTTATTCCAGTTTTCGACCATCATTTTACTTGGTTACTTTAATAAAATATGCCTGATTACACACTCTATGCTGAAAACCATAGCATTTGATTTATAGTAGTCTTCTTCTTCTTCTTCTTCTTCTTCTTCTTCTTCTTCTTCTTCTTCTTCTTCTTCTTCTTCTTCTTCATTAACATATAATGTATTATTGGCCCCAGGGGTACAGGTCTGTGAATCACCAGGTTTACACACTTCACAGCACTCACCACAGCACATACCCTCCCCAATGTTCATAACCCCACCACCCTCTCCCTAACCTCCCCACCCCCCCCCCCGGCAACTCTCAGTTTGTTTTGTGAGATTAAGAGTCTCTTATGGTTTGTCTCCCTCCCGATCCCATCTTGTTTCATTTACTCTTTTCCTGTTCCCCAAACCCCCCACATTGCACCTCCATTTCCTCATATCAGGGAGATCATATGATAGTGCCTTTCTCTGGTTGACTTATTTTGCTAAGCATAATACCCTCCAGTTCCATCCATGTCAACGCAAATGGCAAGATTTCATTTCTTTTGATGGCTGAGTAGTATTCCATTGTATATATATATATATATATATATATATATATATATATATATATATATCATTCATTTGTTGATGGACATCTATGTTCTTTCCATAGTTTGCCTATTGTGGATATTACTGCTATAAACATTTGGTGCACATGCCCCTTTGGATCATATAGCAGTCTTCTTTACCTCTATCAGAACCCCAGGAAGCTTTATTTATTTATTTACTCACATAAACAGATGATCCAACACAACGTTTTTTGATGTTCAAATGTATTATAATGTCTTACCGCTTAACACTATGCTTACTGCTCTCTTTCACTGTCTGACTATATCCTCATCATCACTATGCCATTTAATGAGAAAGAACATTTGAACTCAGAGTTCTCTCCATATCAGGGAATGAAGACTCCACCCTTCTGTTTGTGCAGGTAAAATAAATGTTGATGTCTGTCCTGCACATACCCCATCCTGTTCACCAGAATATTCACCATCAAAATATATACACAATGAAAACCATACCTCACCACTTCTATTACCACCCAGCATGCTAAAAACACCATCATATGTTCCTGAATTATTGACTTGATTGATAACCCCACTTTCACACATACTGCACTCCTTTCTCCCTGCAAATTTATTTTGGTACAGCAATTTAACCTAAAAATCAAGTCAAATGATTTTATTCTGCTGTTGAGGGTCTTTTGGTATCTTCCCCTTTCATATTAAATAAAAACTGAAGGCGTTTCAATGTACTAGAAGGTCATACATCAATACGTTCTTCCTCTCTCCACCACTATGAACTCCTCATTGGCCTCCTTGCTTTTCCTCAAAAGTAACAGACAAGCTGTTCACACAAAGTCTATATACTTACTTGCTCTGCCTAGAGCAATCTTTTCCTTTAATATTTGTATAACACTCTCCTTCACTTCCTGGGTCTTTGTGCAAATAACATCTCATAAATGAGATATAACCACCCAACACAAAATAAAATTAACTTTCATCCCAGCATTCTCCAATGGCTTTTACCTTTCTTGTATTTCTTTGTATCACTTATCACCATCAACCATCAATCATTATTCTATTACTGGTTTATTTTCTTATTTGAGACAGAGAGAGAGAGAATTGGGAGGGTGCGCAGAGGAAGAAGAAAACACCCCACTGCCTAGAAAGCCTGCTGGGGAGTTACATCCCAGGACCCTGAGATCATGACCCAAGCCAAAGGCAGTCACTCAATGGACTGAGCCACCAAGGTGCCCCTCTATTATTGGTTTATTTCACTATTATATTTCAAAAGAATGTAAGCTCTTTGTGGTCAGGTATTTTATATGTTTTATTAATTGAAGTATTCTCAGAAAGGTAGCTGGCAGATTGTAAGGGCTCACTAAACTGTATTTTGTTGTTATTATTGGGCTCCTTTATGGGCTTTACCTCTTACGCTAGAAGTCTATCCTTCAGATGTAAGCGATAAGAATAGAGCCGTGCTGCCTGTTCAAATGTGTAAAAAGCCTGTATTAAGTGGATATTTTAAAAGCTAAATGAATGGCTTAATATTTGTATATAGGGGGAAAGGGAACATATTTTCCACAGTTTAGAAGTGGAGTTCTTTTATAGAGTTCTTGTACAAGCCTACACTATGGAACAATAATGGGCAGTTGTACATTACAATTATACAAACACTTTGGTAATTTATATCCTTTTTTTGTTATTCTTGACTGGATCATTTAATTCCTTAGGAGCATTATAGCATTTCAACTTTTCATGTTCAATAAACTTATTGGGGTTGCTACCTTTTT
The DNA here is from genome assembly GCF_964662115.1 of Mustela nivalis. Taxonomy (NCBI): domain Eukaryota; kingdom Metazoa; phylum Chordata; class Mammalia; order Carnivora; family Mustelidae; genus Mustela; species Mustela nivalis. The sequence continues at coordinate 99,439 of NW_028136064.1, read as the reverse complement.
TATTCAAATGGAGAAATAGTCATGATTTAATCTAAATAAAGTGTTATTGATTGTGTTGTTTTCTAGGAATGAGTCGCACATGCTAGTTTAAAAGTTTTGTTAAAGTCCCAAGTCTGTCACTGATAAAAGCCTTTTGTAGATTAGTAACTTGATCAAAACGGAAAAGTTATGTAACACCAATTGTTATACTGTCTTTGTTTCCATCTTGCATTGTAATAACACCCATCTTAACTCTATTTAAGACAAATCATTGCCAGATGGATTTCTGGCATTGATTGCAGGATATGAAATCTAGTATAACTAAAAGTTTTTGGTTTTAGTAGCATATAAATCAATTTAGAAAAATATATGTATTTGAATATAAGATAAAGTTTTAAATTATTTGGCAATAGTAAACTAAACTTTTTTTTTGTAAATTTTTATTTTCTAAAATTTCATTGAGCTCTCTTGCAATAAGAAACAAGTTACAAAAAATTAAGGTTTATTTACCCCAATTCAAAATTATTAGGAATATAATCATAGAGGTTGAAGTATTTAAAATATTGAACCCAAAATGTTTTATTAGGTAAATTCATGAATGCTGAGCATTCACTGTTAAAATATACTAATACTATTGATAGACTGGTAGAAGCCTAAAATCAAATATTTATTAAATATTTATATCCATATCTTTTCATAGCTTGGTAATTCATTTCTCTAGCATTAAATAATATTCCATTGTTTGCATGTACTACACTTTCTTTGACCTTTCACTTATGGAAGGATATCTTGGTTGCTTCCAAGCTTTTGTCAGTTATGAATAAAACTACTATAGACATCTTTGTGGGTATAGATTTCATCTTCTTTGGATAAATACCAAGAGCTGCTACTGCTGAATCATCTGGCAAGAATATGTTTAGTTTTGTAAGAAACTGCCAAGTTGTTTTCCATTCTTTATTCTCAATACACATGGAAGAACATTCCTGTTGCTCCACATCCTCACCAACATTTCATGTTCTGTTGTCAGTGCTCTGGATTCTGGGTATGTACTGGTGTCTCTTTTTTGTTTTAATTTGCATTTTCCTGATGACCTTTGATGTGAAGCATCTTTTTATATGCTTATTTGCCATCTGTAATATTTTCTTTGGTGAGGTATCTGCTAAGGTCTTTGGCTCATTTTTAATCAGGTTTTTCCCCCATTGTTGAGTTTTAAGGGGTCTTTGTGTATTTTTGATTAACAGTCCTTTGCCAGATGTGTATTTTGCAAATTTTTTTTCATAGTCTGTGCTTTGCCTTTTCATTCTCTTGGCATTGTGTTTCACAGAGTAGACATTTTTAAATTCAGTGCTTGTGTTTTTTAGCTAAAGTTATTGCGAAAACCAAGGTCATTTAAATTTTCTTCTATATTACCTTCTACATGTTTCATGTTTAGGTTTATAATCCAATCTGAGTTAATTTTTGTGAAGAGTGTAGGATATCTGCCTGGATTTATTTTATTTTATATTTTTAGATTTAGCTTCACCATTGCTACAGAACCATTTGTTTAAAAGATTGTATTTTGCTCTCTTGTATTGCTTTTGCTTTTCTATTATATATGAAATATAATTGATAATATATATTCTGTTGCTTTAATCTAGTCTTTCTGTTGTATTACAATATCATGCTTACAATTATCGTTATGGTAAACTTTTTTTAAAGATTTTATTTATTTATTTGACAGAGAGAGAGATCACAAATGGGCAGAGAGACAGCCAGAGAGAGAGATGAGGAGAAGCAGGCTCCCTGCTGAGCAGAGAACCCAATGCGGGACTCGATCCCAGGCCCCTGGGATCATGACCTGAGCCGGAAGGCAGAGGCTTAACCCACTGAGCCACCCAGGCGCCCAATCGTTATGGTAAACTTTGAAGTCAGTCCTCAGTCTTTGTTCTCCTTCAACATTATGTTTACTATTGTGAGTCTTTGCCTCTCCATATAAACTTTAAAATAAGTTTGTTAATATTAAAAAAAAAGAACTTGCTGGTATGCATTAATTGTATAGATAAACTTGGAAACCAGTGACCTCTTGAGCTTAGCAGGAGATAGACCATGGACATCAGTTGTCACAGTGGTGCCTCTGGCAGAACCTATTGCAAATCCCTAGGCAAAATGAGACCTCAAGGATCTGAGAGAATGTCTAAGAAGTACTTGATACATCCCTTGGGTATGGTTTATTGAAGTGTCCACCTGTCTGAAAGCTGGGGAATCTAGATAAGGGAGGGAAAATTAGTTATGATAAAACATATCAACAAACATCAATAAATTTTGTAAAACTAATTGTCATGGCTCATATACAATATGACCAACAGAGGGACCATCAGAAGGAAAGCATCAGTTATGTTTATTGTGAAATTTTTTATTCAAAATAAAGCAATGTGAGGGGAAGACACAATGAGAAAATTACCAGTTTTTAAATGGTAAACATCTTACAAAATGGAATAGGTTTTATATTCTAAGTAGTATATTGAAAAGTAAAACATTGGGGCGCCTGGGTTGCGCAGTGGGTTGGGCTGCTGCCTTCAGCTCGGGTCATGATCTCAGGGTCCTTGGATTGAGCCCCGCATCTGGCTCTCTGCTCCACAGGGAGCCTGCTTCCCCCCCCCCTCTCTCTGCCTGCCTCTCTGCCTACTTGTGATCTCTGTCTCTCAAATAAATATATAAAATCTTTAAAAAAAAAGAAAAGAGAAGTAAAACATTAAAAAATAAAATTTCAATGAAAAAAATTATTTAATTTTAAAAAAAGGTTAAAAATAGCAGAACCATTTTTCTTATAACTGGAAAATACACTGTATATACATCTATCAAAATAACTTGTCATGGGGGAGCCTGGGTGGCTCAGTAGGTAAAAGCATCTGCCTTCGGCTCAGGTCATGATCCTAGGATCCTTGGATCGAGGCCCACATCGGGCTCTCAGCTCAGCAGGGAGCCTGCTTCCTCCTCTCTCTCTCTGCCTGACTCTGCCTAATTGTGATCTCTGTCAAATAAATAAATAAAAACTTTTATAATAAATATTTGAAAAAATAACTTGTCATGTGTGAAATCAGGAGCATATGGAAAAAAATAATATCTGAGGACAATACTTCTGCCATGTTTTGTGCCTTGCTAATATTTTTAAACAGTCAGGCAACTTTTAGCCTTATTGAAATACCTGCTAAGATACCTGCAGTGCCTTTTGGAGCCCTATGACTATAAAAATTAATTGCAAATATTCAAAATGTTTACTATGGTGTCACTATTTAGGGCCACCACCAAGTATGTTTCAGAAGTAAGCATAACTGTTACTCTTCCATAAGGCAAAAGGGCATATTTTCAGGAGTTCCATCTGCTGTACCAGGAGGTGAATCAAGTAATGATTTTTGTCTATAAAATAATTCACTTTTCAATCTAACATTCCTCATTCCACATTATAATAATAAAACTAGGAGGAGACTAAAACAAACAAACAACTACAACTACAACAACCAGCTTTTCCCACAGTGGAAAAGTAAATATAACCTTAGGAGTAGCCTGAAATTTATTTTTAAATATTTTTAAGATAAACGTTTTTGTTAGAAAACCATATATTTTATATTACTAAGAAATAACAGGCAACGTTTTATTAACTTCTAAAAAGTCTAGTTACTTGTATTTATCTATTAAGTCATCTCTTTATGAAGTAGAACATGATCACACCTCTTGTATCTACCCAAGTTTGTATGCTTTGGTTGTTTTATGTTTGCTATTTCCTTGCTTAATTTTTACAATATTTGATACATAATAGTATCTTTAAGTCCATCTATGGTTTCACAGAATTTGTTTGAACTTCATAAAAATGTACCATACTTTTTGCACTGTCCTTGTTTTACTTCTCTATTAGCTTTCCAAGTTTTATTCACTTTAGAGTGTGTAGCTATCATTTATTTTTACTCCTCCATAATGCTATGTTTACAAATTTGTATTTATCTGTACTTTTAAAAATATCTTAATTATATACCATTTCTCATCTCACGTAACACTCATGTTACTTCTACACTTATCAGATATTATGTAACGGAAAACCACAACTCAGCAACAATAGAACACCATTTTTCAAAATTAAATGGCTTACCAGAATTCTTTAATTCTATCCTTTATTTGTATTAGATGACCCTTTATTCTGGTATTTGGCATTGTTCATATGGAGCAAAGCTTATAAGTTGATATTCCATAAATAGAAGGATTTATTATGATTGATTAATTATTTTCATTTAGAATGCATAGAATATGGTTGATTTAATATTTCTTTCTTACTCTCTGCCTGGAACATAGTGCTATCTATACAATAGCCACTAAAATATTAAGTTAATTACCTAGACTTTAAACTGCATATTAATAGGAATAGCATACAGAACTCTTCTCAGATTGGGACACCTGGGTGGCTCAGTCAGTTAAACGCCTGAGCCTTTAGCTCGGGTCATGATCTTAGGGTCCTGGGACTCAGTTCTGCAACAGATTCCCTGCTTAGCCGGGAGTTTGCTTCTCCCTCATCCTGCTGCTCCCCCTGCTTGTGCTCTCTCTCACTCTCTCTCTTACAATTAAATAAAATTAAAAAAATAAATTCTTCTCAGATAGCTAATATAGAATATCGTCTTTGTATTCATCAAAGGGAAAGTGCCATATAATAATGAAATCCAGACTACTTCAAATTCACTTTTTAACCAGTAAGAAAGTACTGGAAACAAGCCAAAAATGTCTTCAATGAATTAAAGAAATAGATTGATTTTCAATATCTTAATGTTTCTAATGTTAAATTGCAAGATTTTTATACTAGATATCAGTGTAAATATTCATTATACAAGGATATTCTAAAAATAAACCCGAGAAAACTACTTGATATATATGATGACAAAAACGAGTTTGACCAATGTCAGTTTGGGTAAAATTTACAACACCTACCACCTGAAACTCTTGTTCTATATGGTGCCATCTTGTGATGCTGGGCAGCGGCAGTGAGCCACAGCTCCCAGTCAGCTAGAAGATTACAGGGGTGAACACCTGATATTCTTACAAGCATTCTATATATAGAATATATATATAGAATATATATATTCTTCTTTTTTTAGTGTAATATTTAATAAATTGCATGTGATATTTGATACTTTGTTATAAAATAGGCTTTGCTTAAGATGATTTTGCCCAAATGCAGGCAAATGTAAGTGTTCTGAGTATGTTTAAATAAGCTTAAGGTAAGCTATGATATTTGATTGTTTAGGGGTATTAAATGCATTTTCAATTTTTTATGTGTTTCTCTGTACATAGCCCCCTTGTAAGCTGAGGAACATCTCTATATGTATATGTAGCCTTGGTATGGCTTACATATTATTGGCATGAAACATCTAGAACAGTACGTGTGCCATAGAATTGTCTACAACATCAAACAAGTTTCTTGAAAACTTGTGCCAAAGGGGTTATGTCTTTAAGGATTCTTATTTCAGAAGGGTTCTCTCAAACGTAAGATTTTTCAGAAGTTAAGTGAAAATCTGACCAAACTAAACATTTTTCCATTTTCCCTAGTGAGCAAAGATAGCTAAAATCTATCTGCCATTTTCAACACTGTACTCAACGATTGTAATTCTAATTTAAGAACAGATTATTTATATCAAAACCACATGTTGGCCTAATCTTATACAATATTCATAAGTCACACTCAGACCCTTGGACACTTTTATTTGTTGAGTCTATATGGTACTACGGACATTCATCTTTTTTGACCTCATAGCTTCATGTATGTCTATACTTTTGAAAATACATGCATCATAGTTCCATTGTAAAATGTCTGGGTTATAAAATGTGCTATGCTATCAAAATGGTAATAAGAACATACAAATGACCTGATGTAATGAACTGGACCAGATTGCCAGATATCACATTTCATACCAGAAAGATTCAGTGGTAAGTTTTAAAATGGCCAGCTATACATTGACTGAATTATAACTCATTTAACTTCTTTCTTTGTGTACAGTATTATACATTAGTCAGTATTATAGTAAATAAGTACTTTGGACAGATGTAAATATGCTGTAATAAAAAATGTTTTTCTTCTTTCTTTTAGTCCTTTTTACTTGTGAGACTAGCCACAAATACCATGCCTCCCCCAAAATAATTTGCAATCAAAATTTATCTCTAAATGAATTTATTGCACAGAAAATATATATATATATATACACTTACAGTAGACATGTTCAAAAATAGTTACACAACAGCAGGGCCCTAAATGTAAGCAGTATAGTTGTTTTGTTTTGTTTTGTTTTTTTCTTTTATAAAAAAGAGGTTATGTGAAATATTGGGATTTTATTTCCAGGCCTAGTATTTCAAGACAGTTAACTACACTTACGGTGTCAACAGCCTCTTGTTGGCAGTACGATTTTATTGGCTCCATGGAATAACAGCAAGAATTTACTATTGCTTCTTTCTTTTATGACACACACAGAAAAAAAAAAATTGACACATTTGCTCAAGACCAACCAGAATCATTTTAACCTATCAAAATTGATGGGAGGCCTTCACTGCCAAAGTCACTGCTGCGTTTTCACAATTCATTGCAGACAATCTGCTACTCCCATTATGATAAAGGAGAGAAGAGTCATAATCAGGGAAGAAAGCTAGATTAATACTTGAAATTATCATTGAATTATTTAGCCTGCTATAGGATTATTATTATTAGTGTCATTTGATAATTTCTCTCATTTTATTAAACACAACTGTGAGTAATTACGCTACCTAATATTTCTCTGTATTGGCTGACTAGCTAGCAAACATTCATGAAAATATCCATTAGCCACACATATAAAATGGTGCATTATGATGCTGTTGAATCAGAACATACCACTACCTGATCCTGTAGCTCTTTGAGGATTTGCAAATCAATTAATTCTATCTTTGTTGGATTCTTCCCATACAATTAGAAAATTTATAATCGAGTCCATGAACATTATTAGTTTTGCCATTTTAAACCAGCAATCACACTTTGATTTTTACAACAAAAGCAGAAATATAAACACACACATTTGGATCAGTTTTCTGTTAGTCTGTCTGGACTTCAAAATCCTATTCCTCAAGATGATGCACACCAAAGTTCTGGATTAAACAAGAAATTAGATGGCACCTGAACACTTGGTTTAATATTCTCAAAAGGACTATGCAACTTCTTTCTTACATTAAGACATTGTTTTACAAAGATCCACACTTTTATAATGTTAGTATTTTTAATAATCAATAAAGTCAATTAATCATGATTAAAAATCAAACATAAAAATTTCTACTTTTTGCTTTTGCCCCCTCCATTTAGAACTTATTTATAGCCTGATAATTCAAAGGTCCCTATGTTTATGAAAATCTGGACAGAAATAGCTCTAAGATCCCATTCAGAACTTGATATTAATCTAAGTCTTTTGGCTCCATTTATCCTGAGAGCAAAGAGTAGGACAAAGGATTTGAGTACTGTTAGTTTATCTGGGAGATTATCCAAGGTAGAAAAGAATGGGAAAGTGATACAGTGAAGAAGCAACTTTGTCAAAGAGGTACATTGTTGATATAATTGTTGTGGATAGAAAATGAAGGCTTGCTTTTACTGAAAGGTCCTGAGAAACTTCTTTAAGTTGTCCTCATGAAGACCTGAAAACTGACAATTTTACCTATGGTTCTTATTTCCACTTCACTGAGAGCTGTCCTCAGAGGACATTAACTCTCCTACACTTTCAGGTTGTGTTGGAGACATTCTAAAATGAGAGAGAGAACATGAGATGCTATCAGTGTTAAGTAACTGCAATTTCCCATGGAACTATCCACCACAGGTTTGGCTATAATCAGGAGTTGGGCCTTGATATCAGAGGGATTTGAGGCAGTATCATTTTAGGTTAATCATTATATCTGAAATTTCCAAAAACTTCAACTGATGAAACTTTGATTATAAATCTATAAATATAACAATAAATCTACAGTATTCAAATTATTTTCATAGAAATACACAAACAAAGCATCAATTGACTAATATTTAAATGTTACAAAATACTGAACTGAAAGAATTTGGTCATATAACAACGTGTAAGAAGTAGAACTTAGGTTTAGGTTAGAAGTCAGGATGCATTTGGGACTCAGTTAAGAAATTGAATGGAGGGACGCCTGGGTGGCTCAGTGGGTTAAGCCGCTGCCTTCGGCTCAGGTCATGATCCCAGGGTCCTGGGACCGAGCCCCAAATCAGGCTCTCTGCTCAGCAGGGAGCCTGCTTCCTCCTCTCTCTCTGCCTGCCTCTCTGCCTGCTTTTCATCCCTCTCTGTCAAATAAATAAATAAAATCTTAAAAAGAAATTGAATGGATGTCTGACTATCTTATAGGTTTGCTAAAAATCGGTGACTTTGTGTTCACGTGTGGCTATGCAGGAATTTTTAACTTTCTCTAAGAAGTTATTAGATTTGATTATATAATGGCAGTAAAGAATGGGGAAAAGCAAAGTACAAACCCCATAAAGACAAAGACACTGAGTATGAGAAAAGAGTAATAGATAAGAAGAATCAATGCATTTGAGGAAAATGGGAATTGAAATACACAATGATTGTTGATTTTTTTAGATGGAGAAAACAAAACTAGCTTGCAAGAAGGAAATATCAGAAGACATGCTGTGATGTGATACAGAATCCTGGAAAAGGCAGTAACGTGGAATAAAGGAGTAGGGAGAGCATATCAGGTAATTTGGATAGGAAGGAGTTAGGAGATAATTGCTTGATAAATTTTATATGGCCCACTTAAATGCACAGATTTCTCTTCTTTAATTTATATGGAGAACAGGGTGTCCTTTCTCTTCCCTTTCAGAGCACCCGAGGTGTACTCTTTCAGACTGAAAACCTAAAAAGCTCAGGACTCAGTTGCTTAAGCACAGCTGAGAGGACATATTTCAATTAAGATTTACAGTTTGCTGTAGGTAGTAGACTGTCAAAAGTGGTTTAACCATATTTTTCATTTAACAAGAAGACTACAGAGAGTGTTTTCTGGTGTTGGTTCAGAGTCTTAAGAAAGTCAAGTGAACTATCTTAGAGGTTTTCATGGCTTTTTATTCACAGTTGAAAAAATTGCTGTTGGAGTTCTCACTATTAAGCCCACATTTCTGGCAGAAAGATAGAGGTAAAAGAGAATGATATCGTAGGGCCGGGGAGGCACCAGCTGCCGCGCGGGGAGGAGGCCGAGGCCGCAGCTTGAGGGAGGCCCCGGCCCCTCTGCGCCTGTGTCTGGCCGAGCCGGTGTGAGACGAAGAGACAATCCTTCCCTGCCGCCCGGATAATCAAGAGTTTTGGCCGGACCTTTGAGCACACACCGAGAGAGTGAGGAGCCAGACGAAAAGCACAGACTATGGCGCTGAAACGGATTAATAAGGAACTTAGTGATTTGGCCCGTGACCCTCCAGCACAATGTTCTGCAGGTCCAGTTGGGGATGATATGTTTCATTGGCAAGCCACAATTATGGGACCTAATGACAGCCCATATCAAGGCGGTGTATTCTTTTTGACAATTCATTTTCCTACAGACTACCCCTTCAAACCACCTAAGGTTGCATTTACAACAAGAATTTATCATCCAAATATTAACAGTAATGGCAGCATTTGTCTCGATATTCTAAGATCACAGTGGTCTCCTGCTTTAACTATTTCTAAAGTTCTTTTATCCATTTGTTCACTGCTATGTGATCCAAACCCAGATGACCCCCTAGTGCCAGAGATTGCACGGATCTATAAAACAGACAGAGATAAGTACAACAGAATATCTCGGGAATGGACTCAGAAGTATGCCATGTGATGCTACCTTAAAGTCAGAATAACCTGCATTATAGCTGGAATAAACTTTAAATTACTGTTCCTTTTTTGATTTTTCTTATCCGGCTGCTCCCCTATCAGACCTCATCTTTTTTAATTTTATTTTTTGTTTACCTCCCTCCATTCATTCACATGCTCATCTGAGAAGACTTAAGTTCTTCCAGCTTTGGACAATAACTGCTTTTAGAAACTGTAAAGTAGTTACAAGAGAACAGTTGCCCAAGATTCAGAATTTTTTTAAAAATGGAGCATGTGTATTATGTGGCCAATGTCTTCACTCTAACTTGGTTATGAGACTAAAACCATTCCTCACTGCTCTAACATGCTGAAGAAATCATCTGAGGGGGAGGGAGATGGATGCTCAGTTGTCACATCAAAAGAAGCAGCATTATTCTAGCATCCAGTCTTTTTTTAAGCCTTCCACTGTTAGAGATTTGAGGTTACATGATATACTTTATGCTCATAACTGATGTGGCTGGAGAATTGGTATTGAATTTATAGTATCAGCAGAACAGAAAATGTGATGTATTTTATGCATGTCAATAAAGGAATGACCTGTTCTTGTTCTACAGAGAATGGAAATTGGAAGTCAAACACCCTTTGTATTCCAAAATAGGGTCTCAAACATTTTGTAATTCTCATTTAAATTGTTAGGAGGCTTGGAGCTATTAGTTAATCTATCTTCCAATACACTGTTTAATATAGCACTGAATAAATGATGCAAGTTGTCAATGGATGAGTGATCAACTAATAGCTCTGCTAGTAATTGATTTATTTTTCTTCAATAAAGTTGCATAAACCAATGAAAAAAAAAAAAAAAAAAAAAAAAAAGAGAATGATATCTTGTACGACTGATACTTTGTCATAAGGTTACAATGTAACTAGAAAAAGAGACAATAAAATATTTGATGTTGTTTTAAGTTTCCTTGTTGTCAATCCCTCAGTGCTTTCTGATATTAAAGGAAAGAGTAGATGGATATTGACCTGGCAACTATCAACACCTGTCAGTCTCTCTTGGATAACCAATATCTCTATAATCTCTTCTTCCCAGTAAAAAAAAATAAAATATATTCATAAACCACACTGTGCCATCTCAAGTTACTGCACCAAGATAAAATTACAATGATTTTCAGTTGTTCCAAATGGACAGAATAACCTTCCTTATGATATCATGTCTTATAAGATAGATAATTGGCATGCTACCAATATACCCAGATGTGACTGTGGAAGAGACAGGGAAAAAAATAATAATATTTATTTATTCCTTGGGTTGACCCTGTTTACACAGATGCATTACTATTAGAAAAGGTTGGTTTGGGACATTGGAATGAATTTACTTAATGGGTCTGTATGTAATTGGGTTGGAGGAAATTTTTAATTTCTACAAAAATTATTAGAATTCGATCTTATTCTCTTTTGTTCATTTTCACATGTTAACAAAGCCAACGTTTTTGTCTAGCAGACAAGATCTTAAATCCTAACAAAACTCAATTTTCCCTTTTTTTTTTAAAGTTTGAGAGCCTCATGTTCTCTCATGCTGCTTTAAATACAACTCAAAAAAACAAAAGGAGCTAAATGGGGCAGTAAGACCAGACTTTTTATTTTATTTTATTTATCTTATTTTTAATTAAAAAATTAAAGATTGTATTTATTTATTTGAGAGAGAGAGAGAGCATGAGTGGGGCAGGGGGATGTAGCTGCAGAGAGAGACTGAGAAATATACTCCCTAATGAGCAGGAAGCCCAAAATGGGGCTCGATCCCAGGATCCTGACTGAGATCATGACCAGAGACAAAGGCAGATACATGTGCAAAATCCCTTTTTTTCTGGGAAACAATACTTTACAAGAGATGTTTGAAAAAGTACTGGGGAATCAACTTTAATCGGAGATACAAAAATTTAATTGACTTTTGTAAAGCTACAGGGATCCAAATGATGGGAATCCCAGCCCGTTTAGGTTGTGGACCACAGAGTATTCTTCTCTGAAATTTTTTATTTTCTTCCATGTCTACTAACTCCAGTCCAAGTTCACTGATCTCTTTTTAGATAGTGCAAAACATGGCAAAGAATACCAAACAAGTGCCCAATATTCTACATTTATTACATCATTTCTAACATATAGAAGTGTGTTATCAAGGCTGGTTCTGTGAACGAACCTAGTTATGCTAAAGTGTGTTTTGTTCTCCAAGAAATTAAATGCATGGTTATCACACAATTATAAAATACTTGTGTCAAGAATTTTTATTCAAAAATTAATAAGAGAAGCAGATATTAAAACTAGTTCACATGGTTATTTGGGATATAAGCAGAGTTGTGCAGCAGAAGTGCTCTGGGCCCATAATTTGGGTTATAGAATTTATGTTTTCTAATGAAAAATCACTAACTTGCATTATTGTTAACAAGAATCCTGTGCATTACCATCAGTTTTCTCCATTATAACCTCTTGCTCTACAGTTTGTAAATAACTTTGTCAATAGCAAGCTAATAAACAGGGTGACTCCAATGGATTGAGATAATCTCTAGAGTTTCTGCTACATAATGAACAGGACTCCATTGAAAGGACACCTAAGAATTTATTTTGCCCCAAAATTTGATCACTTTTTTCACTGTCCTTACCTATTTTCCAAACCTAGTCCTTTTGCTTCACCTTTCAGTCTACGGACAACCCTGTATCTGACTGACTTGTTAATTCTGGGAATGTCTTGCAGATTAATTTGCTTGCCCGAGGTGGTTCCTCTAATTGATGTCTAAGAACCCTAATTAGTTAAGAAAACTTTTTTTTAACATTTTCATTGCTATTTATTATTATTATTATTATTATTGCTAATATCTCTATTATAAATAATTCACAAGAGCATCTTTCTGACAAAAGACAAAGAGCTGGCTACTAGTAGAAAAAGTACATTTAACTCTGTCAGTGAAAGTGGTAAAGGGATTTGAGAAAATAAGGCAAAGCAGTGGAATTATGTGTTAAAACTTTAAATATTATAGACACATTTACTTAATTTCTAATACTGTTGTTGCTTATAATTAAATAAGATGTTTTCCATGAACCACGCATTACAGCAAATATATTGTTTATACAGATTAAATTTTCATCAAAAGGGACGCCTGGGTGGCTCAGTTGGTTAAGCAGCTGCCTTTGGCTCAGGTCATGATCCCAGCGTCCTGGGATCCAGTCCCGCATCGGGCTCCTTGCTCGGCCGGGAGCCTGCTTCTCCCTCTGCCTCTGCCTGCCATTCTGTCTGCCTGTGCTTGCTCTCTCGCCCACTCTCTCTGAGAAAGAAATAAAATCTTAAAATAAATAAATAAATTTTCATCAAAAAATTGTAAGTGTATTTTATTGTAGGATATGATAAGCATTTTGCAGATGAGAAAAGTGAAATTTAGAAAAGTATGTCTTTTCAAATCCCTTATACAATATCTGGCCTAGATAGAAGGATATACTATCACAATTGAGGAAGATAATTGAGATTACTTAAAATGATAAACTTTACTGTATAGGGATTTTTACAAGTTTGCCACAGATTCAGATTCTTTTAAAATATATATCTATTTTGTGTAAAGAGAATGCACTGAGAAGTAAAAAGAAAGTGATATATCAGTGCTATCAACTAATGGCTATAATATCATCACCTTATTTATGAACAATGAAACAGTGTGCAATATTTAAATAAATTTAAATAAATTCCTATTTATTTTATATATTTATAAATTTAAATAAATTTCTATTTATTTATTATTAAAGAAATTCCTCTAACAAACAGCATGTTTTGAAGGTTGCTAGCAGGAAAGTGTTGTACGACATGGAAGTAATCAGAAAATGTGATCTAAAATTCTGCTTTCAAGGGCGCCTGGGTGGCTCAGTGGGTTAAAATTCTGCTTTCAAGAAGCTATCACAGTAAGTACTGAGCATTAGCTATTATATGCTATGGATGAATAACTGAAATCTACATTTGAAACTAATGGTACACTATATGTTACCTAATTGAATTTTAAAAAGTTAATAAAAAAAAACCACTATTTTATAAAACAATATTCCCAACAGGCTCTTTTGCTTTAAAATACTCACTTTGTAATGAGAGTCATTACTTTTGTCTAGCCAATTCTTACAGCACTGTTTATCCCTTCTCTGCTTTATCCCTTCCCAGTATCAATAAAGGCTCACTTGGGTTACATAGAAGCCATGAGAAGGCTTGTAATAGATCTGGCTGGTTTTCACCAGCAATTTGACCACCATGTGCACAGGAAGTCTATTGATAAAGTCTTTATTGCAATAAGTTGCAAATACATGGATGATTTTGAATTCTCTTTCTTGAGGTCTTGTTTCATGATAATAAATTTAGGGTGGCTTATTGGAATGGATGTTATTAACATATCTTCATAGTTATAAGCACATGGAATTGTAAAATAGATGAACGAATGTGGCATTACTGACAACTGTCCTCATTTTGAAATCAAATTACAGTGTACTAAGATGAGGAAGCAAAGCAGATTTGGGATTATGAGTGAAATAATTTAAAAAAGTCTTGGGGTATGATCAGACTATTGGGTAATTCAGTAGAAAAATGTCAACTGATTGAGATTCTGTGTTCCCTGATTTCAGAGAGAAGTTAAGATAAATAAGTAACACGAGGAGACTAGGAAGCCAAAGATAAGTGATAATTTTGTGCCAGGGTGTGTTTACATCTGTTTATCTTCTTGCTTTACCACTAAGGTTGCTCCTAGAGGAGAGTTTAAATATGTGTTGGAGCTAATCTCTGTGGATTACACAAGAAACCACATCCTACAGCTCTCCCTGAAACACCCCTTATGATTTCAATGTAATTTGGTTTTTGCATTTTTAGAAATAACAAAATACTTTGCAAACTCATCTACTTTATTACCATCACAAGTGAGTCAGCTGACTCCACATTTTAACACAGTGACAGTCACAGAGGAATGGAGGAATGAGTAGAGTTATCAATATATGTGCTTTTAAGAAGTATGACAGGGTAGCAGCTATTTCCAGGAACCAAAACATGGGTCAGCAGCTGTGCAGGAAAAGTGATGGAATAAATGACTCATTTCAGAGGAGTTCTATAACATATTAGTTCTATAATGTATCTTCAGCCCCCAATTACCCGCTTTGATCTAAAGATAAGGATTTACAGTTAAGGTCCCATTTATGATTTGACTGGTGTGGTCTGAATCATGTTTACTATTGTTTTGACTATTACTTGAAGCCTATAGTAGTACTTGGGATATGTGTTGTGTATTCTGTGAACATGTGCTATTTTTAGATTAGATAATTTCTGTCTCGAACCCCTGTTCATTTGTTTGTTTTTGTTTATTTGATAGTGGTTTCAGTAAATGGATATATCTGAAAAATTGCAAAGCCACTATTAAAACAAGTTATTATTATATATAGCATGGAATTGCACATTCCTCCTTTGAATCCGACAGAGCTTCACCATATCCTTAACAATTTGGGAAAAACATGCTATTATTTTTCTTTATAAAAATTCTCCTGTTAGGCTGTGATGGTTGTCATCAGCAGTAACTCCTCTGAAGGCTTTGTCAAAAGAGTTGAAAAAATTGGAAAGGTGTGTGAATGAAGCTGTTTGCTGAATATAAAGAAAAGAGCATTGAAGTACAATTCACACTCTTACTTCTCCTTCTATGCTTTCAGATGTTTGACATTTGAAAATTTTGCTTCTAGAAGAGATGCCCTATATAATTCTTACTTTAAGGAGCAAGTTGCTTTTATAATTTTTTTATTATTCTACCATTCCAGTATTTCCATTTAAATTAAATTCAATACCATTTAAAAGAAATCAAAAGTGCAGCCAGTATTCAATTCCTGGGCTAAATAATTTTAGAAAGCTTTGTGTTATTGAACCTACAGGGTTTTTCTGTAGTTTTAACTCTTTCTTTCTGTGATTTTTCCCATTAGTCACGTAAGTGACTGCAATATAACAGACATTGAGGATAAAGAAGGACTGAATAGAACAATCCTTGGCCTCATGAAGTTGAGAATCTAGCAAGGGAGTCAAACAATTCAATCATTCAGAGACAATTTATTGAGTGCCTGGCCTAAAATGAGCACAACAAAACCCCAGGCCAGAGGAATCATTTTAATGGGAGAGATAGATAATAGGTAAGCCAACTTAAAAAAAAAAAAATCGTACTGCTTTTTCTTTAATAGAGATGCATATTTGAACTAAATAAGCACATTTTAAAAAGAGCAGTGATTGAGAAGAGGTTTTTTAACTGAGTGGTCCGAAAGGGCCTCCCTGAAAAAGTCTGTTTTGAACAGATTTCTGAATAATATCAGCTAGGAAGCTGCGTAAAAATCTCAGGGATGGGTGATTTTTCCAGTCGAAAAACTGTAAAGGCTCCAAAGTCACAATAGAGCTATAAGTTTCTCTAATAAAGTAACTTCTGACAAAGAATGAGAAGAAATAACTAACCCAGGTTTGAAAGAAAAGGGACAGACTTTCTATGGAATTCATATTTAATTAAAGCTCTAAAGGACAAAAATACAATAGAGCAAAATTCTGGTCACGCTGATATACCTAACGAAAGTTCATAAACAAGGTGTGGGTAGCAAAGAGTGTGTGGGAATGTTGGTAAGAACAGTGGGGAAGAGTCATCCCTGAACATGTTCTTAAATGAAGCAATTCTTGGGTTGTATTAAAGGGTAAATTGGAGTTTGCCTAAGTGATTAGAGAAGGATGCCTCAGCTTATGGAAGTTCAAAGCCATAAAGATGTGATAAACTACTGCAGATATTTTCATGTATATTTGTTGTTGCTTCTAGTAATGGTGATCTAAAAACTCCTACTTAAGACAACTAAAAATCCAGACAAAATAGCTTTTAAAGTTAAAAATATCAGAATGATTATAAAAATAAGTGAGGGATTACTGGGCCAAAATACGAAATACAATGAGAGCCTAGAGATATATGCCCTGAAGCCATTTTAGCTATGAGAGCATTTGAAACTGCTAAAACACACTGAGCTGTGTTGTTAATAGACTCTTGATACTAGAGAAACAAATCCAGCAGCAATCAAATTTGAGGACTTTGGTACAACCCAAATTTAACTTGAGATCCACAAAGCACAAGGAGAAGCAGAAATAAGACTATAGCCTACCTTGCCTTCTGTGTAAACTGAGAAAGCCAATCACTGAATTTGGAGTATGATTGTCTTGTAGAGTCTCAGATATAAGAGAAAATCCTACCAAGGAGGACCATACCGTTATTATAGCTCTTAATTATCCCTACTCAATAAGAGTTTCAAATATAATGTCTTGAACATAGCAAAATGTAACAAAGCACACAAAGAAAAACCATTAACAAGATTTGATAGACAAAATGGGATTAAGTATGATGTTAAAATGATCAATAAAGATTGTAAAATGGCTTGATTACTCTGCTCAAAGAAATGAAAGGGGAAGCAAATTGAACAAAAAACTGACACTAAAAATGATATTGAGAAAGGTTTTATAAATGAACCAAATGGATACTCTAGAACTTTAAAGATATGACAGCTAATTTAAGATACCACAGGGGTGCCTGGGTGGCTCACTTAATTAAACCTCCAATTCTTTTTCCTTTTTTTTTAACACCTTACTTTTATTTTATCTCTTTCAATTTGGCTCAGGTCATGATGTCATGGTTGTGAAATAGAGCCCAGAGTTGGGCTCTGTGCTGAGCCTGGAGCCTGCTTAAGATTCTTTTCCCTTCTTTTTCTATCCCTCCCTGCACTCTCACTTGCTCACTCTCTCTTGCTTGCAAATAAATAGATAGATAGATAGATAGATAGATAATAGACAAAGCAAAATAAAAGCAGATTATGAAAATAAATATAAAGATTTTGAAATGAAAACAAGTTCAAAATAAAATAGAGAAGACCTACACAGCTAAAAGTTCATTCAGAAAATCTACTATTAAAGAAGTCAGTATGACACAGTGTTAAGATATCAAAAGATTTGAGCATGTACTTTACAGAAAGGGTAATCCAAATGGCCACTCATATATAAAAACTGTTTATCTTTATTATGAATCTGGAATTAAATTAAATTAAATTAAAAATAAATTAAAACCTAAAATGACATACTATTACACACTTACCATATTGGGCAACAGTAAAATTGCCTTGCAAGAATGTGAAAGAATGAAAGTGCCCATAATAAAAACATTTGAGGTAAGTTGGACAATATTTAGAAAACTTAAAAATAAAAATAAAAATTTGGTCCATTCCTAGAAATACAACATGGAACTAAATGAATATTTTCACCAGGATATGCAAACAGATGATTATAGCTATTTCATTCATAACGGCAGATCAGTAGTGGTCTATTTGCACAATGTTACATTAAATAAGAGAGAATATTAACAAACTGGGAGGAGGGGCTAGGTTGTTATCAGAAACAGATCTTCTATGGTGCTGATTATGTTCTATTTCTCAAAATCTTTAAGTTAAAAAAGTTTTCAAATTTATATCTAGATAGATAGATGATAGATAGACAGATATCCCAGAAGCTGCAATGCTAGGCTAAGACCAGGCTTTAAAGGGCTTTTCTATACTCTACTAAATACTTGAAACCATTCATTATATCATAGCTCAGTGTTCAAATCTCCATTTGTTTCCTCAGGTTCCTAATATTTACCTTAAGGTGACCTGATTCAGACTTTGGATCACCTTTGTCTAAATATTTCTATTTTAACAAAGTCCTTTTTAACACTGAGAGACTAAAACTTAGAAAAATACTCTGATTGTTATCTCACTAGGGTGGAAAATATATAGTTACCCATTAACTAATGATATCCATGTCTACATTAGATCCGTGGCATTTTTAATTCTTGGGAGCTTTTGGTTAAATGAAATTTTTAAGCTTCCTTTAAAGGAAGCTTTAAGCCATCACCACATGAATAAAATTAAAGAACCAAATGAAAACAGGCCAAGTATTTACAGAGTAATAGAATGTGCAGTGGAAAGAGTACAATTCTGAAATCATAAAGCCTAAATTAGTGTGATGCATTTTTGCTACCCATGTAATCATAAACCAGTTATCTAAATGTGTTAGCCTCAGTTTTTTCACCCATGAAATGGTGATGATAATACTTATTATGCAGCGTTGTTGTGTGGATGTGATGAAGCATGGAGCATGAGAGTCTCATATTCCATGCTAAAATGATAGCTATTTTATACTTATAATAATTCTAGTAATAGTAATTAAATTGTTCAAAATGGTAATATTCATTTATATTGAGGCATTGTATTGACTATTATTAGACACATTTACCAACATAAATTTCATTTTACTTTACCCCCTCTGAGGATATATATTCCCTAATTCAATATGAATCTCCTTATGAATAATAATTATCATAATAAATATGCTGATTTTTCTTCTATTTGTTTTTAAGGAGGTATCCTTTACTGTTGAACATAAAGAAACTTAAGCAAGTCTGTCTTATTCAAACTTTGCATGCTGCTTTCTTATGAAACTAGATTATAGAGTTGTATGAAATAAATTCATGCAGTTAAGACATTGATGTTTGGAACACTGGGTGGTCAGTTTAGTATTTCAAAAGAAGATTTTAAATTTAAACCTTAAAACTGAGCTCTTTCAGCCTTTTTTATAGACCATCCTTCATGCTTCATAAGTACTCCTCCATTGTAAACTAAGTAATAGTTTTTGTCACAGTGTATATACCAAAAATGGATTTTATATTCTATTATTTCAGAGTTAGTTGCAGTTTCTACTGCCTTACTTCCTTTTTTGAAAAATAGATTAATTCTACAAAAAGTTTTTTCCAGCTTTATTGAAAAAAATCGACATATTTGTAAATTTAAGAAATGATTTCTTATAACATTGCAAACTTTTAACATTGTGTAAATTTTGTACAATTTGATAAATTGGTATACATCTTTATTGCAATATAATCTACACAAAAATGTTAATACATCTACTATCTCGTATAGTTGCCACTGATTTTTATGCATGTATCGTAAGGAATTTTAAGATCTACTCTCTTAGCAACTTTTATGTATATAGTATAGTAGAGATAAACTTCAGAGGTCTTGTGGGTTTTGTTCCAGACTGCCTCAATAAAGTGATTATCTCAATAAACTAAGTCAAATTATTATATTTTTTGGTTTCCCAGTGCATATAAAAAATTATGTTTCCCAGTGCATATAAAAAATAAAAACTATACTGCACTGTTCAAAAGCATTATGTTTTTAAAGAAAATCAATGTATATACCTTAAGTACACTAGTTCTGAGTTTTCAGTGGGTCATAATTACTGATCACAGATCACCATAACAAATACAATAATAATGAAAAAACTTGATATATTGCAAGAATTACCAACATGTGACAAAGAGACACAAAATGAACAAATGTTGTTAGAAAAATGGTGGCAGCAGACCTCTTTTATACAAGATTGCTATAAACTTTCAACTTGTAAGAATGTGATATATGCAAAGTTTATTAAAGGGAAGCACAATAAAAAAAAGTATGTATATCTTATTAACTATGATCATCATGCTGTACATTAGATCCCCAGAACTTTTTCATATTATAGTTGCAAGTTTGCACCCTTTGACCATCTTACTCCACCCCAGGTTCACCCCTTGTCAACTCAACTCTAAGTTTCCATTAGTTTTCCTTTTCCTCAGATTCTGTATGTAAGGGATATCATAATACATAAATTTAAAAAATATATAAAATCTTTGAAATATTTCACTTAGAATAATACCTTCAAGATCCATCCATGCTGTTGTAAATGGCAGTATTTCTTAATTTTTCATGGTTAAGTAGTATTCCGTAGTATATATTTACCATACTTATTTTACTCATTCATCCATTAATGGATACTGAAGTTATTTCCATCTCTTGCTTAGAGTTAATAATTTTATAATAAACATAAGAGTGCAGATATGTCTTTGAACAGTGACTTCGTTTTCTTTAGATAGATACCTAGAAGTGGGATTACTGAATCATATGGTAATTTTACTTTTAATAATATGAATAATCTCCATACTGTTTTCCATACAAATTTATATCCCTATTACAGTGCATAAGTTCCCCGTTTTCCCCAATATTTACCAAAATTGGTTAGTTTCAATTTTTTGGTAGTATATATTCTAATATCTTGCTGTGTTTTTCAGAGGTAAACAACAACAACAACAACATAAGGACTTTGCCCTGAGATTTTTACGTTGAGCACTTTTTAATGCTCCTGTTGGTCATTTATATAACTTTTTTGAAAAAAAAGTCTATTGAGATCCTTTTGCTATTTTTTTAATCATATATTTTTTTCTATTTGTATCTGTTGGTTATTAACCTCTTTTCAGATATAAGATTTGTAAGTATTTTCTTACATTCTGTGGATTGTGTTTTCATTCTCTCTCCCTTTTTTTGGCAATGCAGAAACGTTAGTTTGATGTAATACCATTTATTTATTTTTGCTTTTTTTGCTTGTGTTTTTGGTCTGGTATCCAAAAAACTATTGGCAAGACCAATGTCAAGGAGAATTTTTCCTATGTTTTCCTTTAGGAAATTTAGTTTCATGCATCACCTTTAAGTCTTTAATCTATTTCAAGTTCAGACTTATGAGTGATATAAGGTTCCCTTTTCATACTGTTTATGTGACTATTCAGTTTTAAATATCATTTATTGAACAGACTATCTTTCCCCATTACATATGTTGGCCCCTGTCAAATATTAGGTGACTGTATGAAAGGATTTATTTCTGGACTCTCAATTCTGTTCTACTTGTTTATTGGTCTGTTTTTATGCCAGTATACTTTATTGTTTTGAGCATGAGGGCTTTGTAGTATAGTTTCAAATCAAGAAGTGTAATCTCCCTTCTTCATTCTTTCTCAGAACTGCTTTGATTATTTGTTGTCTTTCATGGTCTCATATAAACTTTAGGATTCTTTACTTACTTCTGTAAAACAATAATATTGGATTTTTTTTAAGATTTTTAATTTATTTATTTGACAGAGAGAGATGACAAGCAGGCAGAGAGGCAGGCAGAGAGAGAAGAGGAAGCAGGCTTCCTGCTGAGCAGAGAGCCTGATGCGGGGCTCGATCCCAGGACCCTGGGATCATGACCAGAGCCGAAGGCAGCGGCTTAACCCACTGAGCCACCCAGGCGCCCCTAACATTGGATTTTTGATAGGAATTGGATTTACAGATGGTTTACGGTAGTATGGACATTTTAACAATGTTAATTCTTACCATTCATAAATATGAGCTATCTTTCCATTTCTGTCACCTTCAATTTCTTTATCAATGTCATAGTTTATGGAGTACAGATCTTTAATCTTCTTAGTTAAATCTATTCCTAAGTATTTTATTATTTTTGATGCTATTGTGAATTAGATTGTTTTCTTTATTTTTTCAGATAGTTCATCATTAGAATGTTAAAATGCTCCTGTCTTGTGCTTACTTTGGCAGCACATATACTAAAATTGGAATGATGCAGAGAAGATTAGCGTGATCACTGAACAAGGATGACATGACAAACTGGGAAGCAGTCCATAAAAAAAAAAAAAGAAACAAAACAAAATTCTTTTCTTTTATATATTGATCTTGTATTTGGTAATTTTACTAAATTTGTTTATTCAAATTTTTTGTGAATTTTTTAGGATTTTTTAACATGTAAGTTCATGTTATCCAAAAAAAGAAAATTTTACTTCTTCCTTTTTTTTTTTTTTTTTTGGAGTCTCTTGTTTCTTTGTGTTCCTTGTTTCTCTGGCTAGGACATCCACTACTGTGTCAAATGAGAGTAGTGAAAATGGACACACTTGTCTTTCTTCTGATCTTTAAGGGGAAAACTTTCAAAAGTTTTGATTGAATATGAGATTAGCTCTGGGCTTGCAATCTGTGTTTTTTCTTTAATGGGTTTTTTAAATTATTTTTAAAAATTTTTTATATAATGTGTTTTAATCCCTAGGGGTACAGGTCTGTGAATCACCAGGTTTACACATTTCACAGCACTCACCATCACTCACCATAGCATCTGCCCTCTCCAATGTCTATGGACACCTCCCCCCAGCAACCCTCAGTCTGTTTTGTGAGATTCAGTCTTTTATGGTTTGTCTCCCTCCTAATACCATCTTTTTTTATTTTTCTTTTCGTACGCCCGAAACTGCCTATGTTGCATCTCCACTTCATCATATCAGGGAGATCATATGATAGTTGTCTTTCTCAGATTGATTTATTTCGCCAAGCATAATACCCTCTAGTTCCATCCACGTCATCACAAATAGCAGGATTTCATTTCTTTTGATGGCTGCATAGTATTCCATTGAACATATATACCACATCTTATTTATTGATTCATCTGTTGAAGGACATTTAGTTTCTTTCCATAGTTTAACTATTGTGGACATTGCTGCTATAAACATTTGGGTGCATGTGCCCCTTCAGAATGCCACGTTTGTATCTGTAGGGTATATACCCAGTACTACAAGCACTGGGTCATAGGGTAGTTCTATTTTCAGCTTTTTGAGGCACGTCCACGCTGTTTTCCAGAGTGGTTGCACCAGCTTGCATTCCCACATACAGTGTAGGAGGGTTGCCCTTTCTCCACATCCTCGCCAGCATCTGTCATTGACGGACTTGTTCATTTTAGCCATTCTGAACGGTGTGAGGTGGTATCTCATTCTGGTTTTGATTTGTATTTCCCTGATGCCGAGTGGTGTGGAGCATTTTTTCATGTGTCTGTTGGCCATTTGGATGTATTCTTTGCAGAAATGTCTGTTCATGTCCTCTGCCCATTTCTTCATTGGATTATTTGTTTTTAGGGTGTTGAGTTTGATAAGCTCTTTATAGATTTTGGATACTGGCCCTTTATCTGGTATGTCATTTGCAAATATCTTCTCCCAGATAACTTCTGACAGTGATCTTTTGGCTTTGTTAACTGTTTCCTTTGCAGTGCAAAAGCTTTTGGATCTGATGAAATCCCAATAGTTCATTCTTGCCCTTGCTTCCCTTGCCTTTCGCGATGTTCCTAGGAAGAAGTTGCTGCTGCTGAGGTCAAAGAAGTTGCTACCTGTTCTCTCCTCAAGGACTATGATGGATTCCTTTCTCACATTATGCTTCTTCATCCATTTCCAGTCGATTATAATGTATGGTGTTAGGATGGTCCAATTTCATTTTCTGCATGTGGCTGTTCAATTTTCCAGACCCCAAGGCCAATGGCTCCTTCTCTTCCCCAGGGACAGTGTGCTGTGCCTTCCCCACACTTGCTCCTGGGGAGCGCAGTGACAGACGTGTGCAACCATGCATCTCTCTCATGCAGAGGGGATGCCCAGGCAAAGAGGATTTCGCTCCATGCGGGTTTATTACACCGTGCTGTGGAGACTGGCTCCGGCAAGCAGCAGGCAGCATCCCACAGACCCGACTCTGATTTCCCAAAGGATGCTGTGCTTTCCCAGAGGGGATGCCCGGGCAAAGAGGCTTTCGCTCTATGCGGGTTTCTCCAAAAGTGCGTGGCCTAGCATGCTGCGAATACTAGGCTAAGGCAAGCAACAAAAGCAGCCCACAGAACCGACTCTGATTTCCCAGCGACGGCCATGCTTTCGCAGAGGTTTTCAGCTTGGCGCGAACCGCACTTCGCTGCTGCTTCCTCAGCAAGGCTGTGGTCGTTCGCTCTGTCGCGGCAGGAAAGAAGAGCCGCGGGAGAGCTGGTGCCTCTTGGTCCTTGCTTTCCCGGGCTCCATGTTCGCGCCCGGGGTTCACCTTGCTAAGCCGAACTAAGCAGACACAGTCACAACCCTGCAGCAGCGTGCGTGGCCTAGCATGGCACTCTATGCCTATTACCATCTCCTGGCGTAGGTAAGGCTTTGCCTTTTGCTCCGGCGCTCGGGCAGACTCGGGGTCTAGGCCAGTGCCTTCACCATAGGAGAGAGGAGGCGACAGGATTCCTGCACCGGGCCCGAGCACTGGGATGGGGAACAGTGGGGACTGTCTCCACTCTTTCCCCGGCACACCCCCTGCCACCCACAATGCTGCCATATCTTGGTGGAAGACGGCATCTGACTGCACGTTTCTCCATGGGGTTGTTTCGGCGAGTTCCGGGTATGGCAACTGGTGGCAAGCCCAAGTCTGCCCTTGGGACAGGTGGCCAAGGAGATGCTTTCCCCTTGGGACCAGAGGCACAGGACAGGCCTGCCTTCTGCCCAGACTCCTTCCTCAGAGTGGAGCACGCACCCATGCCCTTGTCGTCCCCTCATGTCTCCTTAGCAGCCAGGCTTCAATCTCTCCGCACAGGGAGCAGAGGACACTTGTCTTCTCATGGCCTGCTGTTCGTGCCTCGGCAGGCTATTCTGACTCCCGAGCGTTTCCAGACCCCACGGCCAAGGGATCCTTCTCTTCCCCGGGGGCGGCGTGCTGTGCCTTCCCCAAAATTGCTCCTGGGGAGCGCGGTGACAGACGTGTGCAACCATGCTTCTATCTCAGGCAGAGGGGATGCTAGGGCAAAGAGGATTTCGCTCCATGCGGGTGTCTTCCACCATGTTGCCAAGACTCGCTCAGGCAAGCAGCAGCAGCATCCCCAAACCCAACTCTGATTTCCCAACGAATGCTGTGCTTTCCTAAGGGAGAGGCCCAGGCAAAGAGGCTTTCGCTGTATGCGGGTTTCTCCCACCCCGAGACTGGGCTAAGGGAAGCAGCAGCAGCCCGGACAACATTTCTCAGCGAATGCTGTGCTTTCGCAGAGGATTTGGTTTGGAGCGAACAGCACTTCGCCGCTGCTTCCTCAGTAAAGCTTCAGTCGCGTCAGGGAAGAAGAGCTGCGGGAGAGCTGGTGCCTCTTGGGCCTTGCTTTCCCTGGCTCCATGTTCGCGTCCTGGGTTCACCCTGCCAGGCCGAACTAAGCAGACACAGTCGCAACCGTGCAGTAGCGCGCTTAGCCTAGGATGGCACTCTATGCACACTACCATCTCCCGGTGTAGGCATCGCTTGGTCTTTTACTCTGGCGCTCAGGCCGACTCGCGGACTAGGCCTGTGCTTTCCCCACAGGAAAGGAGAGGTGACAGGATCCCTGCACACCGCCCCTGCACTGAATAGGGAGCTTTTGGGGACTGTCACCACTCCTTCCCCTTAAAACCCGGGCCTCCTCCAAGCTTCTACATCCCGGAGGAAGACGGCATCTGATGGCCAGGTCTTTCTGGGAGTTGTTTCTCGAGTTTAGGGTAGGCGCCTGGTGGCAAGCCCATGGCTCCACCACGGTCAGGTGGCCAAGGAGCTGCTGTCTCCTTGGGCCCAAAGGCTCAGGACAGGCATGCTTTCTGCCCAGACTCCTTCCTCAGAGTGGAGCCCTTCCCCTGCCCTAATCTTCACCTCGTGTCTCCTTAGCAGCCCGGCTTCCTTCGCTCTGCAGTGACAGATGTGTCCCTTTCCTTAAGGCTCTTTCCACAGGGACCACCGCGCTTCTCTCTCAGGCAGCGCGGAAGCCCAGGCAAAGAGGATTTCGCTCCATGCGGGTTTATTCCACCGTGCAGTGGAGACTAGCTCCGGCAAGCAGCAGGCACCATCCCACAGACCCGACTCTGATTTCCCAGAGAATGCTGTGCTTTCCCAGAGGGGATGCCCCGGCTAAGAAGCTTTCGCTCTATGCGGGTTTCTCCCATCGTGCTGCGAATACTAGGCTAAGGCAAGCAACAAAAGCAGCCCACAGAACCGACTCTGATATCACAGCGACTGCTATGCTTTCGCAGAGGTTTTCAGCTTGGCGCAAACCGCACTTCGCTGCTGCTTCCTCAGCAAGGCTTTGATCGTTCGCTCTGTCGCGGCAGGAAAGAAGAGCCGCGGGAGAGCTGGTGTCTTTTGGGCCTTGTTTTCCCGGGCTCCAAGTTCGCGCCCGGGGTTCACCTTGCTAAGCCGAACTAAGCAGACACAGTCACAACCCTGCAGCAGCGTGCGTGGCCTACCATGACACTCTATGCCTATTACCATCTCCTGGCGTAAGTAAGGCTTTGCATTTTGCTCTGGCGCTCGGCAGACTCGGGGTCTAGGCCAATGCATTCACCAGAAGGGAGAAGAGGCGACAGGAAATCTGAGTTGGGTTTGGGGAGGCTGCTACTGCTTGCCTAAGCAAGTCTCCGCAGCATGTTGGAAGATACCCGCATGGAGCGAAATCCTCTTTGTCCTAGCATCCTTTCTGCCTGAGGGAGAAGCATGGATGCACACGTCTGTCACCGCGCTCCCCAGGAGCAATTTTGGGGAAGGCACAGCACGCCGCCCCCGGGGAAGAGAAGGATCCCTTGGCCGTGGGGTCTGGAAATGCTCAGGAGTCAGAATAGCCAGCCGAGGCACGAACAGCAGGCCATGAGAAGACAAGTGTCCTCTGCTCCCTGTGCGGAGAGATTGAAGCCTGGCTGCTAAGGAGACATGAGGGGACGACAAGGGCATGGGTTCATGCTCCACTCTGAGGAAGGAGTCTGGGCAGAAGGCAGGCCTGTCCTGTGCATCTGGTCCCAAGGGGAAAGCATCTCCTTGGCCACCTGTCCCAAGGGCAGACTTGGGCTTGCCACCAGGTGCCATACCCGGAACTCGCAGAAACAACCCCATGGAGAAACGTGCAGTCAGATGCCCTCTTCCACCAAGATGTGGTAGCATTGTGGGTGGCCGGGGGTGTGCCGGGGAAAGAGTGGAGACCGTCCCCACCGTTCCCCATCCCAGTGCTCCGGCCCTGTGCAGGGATCCTGTCGCCTCTTCTCTCCTGTGGTGAAGGCACTGGCCTTGACCCCGAGTCTGCCCGAGCGTCGGAGCAAAAGGCAAAGCCTTACCTAAGCCAGGAGATGGTAATAGGCATAGAGTGTCATGCTAGGCCACGCACGCTGCTGCAGGGTTGTGATTGTGTCTGCTTAGATCGGCTTAGCAAAATGAACCCTGGGCGCGAACTTGGAGCCCGGGAAAACAAGGCCCAAGAGGCACCAGCTCTCCAGCGGCTCTTCTTTCCTGCCGCGACAGAGCGAACGACCAAAGCCTTGCTGAGGAAGCAGCAGCGAAGTGCGGTTTGCGCCAAGCTGAAAACCTCTGCCAAAGCATAGCAGTCGCTGGGAAATCAGAGTCGGTTCTGTGGGCTGCTTTTGTTGCTTGCCTTAGCCTAGTATTCGCAGCACGATGGGAAAAACCCGCCTAGAGCGAAAGCTTCTTAGCCGGGGCATCCCCTCTGGGAAAGCACAGCATTCTCTGGGAAATCAGAGTCGGGTCTGTGGGATGGTGCCTGCTGCTTGCCGGAGCTAGTCTCCACTGCAAGGTGGAATAAACCCGCATGGAGCGAAATCCTCTTTGCCTGGGCTTCCGCTCTGCCTGAGAGAGAAGCGCGGTGGTGCCTGAGGAAAGAGCCTTAAGGAAAGGGACACATCTGTCACTGCAGAGCGAAGGTAGCCGGGCTGCTAAGGAGACACGAGGGGAAGATTAGGGCAGGGGAAAAGGCTCCACTCTGAGGATGGAGTCTGGGCAGAAAGCATGCCTGTCCTGAGCCTTTGGGCCCAAGGAGACAGCAGCTCCTCGGCCACCTGACCGTGGTGGAGCCATGGGCTTGCCACCAGGCGCCTACCCTAAACTCGAGAAACAACTCCCAGAAAGACCTGGCCATCAGATGCCGTCTTCCTCCGGGATGTAGAAGCTTGGGGGAGGCCCGGGTTTTAAGGGGAAGGAGTGGTGACAGTCCCGCAAAGCTCCCTATTCAGTGCACGGGCGGTGTGCAGGGATCCTGTCACCTCTCCTTTCCTGTGGGGAAAGCACAGGCCTAGTCCGCGAGTCGGCCTGAGCGCCAGAGTAAAAGGCCAAGCGATGCCTACACCGGGAGATGGTAGTGTGCATGGTGTGCCATCCTAGGCTAAGCGCGCTACTGCACGGTTGTGACTCTGTCTGCGTAGTTCCGCCTGGCAGGGTGAACCCAGGACGCGAACATGGAGCCAGGGAAAGCAAGGCCCAAGAGGCACCAGCTCTCCCGCAGCTCTTCTTCCCTGACGCGACAGAAGCCTTGCTGAGGAAGCAGTGGCGAAGGGCTGTTTGCTCCAAACCAAAGCCTCTGCGAAAGGACAGCATTCCCCGAGAAATGTTTTGGGGGCTGCTGCTGCGTGCCTGAGCCCAGTCTCGCGGTGGGAGAAACCCGCATACAGCGAAAGCCCCTTTGCCTGGGCATCTCCCCTTGGAAAGCACAGCATTCGTTGGGAAATCAGAGTTGGCTTTGGGGATGCTGCTGCTCCTTGCCTAAGCGAGTCTCCGCAGCATGTTGGAAGATACTTTCATGGAGCGAAATCCTCTTTGCCCTAGCATCCTTTCTGCCTGAGAGAGAAGCATGGTTGCTCACGTCTGTCACCGCGCTCCCCAGGAGCAATTTTGGGGAAGGCACAGCACGCCGCCCCCGGGGAAGAGAAGGATCCCTTGGCCTTGTGGTCTGGAAATGCTCGGGAAGCAGAATAGCCTGCCGAGGCACGAACAGCAGGCCATGAGATGACAAGTGTCCTCTCCTCCCTGTGCGGAGAGATTGAAGCCTGGCTGCTAAGGAGACATGAGGGGAAGACAAGGGCATGGGTGCGTGCTCCACTCTGAGGAAGGAGTCTGGGCAGAAGGCAGGCCTGTCCTGTGCCTCTTGTCCCAAGGGGAAAGCATCTCTTTGGCCACCTGTCCCAAGGGCAGACTTGAGCTTGCCACCAGGTGCCATACCCGGAACTCGCAGAAACAACCCCATGGAGAAACGTGCAGTCAGATGCCGTCTTCCACCAAGATATGGTAGCATTGTGGGTGGCCGGGGGTGTGTCGGGGAAAGAGTGGAGACAGTCCCCACCGTTCCCCATCCCAGTGCTCGGGCCCTGTGCAGGGATCCTGTCGCCTCTTCTCTCCTGTGGTGAAGGCACTGGCCTTGACCCCGAGTCTGCCCGAGCGCCAGAGCAAAAGGCAAAGCCTTAACTAAGCCAGGAGATGGTAATAGGCATAGAGTGTCATGCTAGGCCACGCACGCTGCTGCAGGGTTGTGACTGTGTCTGCTTAGATTGGCTTAGCAAGGTGAACCCTGGGCGCGAACTTGGAGCCCGGGAAAACAAGGCCCAAGAGGCACCAGCTCTCCCGCAGCTCCTCTTTCCTGCCGCGACAGATCTAACGACCAAAGCCTTGCTGAGGAAGCAGCAGCGAAGTGCGGTTTGCGCCAAGCTGAAAAGCTCTGCGAAAGCATAGCAGTCGCTGGGAAATCAGAGCCGGTTCTGTGGGCTGCTTTTGTTGCTTGCCTTAGCCTAGTATTCGCAGCACGATGGGAGAAACCCGCCTAGAGCGAAAGCTTCTTAGCCGGGGCATCCCCTCTGGGAAAGCACAGCATTCTCTGGGAAATCAGAGTCGGGTCTGTGGGATGGTGCCTGCTGCTTGCCGGAGCTAGTCTCCACTGCACGGTGGAATAAACCCGTATGGAGCGAAATCCTCTTTGCCTGGGCTTCCGCTCTGCCTGAGAGAGAAGCGCGGTGGTGCCTGTGGAAAGAGCCTTAAGGAAAGGGACACATCTGTCACTGCAGAGCGAAGGAAGCCGGGCTGCTAAGGAGACACGAGGGGAAGATTAGGGCAGGGGAAAGGGCTCCACTCTGAGGAAGAAGTCTGGGCAGAAAGCATGCCTGTCCTGAGCCTTTGGGCCCAAGGAGACAGCAACTCCTTGGCCACCTGACCGTGGTGGAGCCATGGGCTTGCCACCAGGCGCCTACCCTAAACTCGAGAAACAACTCCCAGAAAGACCTGGCCATCAGATGCCGTCTTCCTCCGGGATGTAGGAGCTTGGAGGAGGCCCGGGTTTTAAGGGGAAGGAGTGGTGACAGTCCCCCAAAGCTCCCTATTCAGTGCACGGGCGGTGTGCAGGGATCCTGTCACCTCTCCTTTCCTGTGGGGAAAGCACAGGCCTAGTCCGTGAGTCGGCCTGAGCGCCAGAGTAAAAGGCCAAGCGATGCCTACACCGGGAGATGGTAGTGTGCATGGAGTGCCATCCTAGGCTAAGCGCGCTACTGCACGGTTGTGACTCTGTCTGCGTAGTTCGGCCTGGCAGGGTGAACCCAGGACGCGAACATGGAGCCAGGGAAAGCAAGGCCCAAGAGGCACCAGCTCTCCCGCAGCTCTTCTTCCCTGACGCGACAGAAGCCTTGCTGAGGAAGCAGTGGCGAAGGGCTGTTTGCTCCAAACCAAAGCCTCTGCGAAAGGACAGCATTCCCCGAGAAATGTTTTGGGGGCTGCTGCTGCGTGCCTGAGCCCAGTCTCGCGGTGGGAGAAACCCGCATACAGCCAAAGCCCCTTTGCCTGGGCATCTCCCCTTGGAAAGCACAGCATTCGTTGGGAAATCAGAGTTGGCTTTGGGGATGCTGCTGCTGCTTGCCTAAGCGAGTCTCCGCAGCATGTTGGAAGATACCCGCATGGAGCGAAATCCTCTTTGCCCTAGCATCCTTTCTGCCTGAGAGAGAAGCATGGTTGCACACGTCTGTCACTGCGCTCCCCAGGAGCAATTTTGGGGAAGGCACAGCACGCCTTTATCACTTCCCTGTGCACATGGTGGTCAAATTGCTGGTGAAAACCAGCCAGATCTATTACAAGCTTTCTCATGGCTTCCCAAGGTAACCCAAGTGAGCCTTTATTGATACTGGGAAGGGATAAAGCAGGGAAGGGATAAACAGTGCTATAAGATTTGGCTAGACAAAAGTAATGACTCTCATTACAAAGTGAGTATTTTTTTTTCAAGCTTTAGTTCAGTTTATTTTTCTTGTATAAAACTATGTAGTAGCCACAGCTGGAGCCTGGGTCCTCTGAACAGAGACTCTGGTGTGGGTCTTCACAAGATGGTCCGTGAACTCCTGATAGGGAGACTTGGTGAACACAGTCTCCTTCCAGAGATCAGGGGTGAGATAGCTGTAGGTCTTGGAGATGGCATCGAAAGTAGCCTTGGCAAAGTTCCCTAGGGTGGCAGTGCAGCCCCTGGCCGAGGTGTAGCAGTCGTCAATACCAGCCATCATCAGCAGTTTCTTGGGCACAGGGGCCGAGACAATGCCAGTGCCTCTGGGGGCGGGGATGAGACGCACCAGCACAGAGCCACAGCGGCCAGTCACCTTGCACGGGACAGTGTGGGGCTTGCCGATCTTGTTTCCCCAGTAGCCTCGCCACACAGGGACAATGGAAAGCTTCGCCAGAATGATGGCTCCGCGGATGGCAGTGGCTACCTCCTTGGAACACTTGACACCCAAACCGACGTGTCCATTGTAATCTCCGATGGCGACAAATGCCTTGAACCTGGTCCGCTGGCCCGTGCGCGTCTGCTTCTGCACAGGCATGATCTTCAAAACCTCGTCCTTGAGGGAGGCTCCCAGGAAGAAGTCGATGATCTCAGACTCCTTGATGGGCAGGGAGAAGAGATAGATCTCCTCCAGGGACTTGATCTTCATGTCTTTGACCAGGCGGCCCAGCTTGGTGACGGGGATCCACTCCTTGTCCGCGGCCTTGCCCCCGCGAGCTCCGCGGCCTCGGCCCCCGCCCCGACCACGGCCCCGGCCCCGGCCCTGGCCCTGGATGCCGCTGCCGAAGCCACCGCGGAAACCGCCGCGGCCTCCCATTCCAGGGCCCCCGGGCCCTCCGGGCCCTCCCGCAGCACCGGCGTCATCCGCCATTTGGTGTTCTCTCGGAGAGGAAACAAAGTGAGTATTTTAAAGCAAAAGAGCCTGTTGGGAATATTGTTTTATAAAATAGTGGTTTTTTTATTAACTTTTTAAAATTCAATTAGGTAACATATAGTGTACCAATAGTTTCAAATGTAGATTTCAGTTATTCATCCATAGCATATAATAGCTAATGCTCAGTACTTACTGTTATAGCTTCTTGAAAGCAGAATTTTAACCCACTGAGCCACCCAGGCGCCCTTGAAAGCAGAATTTTAGATCACATTTTCTGATTACTTCCATGTCGTACAACACTTTCCTGCTAGCAACCTTCAAAACATACTGTTTGTTAGAGGAATTTCTTTAATAATAAATAAATAGGAATTCATTTAAATTTATAAATATATAAAATAAATAGGAATTTATTTAAATTTATTTAAATATTACACACTGTTTCATTGTTCATAAATAAGGTGATGATATTATAGCCATTAGTTGGTAGCACTGATATATCACTATCTTTTTACTTCTCAGTGCATTCTCTTTACACAAATAGATATATATTTTAAAAAATGTGAATCTGTGGCAAACTTGTAAAAAACCCTATACAGTAAAGTTTATCATTTTAAGTAATCTCAATTATCTTCCTCAATTGTGATAGTATATCCTTCTATCTAGGCCAGATATTGTATGAGGGATTTGAAGAGACATACTTTTCTAAATTTCACTTTTCTCATCTGCAAAATGCTTATCATGATCCTACAAAAAAATACACTTATAATTTTTTGATGAAAATTTATTTATTTATTTTAAGATTTTATTTCTTTATCAGAGAGAGTGGGCGAGAGAGCAAGCACAGGCAGACAGAATGGCAGGCAGAGGCAGAGGGAGAAGCAGGCTCCGGCCGAGCAAGGAGCCAGATGCGGGACTCGATCCCAGGATGCTGGGATCATGACCTGAGCCAAAGGCAGCTGCTTAACCAACTGAGCCACCCAGGCGTCCCTTTTGATGAAAATTTAATCTGTATAAACAATATATTTGTTGTAATGCGTGGTTCATGGAAAACATCTTTTTTAATTATAAGCAGTATTAGAAATTAAGTAAATGTGTCTATAATATTTAAAATTTTAACACATAATTCCACTGCTTTGCCTTATTTTCTCAAATCCCTTTACCACTTTCACTGACAGAGTCAAATGTACTTTTTCTACTAGTAGCCAGCTCTTTGTCTTTTGTCAGAAAGATGCCCTTGTGAATTATTTATAATAGAGATATTAGCAATAATAATAATAATAATAATAATAAGTAGCAATGAAAATGTTAAAAAAAAAGTTTTCTTAACTAATTAGGGTTCTTAGACATCAATTAGAGGAACCACCTCGGGCAAGCAAATTAATCTGCAAGACATTCCCAGAATTAACAAGTCAGTCAGATACAGGGTTGTCTGTAGACTGAAAAGAACTAGGTTTGGAAAATAGGTAAGGACAGTGAAAAAAGTGATCAAATTTTTGGGCAAAATAAACTCTTAGGTGTCCTTTCAATGGAGTCCTGTTCATTATGTAGCAGAAACTCTGGAGATTATCTCAATCCATTGGAGTCACCCCGTTTATTAGCTTGCTATTGACAAAGTTATTTACAAACTGTAGAGCAAGAGGTTATAATGGAGAAAACTGATGGTAATGCACAGGATTCTTGTTAACAATAATGCAAGTTAGTGATTTTTCATTAGAAAACATAAATTCTATAACCCAAATTATGGGCCCAGAGCACTTCTGCTGCACAACTCTGCTTATATCCCAAATAACCATGTGAACTAGTTTTAATATCTGCTTCTCTTATTAATTTTTGAATAAGAATTCTTGACACAAGTATTTTATAATTGTGTGATAATCATGAATTTAATTTTTGGAGAACAAAACACACTTTAGCATAACTAGGTTCGTTCACAGAACCAGCCTTGAT
This sequence comes from Mustela nivalis, assembly GCF_964662115.1. NCBI lineage: Eukaryota > Metazoa > Chordata > Mammalia > Carnivora > Mustelidae > Mustela > Mustela nivalis. The sequence continues at coordinate 65,010 of NW_028136064.1, read as the reverse complement.
AACACACTTCTATATGTTAGAAATGATGTAATAAATGTAGAATATTGGGCACTTGTTTGGTATTCTTTGCCATGTTTTGCACTATCTAAAAAGAGATCAGTGAACTTGGACTGGAGTTAGTAGACATGGAAGAAAATAAAATATTACAGAGAAGAATACTCTGTGGTCCACAACCTAAACGGCCTGGGATTCCCATCATTTGGATCCCTGTAGCTTTACAAAAGTCAATTAAATTTTTGTATCTCCGATTAAAGTTGATTCCCCAGTACTTTTTCAAACATCTCTTGTAAAGTATTGTTTCCCAGAAAAAAAGGGATTTTGCACATGTATCTGCCTTTGTCTCTGGTCATGATCTCAGTCAGGATCCTGGGATCGAGCCCCATATCGGGCTTCCTGCTCATTAGGGAGTATACTTCTCAGTCTCTCTCTGCAGCTACATCCCCCTGCCCCACTCATGCTCTCTCTCTCTCAAATAAATAAATACAATCTTTAATTTTTTAATTAAAAATAAGATAAATAAATTAAAATAAAAAGTCTGGTCTTACTGCCCCATTTAGCTCCTTTTGTTTTTTTGAGTTGTATTTAAAGCAGCATGAGAGAACATGAGGCTCTCAAACTTAAAAAAAAAAAAAGGAAAAAATTGAGTTTTGTTAGGATTTAAGATCTTGTCTGCTAGACAAAAACGTTGGCTTTGTTAACATGTGAAAATAATCAAAAGGGAATGAGATAGAATTCTAATAATTTTTGTAGAAATTAAAAATTTCCTCCAACCCAATTACATACAGACCCATTAAGTAAATTCATTCCAATGTCCCAAACCAACCTTTTCTAATAGTAATGCATCTGTGTAAACAGGGTCAACCCAAGGAATAAATAAATATTATTATTTTTTTCCTGTCTCTTCCACAGTCTCATCTGGGTATATTGGTAGCATGCCAATTATCTATCTTATAAGACATGATATCATAAGGAAGGGTATTCTGTCCATTTGGAACAACTGAAAATCATTGTAATTTTATCTTGGTGCAGTAACTTGAGATGGCACAGTGTGGTTTATGAATATATTTTATTTTTTTTTTTACTGGGAAGAAGAGATTATAGAGATATTGGTTATCCAAGAGAGACTGACAGGTGTTGATAGTTGCCAGGTCAATATCCATCTACTTTTTCCTTTAGTATCAGAAAGCACTGAGGGATTGACAACAAGGAAACTTAAAACAACATCAAATATTTTATTGTCTCTTTTCTAGTTACATTGTAACCATATGACAAAGTATCAGTCGTACAAGATATCATTCTCTTTTACCTCTATCTTTCTGCCAGAAATGTGGGCTTAATAGTGAGAACTCCAACGGCAATTTTTGCAACTGTGAATAAAAAGCCATGAAAACCTCTAAGATAGTTCACTTGACTTTCTTAAGACTCTGAACCAACACCAGAAAACACTCTCTGTAGTCTTCTTGTTAAATGAAAAATATGGTTAAACCACTTTTGACAGTCTACTACCTACAGCAAACTGTAAATCTTAATTGAAATATGTCCTCTCAGCTGTGCTTAAGCAACTGAGTCCTGAGCTTTTTAGGTTTTCAGTCTGAAAGAGTACACCTCGGGTGCTCTGAAAGGGAAGAGAAAGGACACCCTGTTCTCCATATAACTTAAAGAAGAGAAATCTGTGCATTTAAGTGGGCCATATAAAATTTATCAAGCAATTATCTCCTAACTCCTTCCTATCCAAATTAACTGATATGCTCTCCCTACTCCTTTATTCCACGTTACTGCCTTTTCACAACATGTCTTCTGTTATTTCCTTCTTGCAAGCTAGTTTTGATTTCTGCATCTAAAAAAATCAACAATCATTGTGTATTTCAATTCCCATTTTCCTCAAATGCATTGATTCTTCTTATCTATTACTCTTTTCTCATACTCAGTGTCTTTGTCTTTATGGGGTTTGTACTTTGCTTTTCCCCATCCTTTACTGCCATTATATAATTAATCTAATAACTTCTTAGAGAAAGTTAAAAAATCCCGCATAGCCACACATGAACACAAAGTCACTGATTTTTAGCAAACCTATAAGATAGTCAGACATCCATTCAGTTTCTTTTTTTTTTATTTTATTTATTTATTTGACAGAGAGAGATGACAAGCAGGCAGAGAGGCAGGCAGAGAGAGAGGAGGAAGCAGTCTCCCTGCTGTGCAGAGAGCCTGATTTGGGGCTCGGTCCCAGGACCCTGGGATCATGACCTGAGCCGAAGGCAGCGGCTTAACCCACTGAGCCACCCAGGCGTCCCTCCATTCAATTTCTTAACTGAGTCCCAAATGCATCCTGACTTCTAACCTAAACCTAAGCTCTACTTCTTACACGTTGTTATATGACCAAATTCTTTCAGTTCAGTATTTTGTAACATTTAAATATTAATCAGTTGATGCTTTGTTTGTGTATTTCTATGAAAATAATTTGAATACTGTATATTTATTGTTATATTTATAGGTTTATAATCAAAGTTTCATCAGTTGTAGTTTTTGGAAATTTCAGATATAATGATTAACCTAAAATGATACTGCCTCAAATCCCTCTGATATCAAGGCCCAACACCTGATTATAGCCAAACCTGTGGTGGATAGTTCCATGGGAAATTGCAGTTACTTAACACTGATAGCATCTCATGTTCTCTCTCTCATTTTAGAATGTCTCCAACACAACCTGAAAGTGTAGGAGAGTTAATGTCCTCTGAGGACAGCTCTCAGTGAAGTGGAAATAAGAACCATAGGTAAAATTGTCAGTTTTCAGGTCTTCATGAGGACAACTTAAAGAAGTTTCTCAGGACCTTTCAGTAAAAGCAAGCCTTCATTTTCTATCCACAACAATTATATCAACAATGTACCTCTTTGACAAAGTTGCTTCTTCACTGTATCACTTTCCCATTCTTTTCTACCTTGGATAATCTCCCAGATAAACTAACAGTACTCAAATCCTTTGTCCTACTCTTTGCTCTCAGGATAAATGGAGCCAAAAGACTTAGATTAATATCAAGTTCTGAATGGGATCTTAGAGCTATTTCTGTCCAGATTTTCATAAACATAGGGACCTTTGAATTATCAGGCTATAAATAAGTTCTAAATGGAGGGGGCAAAAGCAAAAAGTAGAAATTTTTATGTTTGATTTTTAATCATGATTAATTGACTTTATTGATTATTATAAATACTAACATTATAAAAGTGTGGATCTTTGTAAAACAATGTCATATTGTAAGAAAGAAGTTGCATAGTCCTTTTGAGAATATTAAACCAAGTGTTCAGGTGCCATCTAATTTCTTGTTTAATCCAGAACTTTGGTGTGCATCATCTTGAGGAATAGGATTTTGAAGTCCAGACATACTAACAGAAAACTGATCCAAATGTGTGTGTTTATATTTCTGCTTTTGTTGTAAAAATCAAAGTGTGATTGCTGGTTTAAAATGGTAAAACTAATAATGTTCATGGACTCGATTATAAATTTTCTAATTGTATGGGAAGAATCCAATAAACATAGAATTAATTGATTTGCAAATCCTCAAAGAGCTACAGGATCAGGTAGTGGTATGTTCTGATTCAACAGCATCATAATGCAGCATTTTATATGTGTGGCTAATGGATATTTTCATGAATGTTTGCTAGCTAGTCAGTCAATACAGAGAAATATTAGGTAGCGTAATTACTCACAGTTGTGTTTAATAAAATGAGAGAAAATTATCAAATGACACTAATAATAATAATCCTATAGCAGGCTAAATATTCAATGATAATTACAAGTATTTATCTAGCTTTCTTCCTTGATTATGACTCTGCTCTCCTTTATCATAATGGGAGTAGCAGATTGTCTGCAGTGAATTGTGAAAACGCAGCAGTGACTTTGGCAGTGAAGGCCTCCCATCAATTTTGATAGGTTAAAATGATTCTGGTTGGTCTTGAGCAAATGTGTCAATTTTTTTTTCTGTGTGTGTCATAAAAGAAAGAAGCAATAGTAAATTCTTGCTGTTATTCCATGGAGCCAAAAAAATCATACTGCCAACAAGAGGCTGTTGACACCATAGGTGTAGTTAACTGTCTTGAAATACTACGCCTGGAAATAAAATCCTAATATTTCACATAACCTCTTTTTTTAAAAGAAATAAAACAAAACAAAACAAAACAAAACAAAACAACTATACTGCTTACATTTAGGGCCCTGCTGTTGTGTAACTATTTTTGAACATGTCTTCTGTAAGTGTATATATATATATATATATATATACATATTTTTCTGTGCAATAAATTCATTTAGAGATAAATTTGGATTGCAAATTATTTTGGGGGAGGCGTGGTATTTGTGGCTAGTCTTACAAGTAAAAAGGACTAAAAAAAAAAAACATTTTTTATTACAGCATATTTACATCTGTCCAAAGTACTTATTTACTATAATACTGACTAATGTATAATACTGTACACAAAGAAAGAAGTTAAATGAGTTATAATTCAGTCAATGTATAGCTGGCCATTTTAAAACTTACCACTGAATCTTTTTGGTATGAAATGTGATATCTGGCAATCTGGTCCAGTTCATTACATCAGGTCATTTGTATGTTCTTATTACCATTTTGATAGCATAGCACATTTTATAACCCAGACATTTTACAATGGAACTATGATGCATGTATTTTCAAAAGTATAGACATACATGAAGCTATGAGGTCAAAAAAGATGAATGTCCGTAGTACCATATAGACTCAACAAATAAAAGTGTCCAAGGGTCTGAGTGTGACTTATGAATATTGTATAAGATTAGGCCAACATGTGGTTTTGATATAAATAATCTGTTCTTAAATTAGAATTACAATCGTTGAGTACAGTGTTGAAAATGGCAGATAGATTTTAGCTATCTTTGCTCACTAGGGAAAATGGAAAAATGTTTAGTTTGGTCAGATTTTCACTTAACTTCTGAAAAATCTTACGTTTGAGAGAACCCTTCTGAAATAAGAATCCTTAAAGACATAACCCCTTTGGCACAAGTTTTCAAGAAACTTGTTTGATGTTGTAGACAATTCTATGGCACACGTACTGTTCTAGATGTTTCATGCCAATAATATGTAAGCCATACCAAGGCTACATATACATATAGAGATGTTCCTCAGCTTACAAGGGGGCTATGTACAGAGAAACACATAAAAAATTGAAAATGCATTTAATACCCCAAAACTATCAAATATCATAGCTTACCTTAAGCTTATTTAAACATACTCAGAACACTTACATTTGCCTGCATTTGGGCAAAATCATCTTAAGCAAAGCCTATTTTATAACAAAGTATCAAATATCACATGCAATTTATTAAATATTACACTAAAAAAAGAAGAATATATATATTCTATATATATATTCTATATATAGAATGCTTGTAAGAATATCAGGTGTTCACCCCTGTAATCTTCTAGCTGACTGGAAGCTGTGGCTCACTGCCGCTGCCCAGCATCACAAGATGGCACCATATAGAACAAGAGTTTCAGGTGGTAGGTGTTGTAAGTTTTACCCAAACTGACATTGGTTTTTGTCATCATATATGTCAAGTAGTTTTCTCAGGTTTATTTTTAGAATATCCTTATATAATGAATATTTACACTGATATCTAGTATAAAAATCTTGCAATTTAACATTAGAAACATTAAGATATTGAAAATCAATCTATTTCTTTAATTCATTGAAGACATTTTTGGCTTGTTTCCAGTACTTTCTTACTGGTTAAAAAATGAATTTGAAGTAGTCTGGATTTCATTATTATATGGCACTTTCCCTTTGATGAATACAAAGACGATATTCTATATTAGCTATCTGAGAAGAATTTATTTTTTTAATTTTATTTATTTGTAAGAGAGAGAGTGAGAGAGAGCACAAGCAGGGGGAGCAGCAGGATGAGGGAGAAGCAAACTCCCGGCTAAGCAGGGAATCTGTTGCAGAACTGAGTCCCAGGACCCTAAGATCATGACCCGAACTAAAGGCTCAGGCGTTTAACTGACTGAGCCACCCAGGTGTCCCAATCTGAGAAGAGTTCTGTATGCTATTCCTATTAATATGCAGTTTAAAGTCTAGGTAATTAACTTAATATTTTAGTGGCTATTGCATAGATAGCACTATGTTCCAGGCAGAGAGTAAGAAAGAAATATTAAATCAACCATATTCTATGCATTCTAAATGAAAATAATTAATCGATCATAAAAATCCTTCTATTTATGGAATATCAACTTATAAGCTTTCCTCCATATGAACAATGCCAAATACCAGAATAAAGGGTCATCTAATACAAATAAAGGATAGAATTAAAGAATTCTGGTAAGCCATTTAATTTTGAAAAACGGTGTTCTATTGTTGCTGAGTTGTGGTTTTCCGTTACATAATATCTGATAAGTGTAGAAGTAACATGAGTGTTACGTGAGATGAGAAATGGTATATAATTAAGATATTTTTAAAAGTACAGATAAATACAAATTTGTAAACATAGCATTATGGAGGAGTAAAAATAAATGATAGCTACACACTCTAAAGTGAATAAAACTTGGAAAGCTAATAGAGAAGTAAAACAAGGAAAGTGCAAAAAGTATGGTACATTTTTATGAAGTTCAAACAAATTCTGTGAAACCATAGATGGACTTAAAGATACTATTATGTATCAAATATTGTAAAAATTAAGCAAGGAAATAGCAAACATAAAACAACCAAAGCATACAAACTTGGGTAGATACAAGAGGTGTGATCATGTTCTACTTCATAAAGAGATGAGTTAATAGATAAATACAAGTAACTAGACTTTTTAGAAGTTAATAAAACGTTGCCTGTTATTTCTTAGTAATATAAAATATATGGTTTTCTAACAAAAACGTTTATCTTAAAATATTTAAAAATAAATTTTAGGCTACTCCTAAGGTTATATTTACTTTTCCACTGTAGGAAAAGCTGGTTGTTGTAGTTGTATTTGTTTGTTTGTTTTAGTCTCCTCCTAGTTTTTATTATTATAATGTGGAATGAGGAATGTTAGATTGAAAAGTGAATTATTTTATAGACAAAAATCATTACTTGATTCACCTCCTGGTACAGCAGATGGAACTCCTGAAAATATGCCCTTTTGCCTTATGGAAGAGTAACAGTTATGCTTACTTCTGAAACATACTTGGTGGTGGCCCTAAATAGTGACACCATAGTAAACATTTTGAATATTTGCAATTAATTTTTATAGTCATAGGGCTCCAAAAGGCACTGCAGGTATCTTAGCAGGTATTTCAATAAGGCTAAAATTTTCCTGACTGTTTAAAAATATTAGCAAGGCACAAAACATGGCAGAAGTATTGTCCTCAGATATTATTTTTTTCCATATGCTCCTGATTCCAGACATGACAAGTTATTTTTCAAATATTTATTATAAAAGTTTTTATTTATTTATTTGACAGAGATCACAATAAGGCAGAGTCAGGCAGAGAGAGAGAGGAGGAAGCAGGCTCCCTGCTGAGCTGAGAGCCCGATGTGGGCCTCGATCCAAGGATCCTGGAATCATGACCTGAGCCGAAGGCAGATGCTTTAACCTACTGAGCCACCCAGGCTCCCCCATGACAAGTTATTTTGATAGATGTATATACAGTGTATTTTCCAGTTATAAGAAAAATGGTTCTGCTATTTTTAACCTTTTTAAAAATTAAATAATTTTTTTCATTGAAATTTTATTTTTTAATGTTTTACTTTTCTTTTCTTTTTTTTAAAGATTTTATTTATTTATTTGAGAGACAGAGATCACAAGTAGGCAGAGAGGCAGGCAGTGAGAGAGAGAGAGGGGGAAGCAGGCTCCCTGCGGAGCAGAGAGCCCGATGCGGGGCTCAATCCAAGGACCCTGAGATCATGACCCGAGCTGAAGGCAGCAGCCCAACCCACTGCGCCACCCAGGCGCCCCAATGTTTTACTTTTCAATATACTACTTAGAATATAAAACCTATTCCATTTTGTAAGATGTTTACCATTTAAAAAATGGTAATTTTCTCATTGTGTCTTCCCCTCACATTGCTTTATTTTGAATAAAAAATTTCACAATAAACATAACTGATGCTTTCCTTCTGATGGTCCCTCTGTTGGTCATATTGTATATGAGCCATGACAATTAGTTTTACAAAATTTATTGATGTTTGTTGATATGTTTTATCATAACTAATTTTCCCTCCCTTATCTAGATTCCCCAGCTTTCAGACAGGTGGACACTTTAATAAACCATACCCAAGGGATGTATCAAGTACTTCTTAGACATTCTCTCAGATCCTTGAGGTCTCATTTTGCCTAGGGATTTGCAATAGGTTCTGCCAGAGGCACCACTGTGACAACTGATGTCCATGGTCTATCTCCTGCTAAGCTCAAGAGGTCACTGGTTTCCAAGTTTATCTATACAATTAATGCATACCAGCAAGTTCTTTTTTTTTAATATTAACAAACTTATTTTAAAGTTTATATGGAGAGGCAAAGACTCACAATAGTCAACATAGTGTTGAAGGAGAACAAAGACTGAGGACTGACTTCAAAGTTTACTAAAGCGATTGGGCGCCTGGGTGGCTCAGTTGGTTAAGCCTCTGCCTTCCGGCTCAGGTCATGATCCCAGGGGCCTGGGATCGAGTCCCGCATTGGGTTCTCTGCTCAGCAGGGAGCCTGCTTCTCCTCATCTCTCTCTCTGGCTGTCTCTCTGCCCATTTGTGATCTCTCTCTCTGTCAAATAAATAAATAAAATCTTAAAAAAAAGTTTACCATAACGATAATTGTAAGCATGATATTGTAATACCACAGAGAGACTAGATTAAAGCAACAGAATATATATTATCAATTATATTTTATATTTAATAGAAAAGCAAAAGCAATACAAGAGAGCAAAATACAATCTTTTAAACAAATGGTTCTGTAGCAATGGTGAAGCTAAATCTAAAAATATAAAATAAAATAAATCCAGGCAGATATCCTACACTCTTCACAAAAATTAACTCAGATTGGATTATAAACCTAAACATGAAACATGTAGAAGGTAATATAGAAGAAAATTTAAATGACCTTGGTTTTCGCAATAACTTTAGCTACAAAAGCACAAGCACTGAATTTAAAAATGTCTACTCTGTGAAACACAATGCCAAGAGAATGAAAAGGCAAAGCACAGACTATGAGAAAAAATTTGCAAAATACACATCTGGCAAAGGACTGTTAATCAAAAATACACAAAGACCCCTAAAAACTCAACAATGGGGGAAAAACCTGATTAAAAATGAGCCAAAGGCCTTAGCAGATACCTCACCAAAGAAAATATTACAGATGGCAAATAAGCATATAAAAAGATGCTTCACATCATAGGTCATCAGGAAAATGCAAATTAAAACAAAAAAGAGACACCAGTACATACCCAGAATCCAGAGCACTGTCAACAGAACACGAAATGTTGGTGAGGATGTGGAGCAACAGGAATGTTCTTCCATGTGTATTGAGAATAAAGAATGGAAAACAACTTGGCAGTTTCTTACAAAACTAAACATATTCTTGCCAGATGATTCAGCAGTAGCAGCTCTTGGTATTTATCCAAAGAAGATGAAATCTATACCCACAAAGATGTCTATAGTAGTTTTATTCATAACTGACAAAAGCTTGGAAGCAACCAAGATATCCTTCCATAAGTGAAAGGTCAAAGAAAGTGTAGTACATGCAAACAATGGAATATTATTTAATGCTAGAGAAATGAATTACCAAGCTATGAAAAGATATGGATATAAATATTTAATAAATATTTGATTTTAGGCTTCTACCAGTCTATCAATAGTATTAGTATATTTTAACAGTGAATGCTCAGCATTCATGAATTTACCTAATAAAACATTTTGGGTTCAATATTTTAAATACTTCAACCTCTATGATTATATTCCTAATAATTTTGAATTGGGGTAAATAAAACTTAATTTTTTGTAACTTGTTTCTTATTGCAAGAGAGCTCAATGAAATTTTAGAAAATAAAAATTTACAAAAAAACAGTTTAGTTTATTATTGCCAAATAATTTAAAACTTTATCTTATATTCAAATACATATATTTTTCTAAATTGATTTATATGCTACTAAAACCAAAAACTTTTAGTTATACTAGATTTCATATCCTGCAATCAATGCCAGAAATACATCTGGCAATGATTTGTCTTAAATAGAGTTAAGATGGGTGTTATTACAATGCAAGATGGAAACAAAGACAGTATAACAATTGGTGTTACATAACTTTTCCGTTTTGATCAAGTTACTAATCTACAAAAGGCTTTTATCAGTGACAGACTTGGGACTTTAACAAAACTTTTAAACTAGCATGTGCGACTCATTCCTAGAAAACAACACAATCAATAACACTTTATTTAGATTAAATCATGACTATTTCTCCATTTGAATAAAAAAGGTAGCAACCCCAATAAGTTTATTGAAAATGAAAAGTTGAAATGCTATAATGCTCCTAAGGAATTAAATGATCCAGTCAAGAATAACAAAAAAAGGATATAAATTACCAAAGTGTTTGTATAATTGTAATGTACAACTGCCCATTATCGTTCCATAGTGTAGGCTTGTACAAGAACTCTATAAAAGAACTCCACTTCTAACCTGTGGAAAATATGTTCCCTTTTCCCCTATATACAACTATTAAGCCATTCATTTAGCTTTTAAAATATCCACTTAATACAGGCTTTTTACACATTTGAACAGGCAGCAGGGCTCTATTCTTATCGCTTACATCTGAAGGATAGACTTCTAGCATAAGAGGTAAAGCCCATAAAGGAGCCCAATAATAACAACAAAATACAGTTTAGTGAGCCCTTACAATCTGCCAGCTACCTTTCTGAGAATACTTCAATTAATAAAACATATAAAATACCTGACCACAAAGAGCTCACATTCTTTTGAAATATAATAGTGAAATAAACCAATAATAGAGGGGCACCTGGGTGGCTCAGTCCATTGAGTGACTGCCTTTGGCTTGGGTCATGATCTCAGGGTCCTGGGATGTAACTCCCCAGCAGGCTTTCTAGGCAGTGGGGTGTTTTCTTCTTCCTCTGCGCACCCTCCCAATTCTCTCTCTCTCTGTCTCAAATAAGAAAATAAACCAGTAATAGAATAATGATTGATGGTTGATGGTGTTAAGTGATACAAAGAAATGCAAGAAAGGTAAAAGCCATTGGGGAATGCTGGGATGAAAGTTAATTTTATTTTGTTTTGGGTGGTTACATCTCATTTATGAGATGTTATTTGCACAAAGACCCAGGAAGTGAAGGAGAGTGTTATACAAATATTAAAGGAAAAGATTGCTCTAGGCAGAGCAAGTAAGTATATAGACTTTGTGTGAACAGCTTGTCTGTTACTTTTGAGGAAAAGCAAGGAGGCCAATGAGGAGTTCATAGTGGTGGAGAGAGGAAGAACGTATTGATGTATGACCTTCTAGTACATTGAAACGCCTTCAGTTTTTATTTAATATGAAAGGGGAAGATACCAAAAGTCTTTCAACAGGAGAATAAAATCATATGACTTGATTTTTAGGTTAAATTGCTGTACCAAAATAAATTTGCAGGGAGAAAGGAGTGCAGTATGTGTGGAAGTGGGGTTATCAATCAAGTCAATAATTCAGGAACATATGATGGTGTTTTTAGCATGCTGGGTGGTAATAGAAGTGGTGAGGTATGGTTTTCATTGTGTATATATTTTGATGGTGAATATTCTGGTGAACAGGATGGGGTATGTGCAGGACAGACATCAACATTTATTTTACCTGCACAAACAGAAGGGTGGAGTCTTCATTCCCTGATATGGAGAGAACTCTGAGTTCAAATGTTCTTTCTCATTAAATGGCATAGTGATGATGAGGATTTAGTCAGACAGTGAAAGAGAGCAGTAAGCATAGTGTTAAGCGGTAAGACATTATAATACATTGGAACATCAAAAAACGTTGTGTTGGATCATCTGTTTATGTGAGTAAATAAATAAATAAAGCTTCCTGGGGTTCTGATAGAGGTAAAGAAGACTGCTATATGATCCAAAGGGGCATGTGCACCAAATGTTTATAGCATTAATATCCACAATAGCCAAACTATGGAAAGAACATAGATGTCCATCAACAAATGAAATATAAATATATATATATATATATATATACACAATGGAATACTATTCAGCCATCAAAAGAAATGAAATCTTGCCATTTGCGTTGACATGGATGGAACTGGAGGGTATTATGCTTAGCAAAATAAGTCAACCAGAGAAAGGCACTATCATATGATCTCCCTGATATGAGGAAATGGAGGTGCAATGTGGGGGGTTTGGGGAACAGGAAAAGAGTAAATGAAACAAGATGGGATCGGGAGGGAGACAAACCATAAGAGACTCTTAATCTCACAAAACAAACTTAGAGTTGCGGGGGGGGGGGAGGTTAGGGAGAGGGTGGTGGGGTTATGAACATTGGGGAGGGTATGTGCTGTGGTGAGTGCTGTGAAGTGTGTAAACCTGGCGATTCACAGACCTGTACCCCTGGGGCTAATAATACATTATATGTTAATTAAGAAGAAGAAAGAAGAAGAAGAAGAAGAAGAAGAAGAAGAAGACTACTATAAATCAAATGCTATGGTTTTCAGCATAGAGTGTGTAATCAGGCATATTTTATTAAAGTAACCAAGTAAAATGAGGTCGAAAATTGGAATAACAGAAAACATAAAAATCAGAGATTTTAAAAAGAGATATGGGACAGTGTAGAGAATATAGTCAATGATATTATAATAGTGTTATATGGTGACAGATGGTGGCTATATTTGTAGTGATCATAGAATAATGTATGGAGATATTGAAAACCTGAAACCAATGTAACACTGACTATCAACTACACTCAAATAAAAAAATAGTAAAAGGAAACATTTTAATTTAAAAAGATAAAAAGAGGGACTAGAATTTGAAAAGTGAATTTCAAAAAGAGTAAAGATGAGGCTAAGACATACTCTGAACTTTGAGGAAAACACCATTTTGAAAATTCTTCCCATTTTGAGAAAACTCAAATGAGTCAATACCATAAAAGAACCCATTTTAACCGAGAGATGTAATGAATGCTCAAGAAATAATTTTATGACAGAATAATTCTTCCCTATGAAACAGCATACAGAAACCCGGGGAAACACCTGGAAGCAAAATAAACTATACTGAAAATAAGAATTAGGAAAAAGATAAATGATGAAAGATAAGAAAATTAGACCTGTGACAGAGACCTAGTGAAGAGAATTTTTAGCTTGTGGTTTAATGTTTTTGAGGATAATCTAGAGTTCATAACTGCCTTGAGGCAGGCTGGTTGTAGGCAGTTTAGGCAGACCCCTAAGAGAGGCCTACTTTGGGCAAGTGGTGTTGGAGGAGGCCATTGGGCTGGACAAAGACAAATCCAACCATTTGACTAAAGTGTCTGTGAAGATGTTGAAGTCAGATGCAGCAGAGAAAGACCTGTCAAACCTAATCTCAGAAATGGAGATGATGAAGATGATTGGACAGCACAAGGACACCATCAACCTGCTGGGTCCTGCACACAGGATGGTCCTTCGTACACTATCATGGAATATGCCTCCAAAGACAACATACAGGAGTACCTGCAGGCCCAGAGGCCTCCTGACCTGGAGTACTGTTACAATATCAGCCACAATGCAGCAGAGCAACTCTCCTCCAAGCACCCGGTATCCTGTGCCTACCAGGTAGCCTGAGGCATGGAGTACCTTGCCTCCAAGAAGTGCATACACCAAGACCTGGCCACCAGGGAAGTGCTGGTGACAAAGGACAACATGATGAAGATCTCAGACTTCAGCCTTGCCAGAGATATCACCACATCAGTTACTATAAAATGAGAACCAATAGTGGACTGCCTGTGAACTGGATGGTCTCTAAGGCCATGTTTGACCAGATCTACATCCACCAGAGTGACTTCTGGTCTTTTGGGGGTGATCCTGTGCAAAATTTTCACTCTGGAAGCCTCCCATATCCTGGAGTGCCTGTGGAGGTGGTTTTTAAGCTGCTGAAGGAGTCATTTGATGGATAAGCCAATAAGTGCACCAGAGAGTTATACACAATAATGAGGGGTGGCTGGCATGTGGTACCTTCAAGCTGCTGGTAGAAGACCTGGATCATACTGTGGCCTTGACCTCCAACCAGGAGTAACCGGACCTGTCCTTGGCCCTGGAACAATACTGTCTATGCTTTCCCAACACCCAAAGCTACACCTGCTCCTCAGAGAAGAATTCCACCTTCTCTCATGTGCCGTTGCCCAAGGAGGCCTATCTGCCCTGACACCCAGCCCAGCTTGCCAATGGTGGACTCAAATGACTAGTATCCCTATTACTCCTGTCCAGATTCCGTCATAAGCTGTAACCCTTACCCCCCACCTTCCCTGCAAGACTCACTGCCTTCTCCTTTGTCCCTTTCCTACTGGCAGGAGCCAGCTGCCTATTTGAGGCCTTCACCCCTTGAAGTTCACCTCTCTTCCCCTTCCTCTTCCTCCTCTTTACAACCTGCTCATGAAAGAAAGGAACAGAGAGGCAGGTACTTGCTCGTGGCTACTTCCTTCCCTCCCATATGTTGGACCAAGACCCCTCCCTGTCATCTGGTACTGCCTAGATGTCGAGGGAGTTGGAGATGAGGCATGCCAGTGAAAGCTGTCAGAGCTTTCCTGTTTTGGTTTTGTCTGCTTAGCATAACATGTAAGACTGAGTTCTGGTGGCAGGGACCTAGTCCTTGGGGCTATAGCACTAGTGAGGGGAGGTCAACTGCTCTGGGCCTTGGCTAAGAGCAAGCCCTGCTCCAGAGATATGGTGCCAAGGGCTTATTAATTTTGATACTAATTTGCTTTGCTGACCAAATACCTGGTATCAAAAGATGGGAAGGCAAAGACTGGAAGCAGTGTTGTGACCATGGGGTCCAGCCCCAAACTATGAAGAAAACACAAAGTGTATAAATCTGAGTAAGTATATATTTACACACCTTTTTAAATAGGTTGTTATCAAAGATTTAATCAATGGGTAATATGCTCCTCGTGGCTGGGAAGCATCAGTTGCCATATATTAAAAACAAAGAAAAGAGGTGTCTGGGTGGCTTCCTCCAAGAAGTGTCCCTTCTTTTCAGGTCATGATCCCAGGGTCCTGGGATGGAGCCCCACATCAGGCTCTCTGCTCAGTGGGAAACCTGCTTCTCCTTTTCCCTCTGCCCTGCTTATAGTTCAACTTCCTGTCTCTCTGTCTGTCAAATAAATAAAATATTAAAAAAAAAACAAGAAAGAAACAAAATGTTTTTAAAAGGTCTTTTTTTTTTTTTAATTTTCTAGGGGTGCCTGGATGACTTAGTTGTTTCAGCAGATGTTTGCCTTTGGCTGAGGTCATGATTCCAGTGTACAGGGATCCAGCCCTGCATGGGACTACTTGCACCCCAAGGAGCTTGCTTCTTCCTCTCCCTTTGCACATGATTCCCCCTGTTTGTGTGCTTCTTCTCTCTCTCTCTCTCTCTCTCTCTCTCTCTCGCTGTCAATAAATAAAATAAAATCTTTTATTAAATAAATAAATAAATAAATAAATTTCTAAACCTACTTTCAGTTTAAGTCCCTTAACAAAAATTGCTACTGCTTCATTAATAAAAAAAAGATAATTTAGAAAGATTCTTCCAGAGTTAAAAAGTGGTTTTGTTTCTTTGTCAGGATTCAATATAGAAGTGCTTTAAAAAGTAAAAGAAAAAATATGCTATATTAACTCTAATCACACTATAACTTTGGTGGTTATATCAAGATAATGAAAAGTGATTTTAAAGCAAATTTCATTATCAGACATAAGGATCAAGTCAAAATTACAGAAGAGTAAAAGGATGAATTCATCAGGGAGTGTAAAAATTCTTTTTTTTTAAAAGATTTTATTTATTTATTTGACAGAGAGAGATCAGAAGTAGGCAGAGAGGCAGGCAGAGAGAGAGAGAGAGGAGGAAGCAGGCTCCCTGCTGAGCAGAAAGCCCGATTCGGGACTCGATCCCAGGACCCTGAGATTATGACCTGAGCTAAAGGCAGCGGCCTAACCCACTGAGCCACCCAGGCGCCCCAGGAGTATAATAATTCTTGACTTTTAATACGTAACAACAGATTTGGGGATATATAGGGAAAAACTAAGAACAAAAATCATAACTTCTACCTTGGACGACAAATGGAAAATAATTTCAACACCCTTATTTTAAGATTACATAGACAAATGGTCATCACATTGGTAAGATATGTAAGACTTGAACAAAATGATCAACTAACTAGATATGCTTGATATTACATTACAGTAACGGAACTAACTGAGGTCAGTCTTTGGTGAATCACAGAAACAGGTGGAGTTGTCAAACAAAGGAATCTTTGTTTACAACATACAAGGAGTTCACAGGGAATAAGTTCCAAAGCCTTGACTGTTTGAACAGGAGAGAGATTTTTATTTAGTATTTAAAATGAATACTCAGAAGGGAGAGTTTTATTATCCCGTGTATGGTTGGTCATAAGGTTGTGGATGCATGCACATCCACATATGTATTTGTGCAATATGTATTGCATGTTCACCTGAATGAAGCTTGTATTCCACCGAGGGCAGAAACTTCAACGTTAGAATAAAGCAGAGGTAACTGTTGGACAAGGGAAAGGGACTCTGCAGGCTTCAAGAGCAGATAGAAACTAGATGGGGTCTTGGGCTCATTTTCTGGGACAAGGAATGCAAGGCCTTGATTGCTTTTGAAATAGCACTAGGAGTTTTACCACTGATTTATTGTCTCAATAGCTTAGGCTATTTCCTGGTCTGGTGGTGACTGTTAGTTTTCCCATTGCCTTGTTCCCTCAAAATCCTTAAGGAGTGAGGTTTTTGCATTTCTTTTTAAGAACCTCCCAGGAAGTTTTGGAAGAAGTGTGCTTGGGCAAGTACACAGGTGGGGTATAGATCATTGAAAATAGCTGGGGACAAAAAATGACTTTTCTTATGTCAGGAAAACTATATCTCTTCTTTAATTTTCTAGGAACCTCTAACTCTTTCTGCTGATGTTACCAGCAGGCATCTGAGATATTACTGATTGTTCTCTTGAACCTAAGGAAAAGGAAATGTAGAAAGCAAAAGACAAAACTTTAAAATCTATCCTCCAACTCATCAATTCACTGCAGCCACCTCTCTGTCTTTCCCTTTCTCTTTTTCTCTCTTTCTCTTTCTCTCTCACTTTCTCTCTCACATACGCACAACACACGCAAATCAACTTAAAACAATTTTTAATTTTCCCTATTCCATTTTAATATACTTGAGGCATAATCATTTTCTCAGTAAATACAAGGAAAAAAAATCTAGGATTTCATCATTCTGTGTGATTAAAGTATTGAGGAATTTACTTCCAATAGCACTTCTAAAAACATATTTTATTTAAGGAATATTATATAATCATGTGCCTGCATTTTTCTTATTCTCCAACTAGTGTTATTTGGCAATTAATATTTTGTCAATCAATATTCCCCTATACCTGAATGTGTGGGCAGTGAGAGATGAGTTAGAGGCAAGGATGGTGAACACTCCCAACAACTGCAGACTACATATATCTTAAGCCATGATTTTCTTTGCAAAGGTCAACATTGATAATGTTCTAGTCATACCTCCGTGTACCAGGAAAGAAGTAGCATATTTCTTGAAAGACACAGCTATCAAAGCTCCATTGAGAAACCATAAAGATGGAGAAGGGTTTTGCAAATTAAATATCTGATAATGGACATCTACTCTGATTATTTAAAAATGAATAAAAATAAAAAACCTTACTAATAACCAAACAGAGTATCCAATTTTACATGTGAAGGAAATAATGGAAGAGACATGTCACCAAAAGTATATGGATGTCTTATAAGCACATGGCCAATTTATCAACATTTAGACAATAAAGAAATACAAATTAAAATCATAATGAGACATGCTTACATATCTATTAGAATGGCTAAAATTATAAAGGCTAATTGTACTTGGTCTGAGCTAGATTGAGAAGCAACAAAAAATCTAAACTGTTGTTGGCATATATCATGATACAACCACTTTGGAAAATAGTTTCAAAATTTTTTTAAATGAAAAATATGTTGCAGTTACACAAATAGCCATTTTATTCTAGGCATTTAACCAAGAAAAACAAACCCTATGTTCATACAAGGACTTGTATATGAATTTCATAGCAGCTTTATTTTTAAGAATTGAAAACAGTGGAAATGTTCATCAATGTCCATCAATTGAGCAAAGACAATTGGAGAATCTCAAAGTAATGATGCTGAGAAAAGAAAATCCAGGCAATGAATAGTATATACTGTGTGATTCCATGACTACAAAAAATCTAAAATACAAACTTATATATAGTCACAGTCATCAAATATATGGTGTGATTTTAGTGCCTTCTTCTGTGCTCCCATAACTTCCTACACTTGAATCTCCGAGCATTTCTTACACCATGTGAAAATATGAACTCTTTCTCTTTATTCTGTCTTACTAGAATAAGAATCCTTGAAAGTTTATGGACATTTGAACTCTCAGTTATTAGCAGAAATTCTATCACACAGTAAGTTTCCAAATATAAAAGCCAGAGTTTTACAATGACTTCTAAGCTTTACATGATCTAGCCACTCATTTAACCTCTGTGACCTCTTTCCCTGCTACTCTTCAGTCACTCACAGTGGCCTCCTTGCTATTCCTCAGATATGCCAGGCATGATCCAACCTTATGGCCTTCAAGATAGCCAATTCCTTTGTCTGGAGTGACCTTATTGCTGATAGTTCTGCGCAAATTCATCACCTTTCCATACATTTGTTCAATTGTCAGCTTCATTGTAACTACCCTGATCTTTCTATTAAAAATTTTAACTCCCCATCCCCTGCCTAGCAACCTTGATTTTTCTCACCCTGATCGAATTTTTCTTTTTCCCCATTGTACTCTTCCTTTTTGAATGCACTATGCCATTTTTATTAAGGTTTATAGCTTTGAATTGTCTCACCCATGAAAATAAAAGTTCTACAAAGCCAAGTATTTCATTTACCAGTGTAGTCTGAAGTAATATCTGCCCTATAATAGTACAGTACACAACTGGTAAATTTCAAAATAAATTAATGTTGAGAGTATACTGAATTTCATAAGTCATTTCAATATTTTTTTCCAAAAAAATAAACTACGTAAAACACACCTTAAATTTACTTTCAAAATATTTTATAGCATATAATGGACAATATACATAAGCCTTAAAGAAACAATCCTATAATTAACCATTTCAAACCTACTTAAAAACTGCATAATACCACACTCTTAGATCCTCTTTGAATGCTCTAAAATAACCCTTCAAAGGAAATACATTTTTAAAAATCACAGATTTGGGGCACCTGGGTGGCTCAGTGGGTTAAGCCGCTGCCTTCGGCTCAGGTCATGATCTCAGGGTCCTGGGATCGAGTCCCGCATCGGGCTCTCTGCTCAGCAGGGAGCCTGCTTCCTCCTCTCTCTCTGCCTGCCTCTCTGCCTACTTGTGATCTCTCTCTGTCAAATAAATAAATAAAATCTTTAAAAATAAAAATAAAAATAAAAATCACAGATTTTTTGGCAAATAATTTAATCAAATAAAAGTTTCATTCATCTATGTAGATCAAAATAAATGTTTTTAATAAGCATGAAATTATAACTCTGAAGTGTGCTAAAATGAAACCACCTGCTAAGGGTGAGAGAACAAAAATAAACATCCTTTTTCCAAATAAGAGGAATTTATTACCTTTGAATCAAAGCATGTGGATTTGTTTTAACTGGCAATAAAGCAATATGGAGACACAAACCATAGAAAGTCATATTTTAGATTTCCAAAAGACTTCTAAGTGAAGAGTATACATTTTTTAATTGCTACATAATGCTACATAATGACAAGATGACAGGTTGTGACAAATAGCATTTTAAAAGCTCTACTCATAATGGAACGGAAGATGTCATTTCCCTATAATTTTATATATGTCTTTAATTGACTATATCTGGATACAACATATTACCAAACAGATGTTCATCAAAGACTAAATCATTTTTAATGGAACATAATAATTTGAACCTACATCTATTAATCATCTTTTTCGATCTAACATTTATAGTCTCGCTAAACATTTTATCAGTTGTTGACAAAATTCAAAATAAATAGGATAAAAAGTCGTGTTTGGGGGCGCCTGGGTGGCTCAGTGGGTTAAGCCGCTGCCTTCGGCTCAGGTCATGATCTCAGGGTCCTGGGATCGAGTCCCGCATCGGGCTCTCTGCTCAGCAGGGAGCCTGCTTCCTCCTCTCTCTCTGCCTGCCTCTCTGCCTACTTGTGATCTCTCTCTGTCAAATAAATAAATAAAATCTTTAAAAAAAAAGTCGTGTTTGGAAAAGTAGATTTCTTTTCAAATTGGCATTTAAATGAAAATATTTGCTGATATTTTTAAAACTTTAAATGTAATTTTATATATATCTGACCTATCAGATGATATAAAATTTTTGGAGAAAATATGACATATTTTTTTATCTTGGTTGAAGGTATTAATAAAGAGCAACTGTTTGTATTATTTGTATTGTGATATCTTAGTTAATAAACATGAATAACTGGTATAAAATATGTTTTTTTAAAAATTTTATTTATTTACTTGACAGAGATCATAGGAAGGCAGAGAGGCAGCCAGAGAGAGAGGAATGGAAGCATGCTCCCAGCTGAGAAGAGAGCCCACTGTGGGACTCAATCCCAGGAACCTGGAATCATGACCTGAGCCGAAGGCAGAGATTTTAACCCACTGAGCCACCCAGGCGCCCTAAAATATGTTTTTTTTTTTTAATATAGAAGTATAGTTCTTGCCAAAATATGGAACTAGCTGGAACTGAATGCCTCCTTCAAAGTCAGCTCTGGAGAAATTATGCAAGTGTAATATGGAACTATTTCAGATATTAACCAAAAACAAAGAAATGATGATAAACGCCTTAAAATACTCAAAGTTGCCCTTGACTGGTATGTTTCAAGCTCTATTCCTGGTTTGAAGACAGGTTTTAACAGGCCTGTCACTGTAGAAATCCGCTGGATGTTTAGAGGCTATCAGAACTGTACAAAACCTTGAAGGGGTAAAGACTTGAAAATTCTTTAGAGAGATTAGCTCCCTAAGGCATTATTCCTCCACACATTTTCCTCCAATCAATTAAGACTGATGGATGAGGGGCACCTGAGTGGCTCTCTCATCACGTGGGTGGTGGGTTAAGCCTCTGCCTTCATCTCAAGTCATGGTCTCTGGGTCCTGGGATCCAGCCCCACATCGGGCACTGCTCCAAAGGAAGCCTGCTTCCCTCCCTGCTTGCCTGCCTCTCTGCTTACTTGTGATCTCTCTCTCTCGCTCTCTTTCTCTCTCTCTGTGTCCAATAAATAAATAAAATCTTTTAAAAAAGGCTGATGGATGATAAATTATGAAAACTGCTCCCTCCAAATGATGCTTCTTCATAAGGATTTAAGAATTTAAAATTGAAACTTGACCGTAGGATTTATCTTATAGAATAACATCAAGTGAAGGCAGTTATTATTAGTTCTGAAGTATTGGTGATTCTGAATTCTTGGCCTCATTAGTAAATTTATTTTTAAATTCTCCCATGGAGTGGTGATTGGCCTTCAGTCTTTCATTGATATACATCATTGGGTCAAATGAGATGTGTGTGCCCAGAACTATATATAATCTTTTTTGTATTTCACTGGAGATGGCATTTCTGAGTTTTGTTCAATTGAATTTGGACAGATGTTTTAATAGTCACTTCTAGAGTTGGCCCTGGAGAATATCTTCCTTTTTTTCTCTTCCCGATTCTCTGAAAAACCCTGACTAATTCACATTATCACAGTAATATCATAATTCAAGTTTTTCCAAACACTATAGCTGCAAAATAGAAGGAAGCTACTCAGAATGGAATACTATTGTGAATGATTGAGAAAGAAAACATTATTATAATTAAGCTACCAGGTTTCAATGTATTTTATTGTTGCTTAGGAAATCCTAGTATACCCAGACTTTACAGAGATTTGATGATCCTAAGAAGAGCTGAACTTATGGACCAAAATAACTATGCACATAAACAGTACAATTACTTACCTAAAAAATATGATGTGGTTAACTTTATATGCCAATCCAAGTGTTATTGGAACAGGAATTTAAAAAATAGCTTAGGGGTGCCTAGGTGGCACAGTGGATTAAGCCACTGCCTTCAGCTCAGGTTATAATCTCAGGGTCCTGGGATCAAGTCCTGCATCAGGCTCTCTGCTCAGCAGGGAGTCTGCTTCCCTCTCTCTCTCTCTCTCTCTCTGCCTGCCCTCCGTCTACTTGTGATCTCTCTCTGTCAAATAAATAAATAAAGAAAAACTTAAAAAAAAAAGAATGACTGTACTTTTAAAAAATAGCTTAAAAGGGGCGCCTGGGTGGCTCAGTGGGTTAAGCCGCTGCCTTCCGTTCAGGTCATGATCTCAGGATCCTGGATCAAGCCCCACATCGGGCTTTCTGCTCAGCAGGTAGCCTGCTTCCCTTCCTCTCTTTCTGCCCGCCTCTCTGCCTACTTGTGATCTCTCACTGTCAAATAAATAAATAAAATATTTTTAAAAATAGCTTAAAAGTATATGATAAAATAATGATATACATATACAAGGAAAAGAAAGATACTATACTGTGAATATAAATTAAGTGAAAATTGTTGAAATAAAGAATACAATAAATGGAGACTAAGATGAATATAGCTGTAAAATGAATAAATGAGTTGGGAAAAACAAACAAACAAATTAATAACTTCTGCCCAAATACAGCAGAAGAGAAAAAAAAAATAAAGAAAATATTTAAATAAGTACTGAGATAAATTTTGGAGAATTAAAGAAAGATAAAAGATACCAGACTTAAAATGATGCCAAACATGAGATATCAGAAACAAAACAAAACAAATACTACACACACAAAAAACCACTCATATACATTATGGTGAGTTTTAAGAATATCAAAAACAGAGAAGAGCATAAATGATGCCCAAGAGAAGAACAGATCACCTAAAATGTACAAGAATAATACTGACAGCACAATTCTCAATAGTAATAGCATATAAAGAGACAGCTGGGAGTTTTTATAGATGGAAAAGATATTTGAAACTAGGTATTATACATCAATCCAAATTATTGATTAAATTTGAGAGCACAGTAAAAATACAATGAAGCATGTTAGGTCTTAGAACATTTATCACACAGAGACACACATTTTGGAAAACTTCCTTGGAAGACAGCTCAATTTAGATCGAGAAAACAGAATTATGTACTCAAAGGCACATTTTGAAGGAAGGATTGAATATAGTCTGCACTGCAAATATTCTTTAATCGTATGTTCTGAATTTCCTAAATTTAAGAAGTGTTTGTTCAAATATTTACCTTTAAATAAATCCTAGGAGACTTTTTCTTGGATTCTGGAAAATCAGTCCATTTGGATACAAATCTTTTTGTCACTGATGGAAATTTTGATAGCCCTTAACTGTGGAATGCCTAATGTATTGTTACAGCAATTGTGATTTGCCAATACATGGGTGATGTGTGTGTGTTGTGTGTGTTTATTTTTATTTTTGATGGTTTAACTCTTCTATGAGATTTTTAAGTAGACATGATTTTAATAAATTATGATTTGTTGAAATTTATCTGAGGTTATATATAATAAAATGAAATTTGTGTGAACTAAAGAAGTGCATCTCCATTTTTTTTGTTTTAAGAGTAGACTGGTCTTTAAAAATTGTCCAAAGAAGTACATTATATTCATTATTAAATTTGATAATATACAATAAAGTATTTATGGTCATATTGGACCATATCAAATTCTACTATTAATTCATATTAATAATTACCATAAGAGGAAAAAGGGATATTTTTCAAAATAATAAAAAATTAGTGTATTTTTCAGAAAATGATATAGTGTTATTCACTGAACTGAGGGAACAAATGTCAAAGTCTAACACAGTTTACAGAATGTTTTAACATAAATTGAAATTTAAATCTGACCAAATTTCACAGTTTTAAGTAAAATGATAGCACTTTATATCCTTGAAAAGTGGTAAGTGACCCAAAACATGGCTTAGAAAAACAAATTTAACACTACACTAGTCTGAGATGGTTAAGTTATGGTACAACTTGCCATTGTGTATCATCAAATGGTATATTTTTTTCTTTTGGGCTTGTCATTATATTTTATTTTAGCCATTCTGGTAAGTGTGTAGTGATATCTCAGTGTCATTTTAATTGCATTTCCTTGATGTCTAATTATGTCAAAATATATTACTTTGATGTTTAATGCTCTGAGCTTTCTCAGTTCAAGACCATGAAGCCATTTAGGAAAAATACAGTTGCAGAGGCACTCATAGACCAACTCTTATTTCGAAATAAGAAGAAACATTACTACCCATTCCAACAAAAAATAGATTTGTTATGCAGCAGGGATTTTATAAATTACCTACACAACTTATATAGTAAGATGAAATGGGACAGGCGGCTTCTTGCAGCTATATACAACATCATTTTAATTTCAATTTTCAGTATAATTTTTCCAAGGTATACACAGAATATATATTTAATGTAAATTGTGAACATTTTAAACTCTGTATATGGAAATTAGTCAATTTTAAGTTTATAACAATCAAAATTAACGGAAGTTTATTTTAAATTAGTTAGCTTTCTCTGCATTGCAAGACAGAATAATCAAGAATTGGTAAGAAAAAAGTAATCTCTGTAAAATTACCGGGGGTGCACTATAAAGTGTTCGGTAACTGATCAAACTCACAATTTGGATTGAATGGCAAGTGATTTTTAAAATCTGGAACTCATTGTCAATTTTTTTTTCTTCATTGTGTCTTAATAAATTACTGTGTTCATTTGCATGGAAGTGAAGAAAAATGCATGACATTTCATCTCAACACTAACACCTTTAACTGGCAACTCTGAATGTACTTTACAGCAGTGTAACAAAGTAAAGATCAATGATGTTTCATGAAATATCTGTTATAATTCTCAAGGAGATAGGGAGTTTGTGCAAAAATGCAAATCACTTTGCGACTAAACACATTGTTTATTTCAGCTAATTTTAAGAAAATATGCTGAGAATCTCTCAAAAAAGGAAGCAATGATTTAGGTTTGCCTTCAAACTCCTTATCTAATCCTGAACCAACAGCACATAGTTCAAAGAGCAACTAATTTGAGTAGCTCCAATTTACACATTTCCTAACAATGCTTAATTTAGTGGAATTTCTGTCCAATTATGGTAATTTGATGTAATGAAAGACAAAAGTTCAAAAAGATCATCCTTAATTTATATAGATGCCAAACTCTGCATTTTCTGAATGACGCCCAGGAACGTATTTTCAAAAACAAACAAACAATGCCAGAACCACTATTAGGTCATCTCTAGGCAGAAAGTGACTCAGAGCTTACATTACTCTCTCCCTGAAAGTATACTGTAGGCACTGAAACTACTACCCTGAGTCTGTGCTATCAAATTCCTTAAGTTAGAAAGTTTTAAAACCCGTCTGTGTGGGAGTATTTCATTTACAGATAGAGATTTGGTTGTTTATACATTTTCATACTTGATTTTTAGGATGTAATAACTATGTTTTAAAATTCATGGTGGTTTTGAATACTGTTGGATAATTGAGCTAAAATGGTATATCCATTCCTCCTAGGAAACAGAAATTATAGAAAGGTAGTGCTTTTCAAATCTGACATCATTGAGTCATTGCAGTTTCATATAAATGCAATAGGAAAAGTGTCATTCATGTTTATGATATTTTCTATAAATAAATTAGAATGTACTGGAGGCCTGATATAAAGTGGGATGCCTAAACTTCAGTAAGATCTTGTTTTCAATTCAAAATAAATTTTATTTTTTATTTTTTTATAATGTCCCTCAATTTCAGATAAGCACCCCCATAAGGTCCACTCCGTTTTTTTTAAGATTTTATTTATTTTATTTGACAGATAGAGATCACAAGTAGGCAGAGAGGCAGGCAGAGAGAGAGGGAAGAGGAAGCAGGCTCCCTGCTAGGCAGAGAGCCCGATGCGGGGCTCGATCCCAGGACCCTGGGATCATGACCTGAGCCAAAGGCAGAGGCTTTAACCCAATGAGCCACCCAGGCGCCCCCAAAATAAATTTTAAATTGAATTATGCACCTCTAAGTTCAGAGACAATAAACATCAACCAACACAATTAATAAGTTCTATTTCTTGAAATTTCGGGAACATTGATAGTCTCATCTCCTGGAAGAACAACAGCTAAAATTTTTGGTCATGGATTCTTGCTAAAATATCACTTTCCCAAAGAAAATTAATGTTATGAATTTTTATTGATTGTTATTGATCATGAAGAATATAACAACCATGATAAAAAGAGTAGGAAAAACATGATATCTCATCTGTAAGGGCATGTGGAAAGTAGGAAATGCTAATAAAAATAACTACCATTATTTCCTAAGTTAACATAATATAACAGAACAAAAATATTTCAAAACAATGTTTTCTTTTTTTTTAAGATTTTATTTATTTATTTGACAGAGAGAGATCACAAGTAGGCAGAGAGGCAGGCAGAAAGAGAGGAGGAAGCAGGCACCCTGCTGAGCAGAGAGCCCAATGTGGGACTCGATCCCAGGACTCTGAGATTATGACCTGAGCCGAAGGCAGCGGCTTAACCCACTGAGCCACCCAGGCGCCCCCATAACAATATTTTCTAGGCTCATTCTGATAACTCTTTTCTACATTCAAATTTAAAGGTTGAGGCATGTGATATATATTACACAAAAAACATCCCAAGGAATTCGTTAAAAAAAAACTCTTAATAAAGAACAAATCCAAAGGAATTTCTTTTCTAATTTAATTAACAAATTATGAATCGACTTACCTATTTCATCACAGTGTATCAGGCAACAATAATATTTTTTAATCGTCACACCTGATGCAATAGTTATCATCTTTCAGACATACTGATCACGAACAAGCAAATAAACAAGAGCACCGTAGCTTAAGATCTACCTGCATAAATATAGGCTACTTCAGACAATCTCTTCACCACAACATAGAAATGAATAGAAATCATACATGCTCTGTATGGACATACAGATGAGATAGAAGGGGATGGATGTTAATATATGCAGAATCTTTATTAATTACATTGTAAACCATAATATGGAAAAACAGAATACAATTTTAGAAATACCCAGGTCACCATCATTGTTTTATTTTTATATGTGAAGATAAGAAGTTTAATAAACAATCCATGACTATTCAACTCCTTATATTTTGAAAATTTTAGTAAAAGTAACAAACCTAGCACCTAGAAAATTATACTTATCTGCAACATACAGCTTTGCCAGCATGGTAGAGGAAAAGCAAAACAAAATAAGTAAGAAAAGTTTAACATTTCACAAGAGATTTGCTTTTATTTTTTATTTATTATTTTTTATTTTTCATTAATTATTTACTTCTATTTTCTACTTTATTTTAATGAAAATGTCATGACCATAACATAAGAGCAGAATTAAACCAACATGAGAAATTATTTTTTCATAAGTTAAAATAAACTAGCTTGGTGATTAATTCAAAATATATTACAAACTTCAGTGTTCTTGAAGTAAGTATCACTGCATAAACAAATGAGTCAGGAGTCATAAACTAATGATGATTCTAAATGTTATTTAGAGAGACATTCTGTACTTAATATATTTCAAATATTCTACACAAGGCAAAGTGGATCCAAGTAATCTGTAGGCAAAATAAGATTTTAGAGAAGTATATATTTCCAACAGTATTTATAAAATATTACCTTTATGTAAGGCATCATCCTGGACTTTGTGGAAAACACACAAAGGAGTAAGAAGTGGCCCTTCAAGAAACATATACATGAAGCAGCAT
Source organism: Mustela nivalis (assembly GCF_964662115.1). Classification (NCBI taxonomy): domain Eukaryota; kingdom Metazoa; phylum Chordata; class Mammalia; order Carnivora; family Mustelidae; genus Mustela; species Mustela nivalis. The sequence continues at coordinate 37,007 of NW_028136064.1, read as the reverse complement.
GTCTTCTCTAATTAAAAAAAACAAAACATTGTACCAACTGACTTTACTGAAACTTTATATTTATTGCTCTCATTTTAGGTCATAGTGTCCTTCTGCATGCAGGCTGCTATAACGGACATGATATAGACTTAATAGCTTATAAAGAACAGGAATTTATTTCTCACAGTTCTAGAACGGAGAAGTTCAAGATTAAGGAATGGGCAGATCCAGGGAGAGCCCACTTCCTCATAGATGGCTATCTTCTCACTGTAAACGTACATGATGAATGAATCAAGAGAACTCTCTGGGGTCTCCTTTAAAAGGACTGTAATCCCACTTATGACCTAATCACCTCCCAAAGGCCCCTAAGTTTTAATACTATCACTTCCAGAGTTAGATTCCATAATATGATTTTGGGAGACATAAACATTCACACCATAGTATATATAAACAAAAAAAGACACAAAAACAACAAACAAAAAAATTATTTTAACTACCTATTATTTTCAACTACATAAACTTTTAATTTGTTTCTATATAATATTAAATAACTCATTTGAGTGATTCACTTATATCCAATGCATCTGAGTGCAATTAAATTTGCTTACCCAGCATATCCAGAAGCATATTTCTTCAGACTATCCCATTCCCCACCTTACAGGATTTACCACAATTAGAAGACATGGGATAGAGGATAGATAGATAGATGTATACATAAACACACTTGTACATACACATATGCATATTTTTTCCTGTTAATGATACTCATGCAAATAAAATTTAAGCTCAAGGAAACCTGTCTTGTGTGTTACTTAATATCCAGTTTTTAGTCAACATCCAAAAACAAATAATCCAATAAAAACATGGATAGAAGACATGAACAAGTGTTTCCCCAAAGAACAGATTCAAATGTTCAGTAGATACATGAAAAGATGTCCATCATCATGTATCATCAGGAAATTGCAAAGCAAAACTAGAAAGAGATACCACCTCACACCTGTCAGAATGGCTAAAATCAACACTACAAGAAACAAAAGGTGTTGGAGAGGATGTGAAAAAGTAACACTTGTGGGGGCTGCCTGGGTGGCTCAGTGGGTTAACCCTCTGCCTTCAGCTCAGGTCATGATCTCAGGGTCCTGGGATCAAGTCCCACATCGGGCTCTCTGCCAGGCATGGAGCCTGCTCCCTCCTCTCTCTCTCTCTACTTGTGATCTCTCTCTGTCAAATGAATAAAATCTTAAAAAAAAAAAAGTAACAATTGTGAACTGTTGGTGGTGATGCAAACTGATACAGCCATATTTGAAAACAGTATGGAATTTCCATAAAATTTAAAAATAGAAGTCCTTTGTGATCCAACAATCCTGTTGGTGTGTATTTACCCAATGAATATAAGAAAACTTATTCAAAGGGATGCTAGCACCCCTATGTTTATAGCAGCATTATTTATAAAGCTAAGATATGGAAAGCGCCCAAGTATCCATCAATTGATGAATAAATAAAGAATAAGTGGTATCTATATACAATGGAATATTATTCTGCCATAAAAAAGACTGAAATCTTGCCATTTGCAATAACATGGTTGGAACTAGACAGTATAATGCTAAAAGTGAAATAAGTCAGTCAGAGAAAGACAAATACCTTTACTCATATATGGAATAAAAGAAACAAAACAAACAAGCAAAGGGGAAATAATAAGACATAGAAAGAGAAACAAAGCAAGAAACAGACATTTCATTACGGAGAACAAACTGATGGTTACTTGAGGGGATCTGAAAGGAGTGATGGATTAAATAAGTGATGGGGGTTAATTAGAGCACTTGTCATGATGAGCACTGAGTGCTATATGTTATATTGTACACATGAAACTAATACAACCATATATGTTAACTAACTGGATTTCAAATGAAAATTTTTTAAAATCCCAGTTTTTAGCTCACATTCTGGCTTACAAAAGGGATTTAGTCAGGAATTTGGAGATTAGTTAATGAACAAAAAAGTGGTGAACAGGCAGTTGTTAGATAAAATTACTATCCTTTCTGGCATGATCTTATACCTTTTATCTAGAAGTATTTTTAGCACTTTAGATTCTTCCTATTTTATTTTGAGTCATTAAACAAAAATTTCCTCAAAGGACCTTAGACTCCATCCAATTTGAGCAACAGTGTGAGAGAGGAAATGGTGTCAGGAGGAAAAAAAAAAAAAGATGAATCTACTTTTGTTTACTAGTGAATGCATAGTTCTTCCACAGAAGAAGCTCTAAATGGTCAGGGCTCCAGCTTTATATGTGTTCAGTCATATGTTCAGAAGTAGGTAACACTATCAAAAAATATAAAGCATCTGAGATTATTTTCCCTTATTTGAAAGCTGGTGTATGAGTCTGCCGTAGTTTCTTGGGTGTTGATAGAAGACGCAGACTCATGGTTCAGAAATAATATAGTTTATTATTCACAGCAATAGAGGTAGCTAGAATATTAACAGTATTTGTGTGTGTGTGTGTATTTGTGTTTGTGTGTGTGTGTGTGTGTGTAGGGATGGGAGTTATATATCAGTTCTGAGCCTCAGTTCCCACAAGAAGAATCAAAACAGAGGCAGATAATATTTGCAAACACAACAGGTTAAGTTAAAAAAAAGATACTATTTCTGTCTTCCAAGTCTATTCAATACAACCATCTTCAAAGGATGGCCTAGAACAAATAATAAATGCAGAAATGTAAGCAACCAATTGAAAAGTGTCTCCCAAGAAACACACTTTGAGAGTCTTCATTTGACAAAAATACTATAGGATATTACATGGATCAGGTGCATTGAATACTGGAAGGTTAAAATTACAAGGGACCAAATATTTTTAAGCAGTTCTGGCATCCAGTAGAGTTCAAATAGGTTTTATAAGATTGAGGAAAGAAGCCATCAAAACCTGGGCCCAGGGGCCCCTGGGTAGCTCAGTGGGTTAAGCCTCTGCCTTCGGCTCAGGCCATGATCTCAGGATCCTGGGATCAAGCTCTGCATCAGGCTCTCTGTTCAGCAGGGAGCCTGCTTCCCCCCCACCCTCTGCCTCTTTGCCTACTTGTGGTCTCTGCCTGTCAAATAAATAAATAAAATCTTAAAACAAAACAAAACAAAACAAAAATCCTGGGCCCAATTTTCCCAAAAGTATGATTCTGATTCTAGTCTCTATGATGTTATCCCTTGAAGACAATGCCTCTAATTGAGTTGAATTAGTTTACTAAAGAGCATACCCCCATTTTTTGTAGGAGATGAACAATATGCAAGAGGCAAAATGCCACATGGAAGCCACCTGGTCTTCAGTGGAATATAGAATCAGTTCCTTTGGGATGAATTTGTTCCACATTTGACTTCCCACTTAAGGGAAAATAAGAGTGCCTTCTAATAGATTTTAAATAGGAAATGACAACGGAAGCTTATACAAGATTATAAAATGGGAAATTTCATTTAGATAAGCAATCATTTCAAAGTCATCTTCTTAATATTACAGACTCTTCACATAATCATAATTTTATTTTGGTATTATATGGTAATTTCAAATATAGTAAATATAAAGAATTTACCTCTGTAATTATAGCGAGTCTGGTCATAGTTTAAAGGCAACAAAACTTCAATTTATAAGTATGGTCTACCAATTATTAATACATTTGGAAATGGTGTGTCATCTTCACTCCACTTGTCTCACTAAAACAGTGAGCCAAAAAAAGTAGGTCCAAGCTGTTTACTATGGTCAAAATGGGTTGCTTTTGCACTTGGTAAAGAAGCAGTCATATTTTGGAAGAAGAAACTGAGGCTATTAATATTTTCAACTTATTTTCAGAAAAGGAAAGAAAGGATAATCTAAGCTAAAGCCAAAATCTTACACAACGTGGCAGGAGAATGATCTTTTCCCAGATAAAGGGTTTTTCATCTTAGCCATGTTAGGAGGAAGAAGAGATGAGACATTGTGGACTTGACTAACGTTTGTACACTGTTCAAAAAGTTTTCAAAATAATGTGTATTATTTTTCTTCTTTTAGTTGAGACAAAAACAAACAAAGAAACAAACAAAAAACACTAATGAGCTTACTCTTAAAAGGAGGTAAACAAGAAACTAGCAAAGATTGAGTGTTAGGTATTGTCCCCCTCCTTTTTTTTTTAATTATGTTATGTTAGTTACCATACAATACATCATTAGTTTTTGAAGTAGTGTTCCATGATTCATTGTTTGTGTAAAACACCCAATGCCCCATGCAATATGTGCACTCCTTAATACCCATCACCAGGCTCACCCATCCCCACATCCTTCTCATCTTTAAAACCCTCAGTTTGTTTCTTGGAGTCCATAGTTTTTCATGTTTCATTTCCCCTTCCAATCCCCCCACTTCATTTTTCCTTTCCTTCTCCTAATGTCCTCCATGCTATTCCTTAGGTTCCACAAATAAGTGAAACCATATGATGATTGACTTTCACTGCTTGACTTATTTCACTTAACATAATCACCTACATTCCCATCCATGTTGATGCAAAAGTTGGGTATTCATCCTTTCTGATGGCTGAGTGATATTCCATTGTATCCATAGATCACATCTTCTTTATCCGTTTGTCTGTTGTAGGGAATCTTGACTCTTTCAACAGAATGGCTATAGTGGACATTGCTGCTATGAACACTGGGGTGCATATGGCCCTTCTTTCCAGTAAAATAGAGCTAGCCTATGACCTAGCGATTGCACTACTGAGTATTGACCTCAAAGATACAGATGCAGTGAAAAGAATTAGGTATTCTTAAAGCACAAATGCAGGGGATAGAAGTTATGGTACAGAAGAGGGAAGGGCAACCATATGGCAGAGTAGAATAAAGTAGCTCAGGAAGAAATTAGTCATATCCAGATATTGTAAGGCATGTGGGGTTGGCAGGGAGAGCACGAGAAATCATGAGAGAAGAGAGAGAAAATGGACCAGGCAGGAGAGGTTTATAACATTTTAACATCTAAGGTAAGCATATGCAAAGCAGAATAGGGAAAGAAATAAAAGTTTTTATAAGACTCAATACATAAGGAATAACGTGGAGGACACTGGGAGATGGAGAGAAGTGTGCTGGGGGAAATCGGAGGGAGAGACAAACCATGAGAGACTGTGGACTCTGAGAAACAAACTGAGGGTTTTGAAGAGGAGGGTGGCAGGTGGTTGGGTGAGCCCAGTGGTGGGTATTAAGGAGGGAATTTATTACATGAAGCACTGGGTGTGGTGCATAAACAATGAATTTTGGATCCCTGAAAATAAACTAAAAGAAAAAAAAGACTGACTACAGACATGGACCTCAGTGTAACACAGATATGGAACTCACTGTAATACCAGCCACTTCCCACCGACACACACAGACTATGATAATAATAAATAATAATGCAATTAAGAAAATTGCCTGCCAAATAATTTTTCCTCTTTTTTATTTTTATGATTATTATTTTTATTTTATTTTTAAAGTTTTTATTTAAATTCCAGTTAGTTAAAATAAGGTTAATATTAGTTTCAGGTGTACAATATAGTGATCAACACTGCCATACAATGGCTTAAATAAAAAAATGAAAAAAAAATTTTTTAAAGATTTTATTTTTAAATAAAACCTCTACACCCAAGGTGGATTTCAAACGTACAACTCCAAGATCAAGATTTATATATTTTACTGACTGTTCCAGCCAGGCACCCCAACAAATAAAAATTTTATAAAATTGTTGAGTTTGTGGGAGTCTCATTTGCTTAGTCAGTTAAGTGTCTGCCTTTGGTTCAGATCAGGATCTCAAGAGTCCTGGGATCGAGCCCCATATTGCTCATGCTCTCTCTCTCTCTCTCTCTCTCTGGCTTTTGCTCTTAAATAAATAAATAAAATATTTTTTAAAAAATTGTTGAATTTGTTTAACTAGTTTTAAACTAGTAGACAGAGATGAAGATAAAGTATGATGTCATGGCACAGAATAATACAACTTACACTTTTTTAAAAAAAATGTGCAATGCAAGTTACCTCACTTCTTTTATCACCACACTGGGACTTTCCCTACTGAGTTGTTGTAATGTAAGGACCTATTTTATATTTTTATATTTTAGCAAGAGGCTTTCATTGAGGTTAACCCTTAAACTGTCCTTGTTCCCCTTCCCCCAGGGGATTCACTTAAAAACAAGTCCTGGAAATCAGCTCCAGTTAACAAAGCCCATATACAAGGGTGGGTCAGGCCAGGTGGAGACATCAATGAGCAGAAGGGGAAGGGCGGTGTTTGCATATTGTCTCCCTAGATACTAATGAGTATGCCCCACTCCTCTGCTCTTTGGGAACCTTTTTGGCACTAATCCTAATCAAGGTGTAATAGGCTGGGTCAAATGTCTATACTAGGGTAAATTGAACCTCAATTGGTCACCTAGCCTCACTGTGGAGTTTCCTGTGTGTGTTAAAATCTCATTGGTCACCTGTGCGTGGCCAGGCCTGACTGCATGGCCTTTGCCCTTAAAAGCTAGACTGTGAAACAGCAAAGGGTTGCCTTCTCTCATAAGTGGTGTGGCCCCAAACGTTCGGTTAGATTCTTGATGCTTCGCATGAAATAAAGCTTTGCTTGACCTTTGCTTTACATCAGTCTCGCTCCTTTAATCATAGACCCATTATTGGGGCATAACAGTATTAATCTTAAAGTTATAAGTCCACAATGCATCCATCATCCATTCTACCCCTTAACATTCCCCTTTGGACAGATCCATGATCTAGAACAAGCCTTATTTTATAGTGCCTTTTAGGAGATTTTGGCTGCTGCCTAAATTGCCTACTTTTCTCTCACCATTACCACGGAAATTGGGTCCACTGAAACAAAGGGGTAGTGTAAGAAATTAACACTTCCATAAATCTCTTTAAATAATAAAGTATAAGATAGTGATACCTTTTTTTCTGCCACATAACCAATTCTTGCAAGAATAAGGTCATATAAAAGAATTTACAACACATGCTAGCATTATCCTACTGGACCCAGATCATTTGTATGTTTCTCTGTCTCTGAGAAATGTAGTTATTTACATGACTGAAACCTGAAAATTGTTTGATATGACCACTAATATCACCTTCTTTTTTTAAAGCCTGTTTAAGGCTTCTGTAATACATAGGTTTTTAAAAAACTTATTAAGCATCTTGTATATATCAAACACTTTAAAAATCTCTGCTTTAAAAAAAAAAAAACTCTACCTCAATGGAACTTTGAGTCTGAAAAAGATACAGGCAATATACAAGGCAACAGATAGAATAATTACATATTTGATTATATACTCTGAGGATGTCACATTAAATTGATATGAAAACGATCAGAAGGATCTGGATTTCTTGTCAAAATTTTTTGCCTTACAAAGAAATTGATATTTAGGGAAAGTTGTTACTGAAAGAGGTCCTGTGTCAACCAAAAATGTTAAACCATGATCTCGCTAAATTTTCCAGTTGTGATCATTGCTTTGTTTAGCTGTCTTCTATTAAGACTGAATTTAGTAATTCAGTCTCAGATTCAGTAAGTCTTTTTTTAAAGATTTTATTTATTTATTAGAGAGAGAGAGGGAGGGGCAGAGGGAGAGGAAGAACCAGACTCCTTGCTGAGCAGGCAGCTGATGCAGGACTGGATCCTAGTACCCTGGCATCATGACCTAAGCTGAAGGAAGACACTTAACCAACTGAGCCACCCAGGCACTCTAGACTGTAAACTTCTTAAAGGTAAAAAAGTTTATTCTTCTAGTAGTTCCACAGACATTTCTAACATCCATAAGAAAGCATGTACTGATGTAAAATGCCAGCAAATCAAATTATTTAAAAAAGAAAGAAAGAAAGAAAAGATATATCTGGATAAAGAGAAAAACAGAAAATCTAATAATACATTGAATTATTAGAGCAAAGAGTGGAGAAAGAGAAAATAAATATGAAATAGAGATTTCCACTAAAAGAAAAAAATTGAATAAGGCAGGAGATTTAGAAAATTATTATGACAGACTTGAGAAAAAAATAAAATAGGAATTTTTAGAAAATAGCAATAAATGAAAAGGTAAATTGTTCCTACCTTTATAATATTAGCTGTTTGTTGTTGTTGTTGTTGTTGCTAATTTACCTATTTTAGCTAATAAACAAAGAAAGGTTTCATTTAGGAATAAGGTTTCTATGTATATATATATATATATTTTTTTTTTCCATTTAGGGATAAGGTATATATATATATATATTTTAATTTTAATTGTTAGAAAATGTGTCACAGAAAGTGTTTAAACTTTAAGATACAGATGCAACATGTAATGAACTGCATTGTTTGAACGTCTAATTTGTAAATGCTGTTAGAGGAAACTTGGTGGAAATGTTCCTATGTGCTTGTGTTTCTGGAACTAAGTATATTTATTAATAAGGAATAGTTTAAAATTATGAAATGACCAGGAGTGGACAATTTTCCTAATCCTATCAGCTCTTTGCAGCTCTTTTATTAGCCCCCTTCAGGAATATCAGCTTTTTTATCTAATTAAATTTTATATTAATGTGCTTTTGACTTTTGGCCTTTCTCTTCCTTCTGCTCTTTTTTTTCCCCTAAATTACATGTTTCTGTTTAAGAGCTACTATCAATTCTTTGATATGAATTCTCAACATCAATTTACTAACTCCAGAGATGAAGGAGCATCAATATTTAGAAGCGAAGAATACAAAGCCTTGGGCATCTGGATGGCTCAGTCACTTAAGCATCTGCCTTCGACTCAGGTGGTGATCCCAGGGTCGTGGGATGGAACCCCAGGTTGAACTTTCTGCTCAGCTGGGAGCCTACTTCTCCCTCTCCTTTTGCCTGCAGTCCCTTTGTTTGAGTTCTCCCTCTCTTTGTCAACTAAATAAAATATAATAAAATAATGTAAATAATACATTTATTTATTTATTAAAATGCAATTATTACACAATACATAATGAATTGCATAATTATAATAATGGTTAAATAATTTATTAAATATTTATATTAAATATATCAATTTAATTAAATAAATATTTTTAGAATTTAAAATATTTCAAATTTAGATTATTAAATATTAAATCATTAATTTAATAAATAAATATCTAAACATAATTAAATTAAATAATTTATTTATTAAAATGAATAAAATAATGTTGTCATTATCTCAGCATGTATTTTTAAATAGTCTAAAAAAAAATCTAATAAAGTCTAAATACATTGAGTTCAGATATTTATACAAGTTAACCCAGACACTCAACCCACAGTTTCAAAACTTTTGTTTTTATCTACTACTCAAAATACGATTTTAATGTATTTATTTGTAACTTTGACATAGCAAGGAAACTTGGAGGAAAAGGAGACATTTGCTTTTAATATTTGAAAATTATTTTGTTGATTTAAAAAAATAAAAACCTTAACACGTGAGCATTTCTTCTTAAATAACACTGTGAAGTTTCTGAGTCGCATTCTATTAAAAGTGCTGATAAAATGGCCTCAGTTACTCATTTAAATTATCAGCTGAATGGGTAACAAATGAAGTAGAGAGCTTTTTAATTATTTATGAATGTATTGCTTGTGGATGGAGTGCCACATAGAGTTACCTCTCTTTTTGGCTTTGTTTTGTGAGCAGCAGTGGAATCTATGAATGAGATTAAACATAAGGACATTCACAGAAATTCTTAATAAACTTCTGGGGAAGGGCAATAAGTGCAAGGAAAAACTGCAGCAAGACTAATTACAAATTTCAAGTGGTCATCGCTTAATTATAGAAGCTTTTAAGTTCAAGTAATATATCTTTTTCATGAGCCTATCATATTGTATTAATTACCACAAACTGCACTCTTGAACACTTATCTTTTCACATATTTCTTATTCTTAGTACTTAAAATTACCCTTATGATTGATAAGTAAATGGATTTTACTGACAATGCATTTATTTACATAAATAAATAATGCTGTTTATATATATAAAAACAATTGAATATGTGTATGTGTTCAATGAATTTTTTTTCAAATTAACATCTTAGTTCTACCACATTAGTTACAAATAGATATAGACTTTATAGATTCATCAAATATTTTATTCTCAAATTTATATGTCCTTTGTGAAATAAATGAAACTGTATATATTAAATATAATCCTATCACATGTAACAGTTACTAGTGCATCCCAGGACATACATAGGTCAGGTCCTCCTCAAGGCATCACGGATAACTGGATTTAACTTTCTATCCTAGGAGTCTTCTGTATATTTCTGTGGCTTTTATACTACAATCAGGAGGAAGAATTCTTTTGCTAAAAGCTTCCAAATGACTATGCGAGTAGATTATTTGTAGACTAGTGATATAATATTATTATTTAATATGTGAAGCATGATAAAATAAAATGCTATTGCCATATTTAATTTGTTCAGTAAAGCATTCATTTAGTTATCAAGCATTCATTTTCTTTTTTTAAAGATTTTATTTATTTATTTGACAGACAGAGATCACGAGTAGACAGAGAGGCAGGCAGAGAGAAAGGAAGGGGAGCAGGGTACCTGCTGAGCAGAGAGCCTGATGTGGGGCTCTATCCCAGGACTCTGGGATCATGACCTGAGCAGAAGGCAGAGGCTTTAATGCACTGAGCCACCCAAGAGCCCCAAGCATTCATTTTCTTTATACAGAAGAGATAGAACAATATTATATAGTAGAAAATACAGTAAATAATCTAGAAAACTTGATCATTTTGTTTTGGCAATTTTAGAACATAAAATTAGCTAAAGCTCAAGTGCAAGTTATATTTGTATCATAGGAGGAAAAGTTAATTAAAAGTTTGTTTATTACCATAGTTTAACACTTCAACGAAATGATAACGAGTCCAAAATCAATGAATATATGAAGTATACAATAAAAACAATAATCTTGAGTGTATGTGACTCACTGTAGGTATTGATAGGCTAGAAATCAAAGGGAAAGTATCTATAGGGTTTGTTCAGTTCCATGCTCATCAGATTAATAGGCTTTCTCATATTGCTTCCTTCACCACATTAATTTGTCTAATGAAGTTTTCAAGAGTTAAAGACAGTGATAGGTTCATGGCTGGAGAGAAGGTACAGAATCTAAGATAGTTCAGCAGTGCTTATTATTTAAGAGAAAGACAGCATGGGAGGTGAGGGGTATATCATGCATCCTGTTTTCACTCCCTTTGTGGAGCACCTACCCTGGAGGTCATGTAATAATAACCAATGACCAAAAAACAATAAAAAAACCCAAACATCCATGTGGAAGTGCCATCCCTGCCTGGAGATGAGTAGACTGCTCAAACAGATCCTGGGCAGGCATCTCAGCCCAGGCCTGTGTTGGGGAAGCTGGTTCCTGGCTTTGGGCGCAATCTGGAAGCCAGCAAACGGACGGAAGAGTGCAGCCAGGGTTAACAGGACTGATGATCTTTTTGCAGCCAGGCCGCGGGTGGACACCCGCTCAAGGAGCCAGGCTAGGAGGCTGCCCAGCGCCAGCGCTGGTCAAGCTTGCAGCCCCCGGGGCTTCCCCCCGGCCCAGCCAGGGCGGGGCCTCAGGAGGGAGGGGGCGGGGGCGGGGCAGAGAAGGGGCTAATTGCCAAAGCGAAAAGGGAGCTCGCGGAGGACTCAGGAGGGAGGGGGGCGGGGGCGGGTGGAGGGCGGCGGGGAGAAGGCTCTTTGCTAATTGCCTAAGCTGGAAGTGAGCTCACAGAGGATGTGGCTGAGAGTCTGGGAGGAGGTGGAGGGGCTGGCGGAGGAGGGGCGGGCAGCGCCGCGGTGCTGTGCTGCCGCCGAGTAGGGACTGCAGGACCCACCGGACTCGCCGCCCGTACGCTCCCATGTGAGGCTCCGCTGTCCCGCTCCTGCTGCCTGCTGCCCCTCCCTGCCCCAAGGCTTCTCCGGACCACCCTCTGCACAGGGGTAAAGTGACACCGCGCCGCGCCCTCACCTGGAGCAGAAAGCGCGGACCCGACCTGGGGGCGGAGAGGGAGGTTGTGGAGGCCCAGCCTCCCGGAACCCCAGGGCACCGGGACCACCCCGGTCGCTGCGCCAAACCCGGGTCCTCATGGGGTCGGGCTGGGGACAGCGCCTTGCGAGGTGCCCCCCGCCAGCAGGCACGCTAGCACCCATCTTTCCGCAGCCCCATGCGCCCGTGCTGAGGACCCCCTTCCCTCCCCCGCCGTGGCCCCGCTGCTTTTGTTCTGGACTTGGGATCCCAGGTGGAAACTAGTCCCTCAGACCTCCCTGGCAGCAAGGAGGGCAGGGAGGGATTCTTGGATTTCTGCCCTGGCTCCTCCTCTCTCCCCATTCACAAGCCTTTTGGCTTCCCTTTCCTCTCCTCATTGTCAGTTTTCTGAAATGGTTTTCTTCTGCATGTTGACCCAAAGAGCTATTTCATGAATGAATATACACGAAACTGAGTTGGGGCCCACCTGTGAGAGCCCACCTGTAGAGGCCTTTCATTAGAATGGTCTCTGGTTCTAGCCTCAGTTCAGAATACTGCATGTACCTGAGGACCAAGTCCAGATGTTTCTTTCATCTCTGACTTGAATTTGAAATCCTCCTCAGACTTCAGCTTCCAGGATTTCTCCAGTCCTTGCTCTCCCACTGTCTTGCTGGGGATCCGCCATGAGTGTTGAACACAGGAATGAATGAATGATATATACCCCAGAATGCTGGGGCTTTGTCTTCTTTTGCTGAGGTTGGAAAGGCTTGGGAGAGACCCCCTGTATGCAGATAGAGAGCTGCATGCAATTGCTTAGATAAACGTGTTCCCCACTTAATTGCTTGGGCATTGAACATTTCGCCCTTAACCAGTGGCTTGAGCAGTTAGGAGGAGACAATCTGGAGGTGAATCAGAAGATGGCTGAATCCACATGGTGGTGGTCTGGGTTTGGGAGATTTTCCTGTAGATTCAAAGGAAAGATATAAATTCTTCCAGTGGGGAGTGGTAAACTTTTTATCGATGGGAGATGGAAAATAAATGGTCTGGTTAAACTTTCCCGCCCCCTCAAAACCCATTATTTGAAAACACAAAAAGGGAAGTGAAGGGAGAAATCCTCCCACTCCCATTCCCACTCACCTCCATAGCCATCTCCTCTTCCAAGAACCTAACAGACAAGGTGCCAAGAAGTGTTAGGTACCAGCAGTGGTCTCAGATCTCATTCAAGAATCATGGTGAAAGGCTTTCAAATAGATTGTGGGGGAACAGGGGTCCAATTAGGGGGGACAAGTTTAAGGTTTGCCTGGTCCCCTAAAAATTAATGGCACTAGAGAAGATGACCTTTGGGAACTATAGCTTAATGGATACAATGTGTTAAAAGCTTCAGTGAGTCATGGTGGGAAGAGGCTGTGAGGGCAGCAAACACAGTCCTAGATGATGTTATTAATAGCATTATAGGCTCTAGATTTCCTGTGGTGGTGTTCTTGGCAAGACCAGCCTGGCCAAAGTGGATACTCTCAACCTGGAACAGAGGGTCTTGGAGATGCCAGCACGTGAGGTATGATGAGAGGGTAAAATGATAGGAGGTGTCCTTTGGAAGGACTGACTCCTTGACTTTAAAATGGAGAACTCAAATCTGTACGTGAAATCTTTCTGGCTACAAAGAGGGCCAAGGCCTCCTAAGGCCAAGGTCTCCTCGTCACTTGCAAAGATGTCGAAGAATATATTCAGACATTTCAAAGATCTCCTCATATCATTGGTTCCCACTCTGGAATTCTATCAATAAGGTGAGAGTTCCTCTAGTTGAAAAAGAGAACTAAAAAGACTTCCCTTTCTCATGTAATTTCTGTAACCTCCAGGACACACCCACCTCCCCCTTCCAGCTCTGTAATGAAGCCACAGCTGGTGCCAATTTGTGGAACTCCTTAAAGGCTATTCTCCCTTATATACCCCGGGACCAAGTTCCCATGCTCCCTCACCCGATTTCCTGCACTCACCTCCCACCTGGTGTGTTCACACCTGCAAGTGCCTTTTACCAACCCCTTTGCCAAAAGGCAGCCAGAGTGACCTTCCAAAGACCTATCAGTTCCTGGCATTTGTCTCCATAGAAATCTGCACTGATCTTCTAACAAATTCTCAGTCCTCCAAAGGCACCCATAATCCTCCCATCAGTCTATTCATACCCCTCCAACTGACTGATGCCTGTTCTGCCCCATCTCTCTGCCCTTCAACCACACGGCCTCCTTCTTCCTGTGGAGACCTCTCATGGCACCTGCCTCCAAGCACAGGTGATTCCCATTGATGGGAAGACCCTCTTCTCTCCCCCATCTCCCCACTCCAGTTACTCCCACTTATTCGTGAGCTCACAAGCCCCATGGTACACACTCTCCATGCAGCCTGCTCTCTCTTTTCTAGCACTGGCCTCCGTTTCTAGCTGTGCTTGTGTCATGGATGTCCCTCCCCAGCCAGCCTCCAAGCTCTCCTTCCCTTTAGCTCCAACACCTGACACAGTGCCTGGCACGTAGTAAGCCCTGGCTAGCTTCTAAGAGCCTCACTGAGGGACTGAAAGCTTTTTAAAAATGTCACCACGTAGGCTCCAAACTGTAGGCAGAAAAAGCTTTGCCTGGATTGACATTTTAGAGACGTATTGGTCAAGTTGGATGTGTTCACTGACTTTACCTTGTAAAATTTAAAAAAAAAAAAAAGGACCTCTGTATCGCTTCGCATCTAAGGAAGGCGCATGTATACTATTAGACCACGGTATGAGCTTAATGGAAGGAGACAAGATGTTTTCGCTAAGAAAATGTATAAGACTGTTGAGGTCAAGTGGGAGGAAACAGTCCGTTTGTTGGAGCATTGCTATCTTACTCTATCACAGCCACTCTTAAAAATCTGACACAGGGTGAGTCAGAATTGTCTGTCGGAGATGAGTTAGATCTGGCTCATGTTCCTACAGACATGAAAACCAGAAACGAAAAAGGAGGCTTTAAAAGCGTGGGTTGAGGAGGCGGTGTGGTTCACTGCGATGAGCTAAGTGCCCAGGGCCACCAGCAGACATGCTGGCCTGTGTCCGTCCTTTGTTCTGGGGTCCCTCTTTCACCATGTGGTGAGGCTGGTGGCTGGGAGAAGCTCAGGACAGGACCCGGTGGCATCTTATTTCTCCCACCCTCCTGTGGGCTCCAGTGGGCTCCAGTAGGTCCCACGGGACAGCCTGCCTTCCTTGAAAAGCCCAGTAGCACTGGGAGCAGAAACTGGGGCCAAAGAGTGAGCACCCTGTTTGACAAGCTGGACCAGCCACCTCTTCTTCAGATGCAGGGGGAGCCCTGGCATGCTGACTCCTCCCTTCTCCCTTTCCCCTTTCCTCTCTTCCTCCCTCTTTCCTTCCCCTCTCTCCTTCCCTGGTGGTGCCCTTTCCCAATGCCCACTTCATCCCTTTGCCTTTCTACATGCCTGTCTTCTAGAGTTTCTTCTCTTTCCTCCCTAATACTTCCCTTCATCTGAATATCCTCTTTGGTTCCTTTGTCCCTGCTCTCTGCTCCTCCTCCCCTTCCCTGGCTCCTGTTCAGCTCCATGGCTAATGCAGGCAGAGCTGGATTAACATGCTCACCCGCTAGCTCAGCCACCCTCCAGAGAAGTCACTCTTCGGTGGCCACCTTCCTGACCCTCTGGTCGCTTCTCCACTTGTTCAGATATTGCTCTGAAGTCTGAGGAGGACAGAGCGGGGCTGCCACAGAAGCAGGCCAGAGGAGAAACCAAACCATGTGTCCACACTGTCCCCCAGCACTGCTGCTCTGAGAGCTTTCTGAGTCCTCAACAGGGTTAGGATTTAGGGGCTTCTTCAGAACCGGGGGTGAAAACAACCATAGGTCAAAAGAAAAGCTACGGCCCCCACACAAAAATAATAATCACAAATGAAAACTATGTTAACTCTGAGTCCCAAAGTCGAAAAATTGCCTTGAATCTGTCACTAGAAAGCACCCAAGGCCTCACTCTCTGGGTTCTGGGTGCCCTGGGAATGGCAGGAGGCTCTGACAGGCGCGTGGGAGTGCGGAACTATGGGGGCTAGCCTGCCGGCTGGCGGGGGGAAGGAGGGGGTACCTCCTGTGGCGCCGTCCTGGCCCGACCCCCTGCGGACAGGGTGTGGCGCGGCGTCCGGGGTGGTCCTGGTGCCCTGGGGTTGGCGGGAGGCTGGGCCCCGACCACCCCACACCCCGCTCCTGTCCTGCGTTTTCTGCTTCAGGTGAGGGCGCGTCGCGGTGTCACTTTACCTGTGAGCAGAGGGTCCTCCAGAGAAGCCATGGGGCGGGGAGGGGCAGCAGGCGGCCTGAAGGCCTGAACGGGAACGGGACACCGCGGCGTCAGGGGCTAGGCTGCAGCGTGGGAGCACAGGGGCAGCGAGTATGGTGTGTCCTGCAGTCCCGAATGGGCTGCAGCACAGCACCCTGGCGCTGTGCGCCCCTCCTTCCCGCCTGGGCAATTAGCAAAACCCCTGCTCAAGGCCGCCCCCGACCCGCCCCCCCCTTCCCTCCTGAGTCCTCTGAGAGCTCACTTCCAGCTTTGGAAATTAGCAAAGACCCTTCTCTGCTCCGGCCCCGCCCCCTAACTTCTGAAACCTGAGCCATGGCTGGGTTGCGGGGCTAAGCCCTGGCATGCTACTGCATTGCCAGCGCCAGCGCTGGGCAGCCTCCTAGCCGGGCTCCCTGAGCGGGTGTCCACGTGCAGCCTGGCTGCGAATAGATCATCAGTCTTAAACGCCGGCTGCACTCTTGGGTCAGTTTGCTGGCTTCCAGATTGCGCCCAAAGCCAGGAACCAGCTTCCCCAGCACAGGCCTGGGCTGAGATGCCTGCCTGGGATCTGTCTGAGCAGTCTCCTCCACTCCAGGCAGGGATGGCACTTCGACCTGGATGTTTGGGTTTTTTGTTTGTTTTTTTTGGTCATTGGTTATTACATGACCTCCAGGGTAGGTGCTCCACAAAGGGAGTGAAAACAGGACGCCATATATAAGCATGCAGCCATTCTAGAAAAATAGCTTGGGGTTCTCCTGGAAACGCTGCATTGGTCCTTGCACTATGGTTTAATAGAAAAGGGATTATGCACCAAGTTACTTAAATGAGCATAGGTTGAAATCGTTTACTGAGAGTAAATATTTTAAATAGTTATATTTTAACTAAATCTATCATCAATCATAAATCTATTACACGAAGGTTACAGGCAATTTAAAAGCAAGAGCACTCTCTTCAGGGTTTTAAATAATCCCTGTCTGTCTTGGCACATGAGAATGCAAAGATAGGAAATGGTTTGTAAAAGATCATATAATAGCTTTTACTAATTCTATTTATTTGACAGACAGAGATCACAAGTAGGCAGAGAGGCAGGCAGAGAGAAAGATGGGGAAGCAGGCTCCCCGTCAAGCAGAGAGCCTGATGAAGGGCTTGGTCCCAGGACCCTGAGATCATGACCTGAGCCCAAGGCAGAGGCTTAACACACGGAGCCACCCAGGCGCCCCCAGATGAAATACATTTCTGACTTAGAAACTTCAGATAGAATTATTTTGTCCATGATGACAACTGAAAAAAATGTGTCATCCCTAAACCTAACCTTAAACCCTACCAACGCTGAAACCTAAGCTGACCTTAAAGCCCAAACTAGAACCCTGAATCCCAAACCTGGAATGGAACCCAAAGCCTGTACCTGAGCCCTGGATCCAAGCCCTGAACCACGAACCCAAACCCTAAACCAGACCTCCAAGTCATGAAACCTGAACCCAAATCTCAGCATAAAGTCAAACCCCAAATTTGACCTTGAACTTTATCCCATAAGCCCTGAGTCTTAAAGCCTAAATCATAAACTTAAAGCCCTAAACTATAACTCTGTTCCCTTGTCCTTCACTCTAAACCCTCACCCTAACACTAAACCCAAAGCCTGATCTAGAACTCTGACTAAAACCTGAACCTGAACCCAAATTCAAACCCTTCACCACACTTTGCATATGCACTTGCCATTGATGGATATTTGCAGTTTGTACCTCTTGATTCTTGTGAACATTGTTTGGGTTGGGGGCTAGGGTTAGGGTCTTGGATTAGGGTAGGGTCCAGGCTTGAGACCAAGTTGAGGTCAGAGTGTGGGTCTGCATCAGGGCCATGTTCAGTGACACTGTTTGGGTCAAGGACTGTTGTAATTCCACATTGTTTCCAATTCATTGTTCCTTAGCTATTTGGGGGGAAGTTGCAGCTTGAATTTCTGGAATGAAATGGCATCAGCTGGACCCGGGGAGGGAGCAGGACCTTCCACTGAAGGGTGAGCTTCCACAGTCCTGCACTGCCTTGCACCGCCTGCAGAGGGCGCCAGACCCCAGCTCCCGCCCTGAGCCCAGGCTGCACAGCCACAGCTGGGACCAGAGCCCCGCCTCTTCAGGACCCACTGTGGAGACTTCTGGAGAATGTGGGGCGCCTCCCACCCTGACAGGACAAGCTGAGGAGGGTGTGGCTCTGCATCCACACTGACCGGACCCCGTTGTGGAGGACGCGCCCACACTGGCAGCAGTCCAACCTCCTAAGGACCAGATGCTGGAGGAGCTGAGGAGAAGCCGCCTGAGTGGACTGTCAAGGGGTTCGTGGTCTCAGGACCCCACAGAGGAAGGGCGCCCTGTGTAGACACTGGGGCTTCCGTCGTTTTGTGTGAGGAGACGTGGCCTCCTGCTGTGCTGTGCACGGGGCTGTGGGGTCCCCCCTTTCTGGGATCAGGTGCTCCTCGGTCCTCGTCTGTGTTTGTGTGCTCGCGGATTCGGTTCCTGGGGCTCCTCAGATGGTCTGCAGTCAGGGAGCGTCAGCCTTCTTCGGTGCTTGTGCTCTCCCCACCTCAGCCCTGCGGGGTCCTTCCCGTGTCCACACCCACTCCAGGCTTGCGCTGAGTCCAGAAATTCGGGAGCCAGAGTGAGGACTCTGTAGACGGTTTTGGGGAGAGTAGGTATTTTCCCAGTGTGGGTTCTACCCTGAGCACAGTGCCTCCCCATCTCCGTGTGTACCCCTCCCTGTCTGTCGTCATTGTTGCAGGGCTGTCAGATGACAGGTCTGTCACCTTCTTGGTTCAGGGGCCTCCCGGGTATCTTGCTGTCTTGGATGCAGGTGTAAATGAGATCGTTCTCCGCAGTCTCTTTTTGATGGTTCCTTCCGAGCACCTAGGAGTGCCACTAATTTGTGCATATTGATTTTGTTCCTTGCAAGATCTTGAATTTATTTGTTCGATTGGCCTTAAACTCAATCTGCCAGTTATTTGACCAGCAGCATGGATTTAATTGGGAAGAGCAGAGAATGGCAGTCTGGGCTGAGCAAGCTAAGGTCCCATCACAGGCAAGTGCGAGAAACAAAGGAGAGGAACATTATTTCATGGAGGAGGAAGAAGTTGGGAAGGGTGCTTGAAGGAAAGTCCCTTGGAGAAAGGCAGGGTGATGGAGAATTCTCACCAGCTGAGCTGCAAAGCTCCTACAAAAAGTCAGGAGATGAACCTCCAGCTTCCCGTGTGGGGCCTGGAATTGGTGAGTCTCTCCTGTGGGGAATTGCAATGTGGAGTCTGTAATGGGCACTGAGCACCAGGCGCCCCCTTCCAGCCTCCCCTTCTGGCATCCCCAGTCCACTTTACTGGGGCTTCCCTTCCTGCTTTTGCACAGTTCTAACCAGCTTGTGGTGGAACGTTGTGGAAAAACTGAAATTCCAAATCCACTGCTTCTACTGCACCTGAGATACAGGGGCCCATGATTTAATTCTCCCACGAGTCTCTTGCTAACATGTGTCCTCTCCATGTTGGGTGACCTGGATCTGGGAGGGCTTGGACTCCATCCCAAAGTCTGATGTTCTCTCTGCTTCCGTGTCGTCGTGCTAACATGGTTGTTTGGAAGATTCATTTCCTCTGTGGTGATTTCAAAGTGCAGTCAGCTTGTTATAGCAGCACAAATACGTGCTGTCTCCACACTCAGATTCCCCAGCCGTCATTTCTTTACCACGTTTGCCACTTCACACGGGATGCTTCAGTGTGTTTGATCCCACACCAGGACAATGTCCTGCAGAACCACCATATAACCTGAAATGAGGAGATCATTACAGAACCCATCCAAGGGTTAGTGTTAGGAACCAGGGACATGGCAGGACTGACCTGAAGACCCCATGGAGAGCTGTCTGGGTGGCTGAGTTGACAGTGGAGGTGAGGGTGAGTGTCTGGCTCTGGCTTTGTGTCCAGGAGTCAGCTCTGTGTGGGTGTGTCCTCAGCTAGGCATGCAGATTTCTGCTCCTCTGAATCCTTTCCGGAGTTCCAAATGGCACAGTTTCCTTCTGGGCAGCAGGCTGAGTCCTCTGGGATTGCCCATGTGTCCCCAAATTGTAGGGCACCTACTGCAAGGCCTTTGGGGTCACAATCCTGAGAACCGAACCAAACCAAAGGTTATGGTTAGGGCCCACCACATGGCAGGCCCGATCTGCCAGCACTCTGTCCATCTTTCTGGGGGAGGAAGCAGTCGAGGGATTTGTTCAGGGTGAGTGTCAAGCTCCAGGTTTGCATCCAGTGGCCTGCTGAATATGGGGGTGTCCAGAGGTAGGAATGCAGATTTCAGTTCCTCTGAATCCTTTCTGGAGTTCCAAATGGCATGGTTCCTTTCAGGGTGGCAGGGTGAGTCCTATGGTGTTCCTCATTGTCCCCAATCTCTGAGGCTTTGGAGCCAGGCCGTCGGGGACAGACCTCTCAGGACAGAATCTAGGCTTAAGAGTTTGTGCCTATGGGCATGGCTGCACTGATCTGAAAGCACTGTGGCGAGGATCACAGGGGTCTGAGTTGAGAGCATGGTTCAGGATCAGTATCAAGGTCTGGGTTTGTGTCCAGTGGACCGCTGAATGTGGGGGTGGTCTCAGATGTCCAAGACGATTTCCCCTACTCTGAATCCTTTCCAGCATTCCAAATAGCCTGGTTTCCTTCTGGGTGGCAAGCTGAAATCTCTGGGATTTCTCAGGTCTTGCCATTGCCCTTGCAAGGGCAAGATACTTTTTACAGTAAAAGAATTCACCAGATGAGCTGAACAGCAGAAAAGACACAGCTCAAGAGTTAATCAGTGAACAGGAATATCATGCCAAAAACTTCTTTGATAACACACTACAGAGCAAGGGAAGATAGGAGAGAAAGCTGAGATATAAAGGACAAACCCTCCAACTTTCCAACATCATTCCCTACTTGTTTATTTCCATTGCTGTCAGCTCCTTCCCAGTCAAAAATATGTCACCTGAGCCAGCCTTTTTTCTTCCTGAGATTGGGGCACTGCAAAGCCCACCAGAGGGGCCAAGGGCACCCCTATACCTGCTGAGCTGAGCCCATTTGTACCCCAACCGTGAGGAGGTACCAGCCTGTCCCCCTGGTGCTCCATGGTCTGTGGCAGTCCTTCCTTCTGGACCCTGCTTTGCTGCTCTATTTTCGCTAACCCTGGTCTCAAACTAGGGATTGCTCCTGGAAGAGGAACTCAGGGAGATGAGGCTCAGGAGGGTCTCCCTGCCTGGAATCTTCGTGTGAGGAGTGCACAGCCAACAGATTTTGCCCAGGGACTTGCAAAATGCAGAGAGGCAGATTTCTTTTCTCTCTTTCTCTCTCTCTCTAGCCTCATACTAACCAGGAGTTCTTAGAACTTTCTTCAGTGACTTCTAGGTGTAGCTTGGCCACTTTTTCACAGAAAGGCCACTTGAGCATGATGAAACACACATATAAGCAATTACATTAAAAAAAAAAAAACAATAAGCCAATGCACACAGACCTTTGACAGCAGCACAGGACGCTCAAGGGACCAGAGTCCCTACCTTGGGCAATAGTGGTAGAGGCCGGGTTCTGCCATGCAGGTCCCTAGACCTTTGGCAGTTTCCACGATTGCAAATCCAGACATGCAGAATCCTGAGGGACAACCTACTAACTGCAAAAGAGCAAAAATTCATCAGGATTTAGAGAGTGGAAATCCATTTGTACTGGAAAAGAAAGAAGTAGGCTTGCTGTGAATCCAGCAGGGAGGACAGGCATAGATAAAGGCTGGTGTATGGGTCACGGAAACTATTGTTTCTCAAGGGTCCTGCTGTCTCTGTAAAATGCTATGAGGACTGTCTCTTGGGGACCTCCTGCTTTCCTACCAGTGACACCCCCAGATTCTGCTTTGCTAGTCCCATGGATTCCTGGGGATACCCAGTTGATAAGCTATGCTGTCCTCATGACAACACTTGCTAATGGACTGAATGTTTGTGTCTTGTCCCAATTCAGATGTTGAAGCCCTGACCCTCAAGGAGTGCCATCAGGAGGTATGGGCTTTGAGAGGTGGTGAGGTCATGAGATTGGAACACTTGTGAATGAGATAAAAGCACTTCTGAGAAACGACCTGAGAGATTGTTCTGCCAGCTGTCATCCATGCAAGTCTACAACAGAAATATGGGCATTTGTAGATAATGAAGCAGTCTCTTGCTAGATATCAGATCTCCCAGGATCTTGCTTTTGGACTTCTCAGTCTCTAGAACTGCAAGGAATAGTACATGTTTTGCTGTTTCAGCCACCCAGTCTGTCATCATTTGTTGCAGCAACTTGAACTGAATAAAGCAGAGCCCAAGTCCTGGTTAATCCCTGCTTCTACTCATTTCCCCTCAGAAAGAGCTTCTAATCCAGAACTGACCTCTGCTTTCCATACACGTGCTTCAGACTCCTTCTGTGAGAGCCCAGACTTTGTAAAAGACTCCTCCCTCATGGCAACCAGCATTCTGTGACTCCTGAGGACTGTCCTCCCTGACTGTATTGAGTCAATCAAACTGATTTTGATTCTGGAGTCCCAGGATCAAGGACTGCATCAGGCTCCCAGCTTCATGGGGAGTCCGCTTCTCCCTCTGACCTTCTCCCCTCTCATGCTCTCTCTCTCACTCTCTCTCTCTCTCTCAAATAAATAAATAAAAATCTTTTAAAAATCTGATTTTAACAGACCATAAGCTTGTTCTTGCTGGTCTTTGGAAGATTAGGCATTAGCCCTTCGGAGAAAGTTCTGAATGGCTGCTTCATGAAGGGGTGAACTGTGTCCCCAAAGTCTCTTTTTGCTGCCTTCTAATCACAGATGCTGAGACAAATCCTCCCAGGTGCTGGTTTTTCAAAGCACTTAATGCTTTGGCTTTGAAGTTCCTCACTTGACAGTTCTGCTTTAATCAGTTTGTGACAAAACAGCCAATTGGTGGTGGATGCAAAGTGCACTGATAAAGTTAATATCAGGGAACAATTTTTTGAGTGTCATGCATGTGCACGTGTGTGCACACACATATCCATGTGCTAAGCATTATGGTAAATGTCTGACAAGAACTAAAACATCAAAAAGTCAGGATACCCCATTAGCTGATATTTTTATTATTCCTACATCCTAAACTATGAAAAACAGGGTCAGAGAATAAGAAGTGGCAAAAAGAATCAAGATTTGAGGCAGTTCGATTTCTCAGCCAGCCTTGATCAATAGGCATGTACACCTGTGTCTAGTTTCAGCTCTGTGTAACCTTGCCATAACCGTGGATAAGCCATTCATCTCTCAAGTTCAGGTTCTTGGTCCAAGGAGGGAAGGGGCACAGGTTGAGTACCTCCAGTGGGACTTCCTGGCAGGCTTGTTCATCCAAGCATTCCTGTTTCAGTTTGAGTAATTGAAGCCAGTCTTTGTTTTACCGAAGGCCAAGCTTGTCCAGTGTGTCCATGCCACCAGCCAACAGCATTTGTCCATGCCATGTAACAACTGAGCAACATTCATAGGAATGGGGGGAGGAAAAGATGTCCACAGGTGTTGACAGATGTTCTGCATGGAGGAACAGGAGCTGGGGCCATCACCTGCTGTTTCTAGTGGCCTTCTCTTTCGAGTTAAAATAAATGGCAATTATTTGCAATGACAGGGGTGAAAGTAGAGGGTATTATGCCAAGCGAAATAAGTCAGTCAGAGAAAGACAATTATCATATGATCTCACTCATATGTGGAGTTCAAGAAACAAACCAGAATCATAGGGGAGTAAAGGAAAAAAATAAAACAAGATGAAGTCAAAGAGGGAGACAAACCAGAAGAGACTTTAAAAAAAAAAGATTTTTATTTACTTATTTGACAAACAGCGATCACAAGTAGGCAGAGAGGCAGGAAGAGCGAGAGAGGAGGATGCAGACTCCCCAGGGAGCAGAGAGCCTGATGTGGGGCTCGATCCCAGGACCCTGAGATCATAACCTGAGTTGAAGGCAGAGGCTTTAACCCACTGAGCCAGCCAGGTACCCCTCAGAAGAGACTCTTAATCACAGTAAACAAACTGAAGGTTCTTGGAGGGGAGAGGGATGGCTGGATGGGGTAACTGGGTGATGGACATTAAGGAAGGCATGTGATACAGTGAGCACTGGGTGTTACAAAAGACTGATGAATCACTAACCTGTATGTCTGAAACTAGTATTATATGTTAATTAATTGTATTTAGATTAAAATTTTCTTTAAAAATAATTTTAAAATAAAATAAGTAACAATCCAATAATGATCAGAGTTATCCAGCAGGGAGTATCAGATCTAGAAGTCAGTTAAATTTAAGGGGCTTGCCGAAGTTTAGGAGAGTCACGCTAGGTCATTTTCCTGTGTGGGGAAGTCTTCAGGGGCAGTTCCAAAGACAAAGATTATTAATATTTCTCCTTCCCCCATTCCTCCTAGAGCCAAAGATGTTTCCTCCACTCACCCACTGGCCCTGTATGTAGGTGTTGCTTTCTCTCTACCAATCAAAAAATCAGTGAGTAACTATAACTTCACCTTTTCCAATATCCCCCTACCCCCGACCTTTGGTCTTTAATGGCCATGGGCAACAGGGACAAAGACATTTTTTAAAAACTTACAGAGATCTATTATGCTCTACTACCTTGGCCCGCATGGGCCACTGCAAAGGGATTCTGTGAACCGTGTACTCAGATGAATGGTCATTATCTTCAAAAAGGCAGGGGCAGTGATAGACACAGGAACCAAAAAAGCAAGAGTTAACGGACCATCAGAATAATGGAGTACCAACACTTTTATGTCCTTGGCTTGAATCCTCAAGGTCCAGTGTCTCAACAGAATTTTCATTTTGGTCTCATCTGCCTCACTTGTCCACCCCTGGGCCAGTTGGCAGTTATACTGAGAACCGGAAATTTTCCTTAGAAGAGAGAAAGAGTATTTGTCAGGTAAACCAAGGAAATGTCCATTATAGGAAGTTAGGCCTTTTGTCATGGTACTCCATTAGCACCCTCCTGACTGTTAAAGAAAAAAAAAATATTGTGACACCCATTAAAGAGAGTAAGGAAGATTTTATTCAAGGGATGCTACTATGATGAGATTTTATTGTATAGTATGGGAGAGAAATCTGGCTCAGCTCAGACAAATGGAGATTTACAGCTAAAGAGCATGGTGGGGATCACTGAATGTAAAATTAAGATGGAACATCAAGGGTAAGGATGAAGGGATTCTGGCTAAACCATCTGGACAGTAATATTGTTGAAGGAAGGCTAGGGTCATAAACTATTGAGATCAGGGGATAAGGAATTTTTTAAAAGACTTATTAATACATTTTAGAGAGAGGGAGCAGGGGTAGGGGTAGAGGGAGAGGGAAAGAGAATTTTAATCAGACTCTTCACTGAGCATAGAGCCTGAGGTGAGGCTTAATCTCAGGACCGTGAGATCATGACCAGAGTAGAAACCAAGAGTCAAACGTTCAACCAGCTGCACCAACCAGGTGCCCTGGGAATAAGGGATTGGATCAGATATTAAGGGTTATAGATACTGAAGCACCTGGGTGGCTTAGTTGGTTAAATCTCTGGCTTTGGCTTGGTCATGATCTGATCCCAGGATCAAGCCTGGCATTGGGCTTGCTGCTCAGTGGGGAGTCTGGTTCTCTCTCTCCCTCTGCTATTCCCCCTGCTCAGGCTCTCTCTCTGTCAAAATAAATAAATCTTAAAAAAAAAAAAAGTGGTAAGATACCAGGGGTGAGAGATAAGGAATTTGATCAGATATCAAGAGTAGGATAGAAGATTGCTGAAAAATGACCAAGCAGATTTCTTGCTAAAACTGGGCTAAGTGGGCGGAGCCTAAGGTCAAGGCTAGACAGAAAGAGGACTCAGAGGAACTTGACTCGAGTCTGGTCAAGGAGAAAATCTTCATCAGCCATGACCATTGTATTTTCTGCAGTCACAAATTTTACTAATTCCTTTATCAGACATTCAGTGAACGAGAAACATGAACGCAGCAGCAATAATATAACAAATGTAAGCGCTCTAGAAGAGACAAAGGCAGTATGGGAATCCACCTCATCAGATTTAGAATATGCATGACTCCATGACTGAATTACTACCACTGCTTGACTGTTGAGATTAAGATGTAGTACAGAGGATCAGAGGGAAGGGAGGGAAATCTGAATGGGAGTCATCAGAAAGGGAGACAAGCCATGAGGCACCTTTAACTATAGGAAACAAACTGAGAGTTGCTGGGGGGGAGGGGAGTGGGAGACATGGAGAAACTGGGTGATAGGCATTAAGGAGGACACGTGATTTGATGAGCACCAAGGGTTATCCACAACTGATGAGTTACTGAATTCTCTGAAACCAATGATGTACTAATGGCTAATTGAATTTAAATATCTAAAAAAGGCACTTCAAAAAAAAAGATGTAGCATAACTCACAATATCCTTTGAGTGGAAGAATGTGCGGACTTTCCACACCTCTGCTGTCCAAGTCCCATGGCTAGTAGCCACATGTGGCTAATGACCACTTAAAAGGTGGCCAATTCAAATGGAGAAATGCTGTAAAAGCAGAATAAACACTGGCTTTCAAAGACATATTGTAACCAAAAGTCAGAGAGTATTGCCACCCTCACATCACAAACATCGCATGACTTCTACAGCTAATGAGAGTGGGACCCAAGATGAGAGAGGTCAACCTGAAAGTCCATGATGTCAGAAAGAACATGGAGAAGAAAGAGTCACAATCCTGGAGTGGATGGTCTGAAGACTGTCAGAATGCCTTTTTTTTTTTTTTTTTTTTTGGTGATTCTGTATACGGACAAGGAGAATTCATTGGAGATGACATCTGTATGCCTCACATTTTCAAGGGAAAATTATGAAAACGCATATAGACTTACAGCCATAGTTTAATTATGTTTGAAATATATTCAGAACTACTCCAGTCAGTAAATTGCATATTTTCACATTTAGCTTCTCAATTTTCTCTTCGGCACCTCCCATTCTTGAAATCCCAACACAAATCACATCTCTTGCCTAAGGACCATAAACTACCTCACTATCAAAGGCTACAGTTCATTCATTCATTTGATTCATTCAAAGCAACCTAATCTTGAGTGATGTCTTAGGCGCTCTTCTAGGGACTGGTGACACGGTGAACAAAATAGGTAAAAATCTCACTTTCATGGAGCCTCTCTGGTATTTAGGGGAAAATCTTTCCTTATCAACATGAAAATACTTTTTATGGATGTTGCTTAGAATTTCAGTTTTTTTTTTTCTTGACAGTATCTCAGGTGATCATCTTTGAGGTTTTTCTCCTGAAAATATTTTTGGGGGGTACTGACTCGACTTTCTGAGTCAGACACTTTCCTAAAGACAGGGGTCAAAGGAAAAGTGACAACTGTCACTCTTGCAGTAAGAACAGGGATCACAATGCTTGAAACAGATATGCTGCTCAGCTGTCAGAAAGTCCACAAGGCTCCAAATGTGTGTGGCCAACTAACAGAACCTGTAACTCAGAGGTTATCATCCTGAGAGCAATGGGAAATCCCTCTAGTTAAGGACTCTCCTTGACGGAAGCTTGACAATGGCCTTGAATTACTTACTATGATGTTTAGGTAATTATACACATTAAGAAAAGTGCACAAGGCACTTACATTTCCATGATACCATCAAAGATATTGTTGTTTTATTAAAATGTTACATCTAGAGTTGTAACGTATAGAGTAGTTAAGTCAATCACTATGAGGTACAGGTGAGACTATTGTAACAGCCATACTTCCATAAAAAAGAAAATTTTTTTGTGGTTTCTGATCTAGGAATCAGCCAGTGAATAATTCTATATCAGTGTCCAGTTACCGGGCTAAACATGTAATCTATTTATATTTCTGAGGGTAAGCTGAATTGTGATCACTGAGCCAGCTGTATTCTAGTAACTACTCATTTACCCAACATAACAGATATAAGAAGGTAAAAGGCTTCTAAGGAGACTGGTTACTTATATTTTGAACCACATTTTGGCAGGTATAACTTGCAACTTGTGCTTAGTGGTAAGATTTCTGATATTTACTTTCTCCTTCCTTTGGCAAGTCAAGTTAGTTAAAAAGTAATTAGAGTCCATTGTTTTTCTTAAATGCTTACAGAGATATAGAACTCTCAAGTTTCTTTACTAGACAGGATTAGATCACATTAGTGATAAAGATCAGAATGATTTACATTGCTAAAACGAGAACTTCCTGTCAGTTTGGAGAAAGCTCATTTTTATAACCAACATATTGGCTGGGCTAGAGATTAATGAGTGCTATGGGTGGGGTGATGAATGTGATATATTCAATGACCTGTGGAATTTGTTCTGTAATTTCCCCACTCCTCTGGTCAGCAGAGCGTCTTCTTCAGTACCCAGCACTGCCCATAACTGCATTCAGAAAATCACTCTCCAAAAATGGTTATTTGTTTTGCCTTTTTTATAATTTTTTAAAACATTTGATTTATTTACATGTCAGAGAGAGGGAATGAGAGCACAAGCAGGGGGAGCAGGAGAGGGAAGGGGAGAAGCAAGCTTCCTGCTTGGTGGGATTGCACAAGGGCTGAAGAAGACAGAATGGGAAGGGGACAAGGAGAATAGTGGGTTTCAGATTCTTGGGAACAGAGCCCACATCTATTTCTATGTTTATCTCACTGCTATAAACCCAGGTCACAGCAGAGTGCCTGCAGCAGAGTCATGGAAGTGCTCCAGAACTGATAACTATTGCTATTTATACTACTAACATTCCTCCACAAAGGGCCAAGTGTCATAGCTTCTCCCAGTTCCCCACACTGAACGCAATGAAGAATCAAACTATCGGGTGAAGGATGGCGAGGGGCATTTAACAGGACCCAGATCACAGGAGCCATATTGTATTGCAGGACCAGGGGTCTTACCAGTGACTAGGTATTCACTCCTCTTGAGAGGCTAGCTCCTTGGATCTCCCTCTTCAATCCTCTGAACCCATGTCTGGCATCAGAAACAAAAGTAAACATAACGTATCGCCCTTGTTTATTTTTTACTATTATTTGTTACAGAGGAAGAGAGAGATCACAAGCAAGGGGAGCTGCAGGCAGAGGGAAGGCAGGCCCCCCACTAGAGCCTGGTTTGGGATCCAATCCCAGGACCCTGGGATCATGACCTGAACCAAGGGTAGATGCTTAACTGAGTAAGCTACCCAGGCGTCCCTTATTGTCCTTCTTTAAAATTTAATGTATTCTCTCTCCCTCTCTCTTTGTCCCCACTCTGTCACTCATACTCACACAATCACAGAGTCACAGACAATAGCAAGGCATTTCCCATTCTAATTCGCTAAGGCACTATGAGCTTAAGCTCAACAGAATCACTTTGCCAGCTGCTGCTCTACCATGCCCTGATCCCTTCTCTATCCCCAAGCTCGATCTGTAACTCAAGTGTCATGGTGGTGGCTCTTTCTGCCCTCCCTCCACAAGGCTGTCATCAGCACACTCTTCCCCGTGGCTCCACTCCCCAGCACTGGCTGCCTTTGGTCTATGGGTATGCCCTCTCCTAGAGCTTTTCCACTCTCCCTGAGGGGAAGACAACCCTTACTTCTCCCCGGTGGCTGTCACGTGTCCACTATATATTGTGACGATCAGCCCGATTAAGAGATTGGGAACTAAAAGACCGGCTTCTGCTTATGGATCAAACTAACTCTGGGGCTTGGGACACATGACAGCAGCACATGGTGGTAGAACTGAGATGGTTAGGGAGTTAATCTGCATTTTCACATCTGGTCAGCAGCAGAACAAAGAAGACACCCCAGATCTCCTATCTCCCAGAAGAGTACTCTTCAAGTAACTTACAGCACCATCCTTCTCCAGCTTTGGAAGTGGCACTTTTCCAACCCCAAAGTCTTGATTCTAGGCAGCACTCCGAGAGATACTCCCTCCAGAATCACCCCTGGCTGGAAGTAGTGGTCGGCCAAGGCCTCCCAAATATCTTCCCTTCAGAGTTGCGCTTGCATCAAACTCAAAACTGTGGCACATACAGGACTTTCCTGTCGGCTTCTAGCTCTAATGACCTATTGGACTTCAGAGGTGCTCTTTTATACCCACTTACCTTATAACATCAACGTGTGACTCCTCTAGAATTCTCTCCATGGCTTTTCTCCTGTACTAATTGTTATGGACTGAATTGTGTCCCCACAAAAGTCATATGAAGAATTCCTAATCTCCAGTGTGACTGCATCTGGAGATAGGGCCTACCTAGAAGGAGGTACTGAAGGCTTGGTGAGGTCACAGGAGTCCTAATCTGCTAGGACTGGTGTCCTCATAAGGGTGAAACACATGAAAGCACTCCCCCTACCTCCCCTCTGGGGGCCCACAGAGAAGAGGTCATCTGAGGGCACAGTTGAAAAGGTAGTGATCTATAGAACAACAAGAAAAAGCTCACTGGAGACCAACCTTGCTGGCACCTTGATCTGGAACTTCTGGCCTCCAGATCTGTGCGAAAATACATTTCTGACATTAAAGCTCTCCAGCCTGTGTTTGTCTGTCCCCGATGGCCTGGCTCCAAAGCCTCAGAGATTGGGGACAGTGAGGAACACCATAGGACTCACCCTGCCACCCTGAAAGGAACCATGCCATTTGGAACTCCAGAAAGGATTCAGAGGAACTGAAATCTGCATTCCTACCTCTGGACAGCCCCATATTCAGCAGGCCACTGGATGCAAACCTGGAGCTTGACACTCAACCTGAACAAATCCCTCGACTGCCCCCTCCCCCAGAAAGATGGACAGAGTGCTGGCAGATCGGGCCTGCCATGTGGTGGGCCCTAACCATAACCTTTGGTTTGCTTTTCAAGATTCTGACCCCAAAGGCCTTGCAGTAGGTGCCCTACAATTTGGGGACACATGGGCAATCCCAGAGGACTCAGCCTGCTGCCCAGAAGGAAACTGTGCCATTTGGAACTCTGGAAAGGATTCAGAGGAGCAGAAATCTGCATGCCTAGCTAAGGACACACCCACACAGAGCTGACTCCTGGACACAAAGCCAGAGCCAGACACTCACCCTCACCTCCACTGTCAACTCAGCCACCCAGACAGCTCTCCATGGGGTCTTCAGATCAGCCCTGCCATGTCCCTGGTTCCTAACACTAATCCTTGGATGGTTTCTGTAATGATCTCCTCATTTCAGGTTATGTGGTGGTTCTGCAGGACATTGTCCTGGTGTGGGATCAAACACACTGAAGCATCCCGTGTGAAGTGGCAAACGTGGTAAAGAAATGACGGCTGGGGAATCTGAGTGTGGAGACAGCACGTATTTGTGCTGCTATAACAAGGTGACTGCACTTTGAAATCACCACAGAGGAAATGAATCTTCCAAATATCCATGTTAGCACGATCACACGGAAGCAGAGAGAACATCAGACTTTGGGATGGAGGCCAAGCCCTCCCAAATCCAGGTCACCCAACATGGAGAGGACACATGTTAGCAAGAGACTCGTGGGAGAATTAAATCATGGGCCCCAGTATCTCAGGTGCAGTAGAAGCAGTGGATTTGGAATTTCAGTTTTTCCACAACGTTCCGTTAGAACTGTGCAAAAGCAGGAAGGGAAGCCCCAGTAAAGTAGACTGGGGATGCCAGAAGGGGAGGCTGGAAGGGGGCGCCTGGTGCTCAGTGCCCATTACAGACCCCACATTGCAATCCCCCACAGGAGAGACTCACCAATTCCAGGCCTCACACGGGAAGCTGGAGGTTCATCTCCTGACTTTTTGTAGGAGCTTTGCAGCTCAGCTGGTGAGAATTCTCCATCACCCTGCCTTTCTCCAAGGGACTTTCCTTCAAGCACCCTTCCCAACTTCTTCCTCCTCCATGAAATAATGTTCCTCTCCTTTGTTTCTCGCACTTGCCTGTGATGGGACCTTAGCTTGCTCAGCCCAGACTGCCATTCTCTGCTCTTCCCAATTAAACCCATGCTGCTGGTCAAATAACTGGCAGATTGAGTTTAAGGCCAATTGAACTAATAAATTCAAAAACTTGCAAGGAACAAAATCAATATGCACAAATTAGTGGCACTCCTACGTGCTCGGAAGGAACCATCAAAAAGAGACTGCTGAGAACGATCTCATTTACACGTGCATCCAAGACAGCAAGATACCCGGGAGGCCCCTGAACCAAGAAGGTGACAGACCTGTCATCTGACAGCCCTGCAACAATGACGACAGACAGGGAGGGGTACACACGGAGATGGGGAGGCACTGTGCTCAGGGTAGAACCCACACTGGGAAAATACCTACTCTCCCCAAAACCGTCTACAGAGTCCTCACTCTGGCTCCCGAATTTCCGGACTCGGCGCAAGCCTGGAGTGGGTGTGGACACGGGAAGGACCCCGCAGGGCTGAGGTGGGGAGAGCACAAGCACCGAAGCAGGCGGACGCTCCCTGACTGCAGACCATCTGAGGAACCCCAGGAATCGAATCCGCGAGCACACAAACACAGATGAGGACCTAGGAGCACCCGAGCCCAGAAAGGGGGGACCCCACAGCCCCGCGCACAGCACAGCAGGAGGCCACGTCTCCTCACACAAAACGACGGAAGCCCCAGTGTCTACACAGGGCGCCCTTCCTCTGTGGGGTCCTGAGACCACGAACCCCTTGACAGTCCACTCAGGCGGCTTCTCCTCAGCTCCTCCAGCATCTGGTCCTTAGGAGGTTGGACTGCTGCCAGTGTGGGCGCGTCCTCCACAACGGGTCCGGTCAGTGTGGATGCAGAGCCACACCCTCCTCAGCTTGTCCTGTCAGGGTGGGAGGCGCCCCACATTCTCCAGAAGTCTCCACAGTGGGTCCTGAAGAGGCGGGGCTCTGGTCCCAGCTGTGGCTGTGCAGCCTGGGCTCAGGGCGGGAGCTGGGGTCTGGCGCCCTCTGCAGGCGGTGGAAGGCAGTGCAGGACTGTGGGAGCTCACCCTTCAGTGGAAGGTCCTGCTCCCTCCCCGGGTCCAGCTGATGCCATTTCATTCCGGAAATTCAAGCTGCATGGAGCCCAATACCCCCCAACTTCCCCCCAAATAGCTAAGGAACAATGAATTGGAAACAATGTGGAATTACAACAGTCCTTGACCCAAACAGTGGCACTGAACATGGCCCTGATGCAGACCCACACTCTGACCTCAACTTGGTCTCAAGCCTGGACCCTACCCTAATCCAAGACCCTAACCCTAGCCCCCAACCCAAACAATGTTCACAAGAATCAAAAGGTAGAAACTGCAAATATCCATCAATGGCAAGTGCATATGCAAAGTGTGGTGAAGGGTTTGAATTTGGGTTCAGGTTCAGGTTTTAGTCAGAGTTCTAGATCAGGCTTTGTGTTTAGTGTTAGGGTGAGGGTTTAGAGTGAAGGACAAGGGAACAGAGTTATAGTTTAGGGCTTTAAGTTTATGATTTAGGCTTTAAGACTCAGGGCTTATGGGATAAAGTTCAAGGTCAAATTTGGGGTTTGACTTCATGCTGAGATTTGGGTTCAGGTTTCATGACTTGGAGGTCTGGTTTAGGGTTTGGGTTCTTGGTTCAGGGCTTGGATCCAGGGCTCAGGTACAGGCTTTGGGTTCCATTCCAGGTTTGGGGTTCAGGGTTCTAGTTTGGGCTTTAAGGTCAGCTTAGGTTTCAGCGTTGGTAGGGTTTAAGGTTAGGTTTAGGGATGACACATTTTCTTCAGTTGTCATCATGGACAAAATAATTCTATCTGAAGTTTCTAAGTCAGAAATGTATTTCATCTGGGGGCGCCTGGGTGGCTCCGTGTGTTAAGCCTCTGCCTTGGGCTCAGGTCATGATCTCAGGGTCCTGGGATCGAGCCCTTCATCAGGCTCTCTGCTTGACGGGGAGCCTGCTTCCCCATCTTTCTCTCTGCCTGCCTCTCTGCCTACTTGTGATCTCTGTCTGTCAAATAAATAGAATTAGTAAAAGCTATTATATGATCTTTTACAAACCATTTCCTATCTTTGCATTCTCATGTGCCAAGACAGACAGGGGTTATTTAAAACCCTGAAGAGAGTGCTCTTGCTTTTAAATTGCCTGTAACCTTCGTGTAATAGATTTATGATTGATAATAGATTTAGTTAAAATATAACTATTTAAAATATTTACTCTCAGTAAACGATTTCAACCTATGCTCATTTAAGTAACTTGGTGCATAATCCCTTTTCTATTAAACCATAGTGCAAGGACCAATGCCGCGTTCCCGAGGGAACCCCAAGCTATTTTTCTAGAATGGCTGTATGCTATATATGGCGTCCTGTTTTCACTCCCTTTGTGGAGCACCTACCCTGGAGGTCATGTAATAACCAATGACCAAAAAAACAAACCAAAAACCCAAACATCCAGGTCGAAGTGCCATCCCTGCCTGGAGTGGAGGAGACTGCTCAGACAGATCCCAGGCAGGCATCTCAGCCCAGGCCTGTGCTTGGGAAGCTGGTTCCTGGCTTTGGGCGCAAACTGGAAGCCAGCAAACTGACCCAAGAGTGCAGCCGGCGTTTAGGACTGATGATCTTTTGGCAGCCAGGCTGCGCGTGGACACCCACTCAGGGAGCCAGGCTAGGCGGCTGCCCAGCGCAGGCGCTGGCAATGCAGCAGCATGCCAGGGCTTAGCCCCGCACCCCAGCATGGGCTCAGGCCTCAGAAGTGAGGGGGTGGGGCCAGCGTAGAGAAGGGTCTTTGCTAATTTCCAAAGCTGGAAGTGAGCTCTCAGAGGACTCAGGAGGGAGGGGGGCGGGGGCGGGGGCGGGTCGGGGGCAGCCGGGAGAAGGGGCTTTGCTAATTGCCCAGGCGAGAAGGAGGGGCGCGCAGCGCCAGGGTGCTGTGCTGCAGCCCATTCGGGACTGCAGGACCCACCATACTCGCTGCCCCTGCATGCTCATGCTCCAGCCTAGCCTGTGAGGCCTTGGTGTCCTGTTCCCATTCCCGCCGCCTGCTGCCCCTCCCCGCCCAATGGCTTCTCTGGAGGACCCTCTGCTCACAGGTAAAGTGACACCACGACGCGCCCTCACCTGAAGCAGAAAACGCGGTCCAGGAGCTGGGCGTGGGATGTTCAGGCCCCAGCCTCCCGCCAACCCCAGGGCACCAGGACCACCCCAGACGCTGTGCCACACCCTGTCCGCAGGGGGTCAGGCCGGGACAGCGCCACAGGAGGTACCCCCCCCCTCTGCCAGAGGGCAGGCTAGCCCCCATAGTTCAGCACCCCCACGCACTTTTCAGAGCCTCCTGCCATTCCCAGGGCACCCAGAACCCAGAGAGTGAGGCCTTGGGTGCTTTCTAGTGACAGATTCAAGGCAATTTTTCGACTTTGGGACTCAGAGTTAACATAGTTTTCATTTGTGATTATTATTTTTTGTGGGTGCCATAGCTTTTCTTTTGACCTATGGTTGTTTTCACTCCCGGTTCTGAAGAAGCCCCTAAATCCTAACCCTGTTGAGGACTCTGAAAGCTCTCAGAGCAGCAGTGCTGGGGGTCAGTGTGGACACATGTTTTGGTTTCTCCTCTGGCCTGCTTCTGTGGCAGCCCCGCTCTGTCCTCCTCAGACTTCAGAGCAATATCTGAACAAGTGGAGAAGCGAACAGGGGGTCAGGAAGGTGGCCACCGAAGAGTGACTTCTCTGGAGGGTGGCTGAGCTAGCAAGTGAGCATGTTAGTCCAGCTCTGCCTGCATTCAGTATGGAGCTGAACAGGGGCCAGGGAAGGGGAGGAGGAGCAGAGAGCAGGGACAAAGGGACCAAAGAGGAGATTCAGATGAAGGGAAGTAATGGGGAGGAAAGAGAAGAAACTCTAGAAGACAGGTATGTAGAAAGGAAAAGGGATGAAGTGGGCATTGGGAAAGGGCACCACCAGAGAAGGAGAGAGGGGAAGGAAAGAGGGAGGAAGAGAGGAAAGGGGAAAGGGAGAAGGGAGGAGTCAGCATGCCAGGGCTCCCCCTGCATCTGAAGAAGAGGTGGCTGGTCCAGCTTGTCAAACAGGGTGCTCACTCTTTGGCCCCAATTTCTGCTCCCAGTGCTACTGGGCTTTGCAAGGAAGGAAGGCTGTCCCTTGGGACCTACTGGAGCCCACTGGAGCCCACAGGAGGGTGGGAGAATTAAGATGCCATCGGGTCCTGTCCTGAGCTGCTCCCAGCCACCAGCCTCACCACATGGTGCAAGAGGGACCCCAGAACAAAGGAAGGATACAGGCCAGCATGTCTGCTGGTGGCCCTGGGCACTTAGCTCATCACAGTGAACCACACGGCCTCCTCAACCAACGCTTTCAAAGCCTCCTTCTTCGTTTCTGGCTTTCATGTCTGTAGGAACATGAGCCAGATCTAACTCATCTCCGACAGACAATTCTGACTCACCCCGTGTCAGATTTTTATGAGTGGCTGTGATAGAGTAAGATAGGAATGCTCCAACAAACGGACTGTTTCCTCCCACTTGACCTCAACAGTCTTATACATTTTCTTAGCAAAAACATCTTGTCTCCTTCCATTAAGCTCATAACGTGGTCTAGTAGTATACATGCGCCTTCGGTAGATGCGAAGCGATACAGAGGTCCTTTTTTTTTTTTTTAATTTTACAAGGTAAAGTCAGTGAACATATCCAACTTGACGAATACGTCTCTAAAATGTCAATCCAGGCAACGCTTTTTCTGCCTACAGTTTGGAGCCTACGTGGTGACATTTTTAAAATGCTTTCAGTCCCTCAGTGAGGCTCTTAGAAGCTAGCCAGGGCTTACTACGTGCCAGGCACTGTGTCAGGTGTTGGAGCTAAAGGGAAAGAGAGCTTGGAGGCTGGCTGGGGAGGGACATCCATGACACAACCACAGCTAGAAATGGAGGCCAGTGCTAGAAAAGAGAGA